>NC_091381.1:10665502-10745502 GCF_038502225.1 Cherax quadricarinatus | reverse complement strand
GAAGAAGTGAAGAGGCTTCTGAGTGAGCTAGATACCTCAAAGGCAATGGGGCCAGATAACATCTCCCCATGGGTATTGAGAGAGGGAGCAGAGGCGCTATGTGTACCCCTAACAACAATATTCAATACATCTATCGAAACAGGGAGATTGCCTGAGGCATGGAAGACAGCAAATGTAGTCCCAATCTTTAAAAAAGGAGACAGACATGAATCATTAAACTACAGACCAGTGTCACTGACATGTATAGTATGCAAAATCATGGAAAAGATTATCAGGAGAAGAGTGGTGGAACACCTAGAAAGGAACGATCTCATCAACAGCAGCCAACATGGTTTCAGGGACGGGAAATCCTGTGTCACAAACCTACTGGAGTTCTATGACATGGTGACAGCAGTAAGACAAGAGAGAGAGGGGTGGGTGGATTGCATTTTCTTGGACTGCAAGAAGGCGTTTGACACAGTTCCACACAAGAGATTGGTGCAAAAACTGGAGGACCAAGCAGGGATAACAGGGAAGGCACTACAATGGATCAGGGAATACTTGTCAGGAAGACAGCAGCGAGTCATGGTACGTGGCGAGGTGTCAGAGTGGGCACTTGTGACCAGCGGGGTCCCACAGGAGTCAGTCCTAGGACCAGTGCTGTTTCTGGTATTTGTGAACGACATGACGGAAGGAATAGACTCTGAGGTGTCCCTGTTTGCAGATGACGTGAAGTTGATGAGAAGAATTCACTCGATCGAAGACCAGGCAGAACTACAAAGGAATCTGGACAGGCTGCAGACCTGGTCCAGCAATTGGCTCCTGGAGTTCAATCCCACCAAGTGCAAAGTCATGAAGATTGGGGAAGGGCAAAGAAGACCGCAGACGGAGTACAGTCTAGGGGGCCAGAGACTACAAACCTCACTCAAGGAAAAAGATCTTGGGGTGAGTATAACACCAGGCACATCTCCTGAAGCGCACATCAACCAAATAACTGCTGCAGCATATGGGCGCCTAGCAAACCTCAGAACAGCATTCCGACATCTTAATAAGGAATCATTCAGGACCCTGTACACCGTGTACGTTAGGCCCATATTGGAGTATGCGGCACCAGTTTGGAACCCACACCTAGCCAAGCACGTAAAGAAACTAGAGAAAGTGCAAAGGTTTGCAACAAGACTAGTCCCAGAGCTAAGAGGTATGTCCTACGAGGAGAGGTTAAGGGAAATCAACCTGACGACACTGGAGGACAGGAGAGATAGGGGGGACATGATAACGACATACAAAATACTGAGAGGAATTGACAAGGTGGACAAAGACAGGATGTTCCAGAGATTGGACGCAGTAACAAGGGGACACAGTTGGAAGCTGAAGACACAGATGAATCACAGGGATGTTAGGAAGTATTTCTTCAGCCACAGAGTAGTCAGTAAGTGGAATAGTTTGGGAAATGATGTAGTGGAGGCAGGACCCATACATAGCTTTAAGCAGAGGTATGATAAAGCTCACGGCTCAGGGAGAGTGACCTAGTAGCGATCAGTGAAGAGGCGGGGCCAGGAGCTCGGACTCGACCCCCGCAACCTCAACTAGGTGAGTACACTCACAAGCATACACACACACACACACACACACATGCAAAGTCATGAAGATTGGGGAAGGGCAAAGAAGACCGCAGACACAGTATAGTTTAGATGGCCAAAGACTGCAAACCTCACTCAAGGAAAAAGATCTGGGGGTGAGTATAACACCGAGCATATTTCCTGAGGCGCACATCAATCAGATAACTGCTGCAGCATACGGGCGCCTGGCAAACCTACGTCAGGCCCATACTGGAGTATGCAGCACCAGTTTGGAATCCACACTTAGTCAAGCACGTCAAGAAATTAGAGAAAGTGCAAAGGTTTGCAACAAGACTAGTCCCAGAGCTACGGGTATTGTCCTACGACGAAAGGTTGAGGGAAATCGGCCTGACGACACTGGAGGACAGGAGGGTCAGGGGAGACATGATAACGACATGTAAAATACTGCGCGGAATAGACAAGGTGGACAAAGACGGGATGTTCCAGAGAAGGGACACAGACACAAGAGGTCACAATTGGAAGTTCAAGACTCAGATGAATCAAAGGAATGTTAGGAAGTATTTCTTCAGTCATAGAGTAATCAGGCAGTGGAATAGCCTAGAAAGTGACGTAGTGGAGGCGGGAACCATACATAGTTTTAAGGCGAGGTATGATAAAGCTCATGGGGCAGGGAGAGAGAGGACCTAGTAGCAATCAGCGAAGAGGCTGGGCCAGGAGCTATGACTCGATCCCTGCAACCACAAATAGGTGAGTACAAATAGGTGAGTACACACACACACACACACACACACACACACACACACACACAAACACACACACACACACACACACACACACGCACACATGCACGCACACATACACACACACAAGCACACACACACATACACACACAAGCACACACACACACACACACACACACACACACACACATACACACACACACACACACACACACACACACACACACACGCACGCACGCACGCACACATTAACCAGATAGCTGCTGCGGCATATGGGCGCTTGGCAAACCTGAGAATAGCGTTCCGGTACCTCAGTAATGAATCGTTTAAGACTTTATACACTGTGTACGTCAGGCCCATACTGGAGTATGCAGCACCAGTTTGGAACTCACATCTGGTCAAACTCGTCAAGAAATTAGAGAAAGTGCAAAGGTTTGCAACAAGGCTAGTTTCAGAACTAAGGGGAATGTCCTGTGAAGAAAGGTTAAGGGAAATCGGTCTGACAACACTGGAGGACAGGAGGGTCAGGGGAGACATGATAACGACATACAAAATACTGCGTGGAATAGACAAGGTGGACAGAGACAGGATGTTCCTGAGGTGGGACACAGAAACAAGGGGTAACAATTGGAAGCTGAAGACTCAGATGAATCAAAGGGATGTTAGGAGGTATTTCTTCAGTCATAGAGTAATTAGGAAGTGGAATAGTCTGGCAAGCGATGTAGTGGAGGCAGGAACTATACATAGTTTTAAGACGGGCTTTCGGACAGATGAAAGCACAACTGCATGAGCTCATGAAGAATCCAGAGCTACTGACTGTCTATGATAATATCATACAAGAACAGTTGGGCAATAAATTCATTGAGGAAATAGTCGAAGACAAGTTGAAGACAGAAGCTCATTATCTCCCGCACCATGGAGTTAGAAAAGATTCTGAAACCACTCCACTACGTGTTGTATATAATTGCAGCGCACGTGCAAATAAAGATGTAGCAAGTCTTAATGACTGTCTGATGACCGGACCCTCACTAACTGAGAAGCTTGGAGACGTGCTTATGAAATTTCGCACAAACCCATATGCCTACACTGCTGATATTTCCAAAGCTTTCTTAAGAGTAGGACTCCAAGAAATAGATAGAGATTATATTCGATTCTTGTGGCCTGAAAATCCACATGATCCTCAAAGTCCTGTGAAAACTTATCGTCTCAAATCAGTATTGTTTGGTGCAACATCCTCTCCATTCTTACTAGAAGCTACTCTAAATACACATTTGAAGAAATCTGAAAGTCCCTTCAAAGAAATCTTAAAGAAAAGTTTCTATGTGGACAATCTTCAAGGCAATGTGAATAAAGAGGAGGATTTGAAATCCTTATACAGAGAAGCTAACCAGGAGATGAAAGAAGGAAATATGCCTCTAAGAATGTGGAATACTAATTCAACACAATTAAGGGAACTTATCAAAGAAGATTTCCCTGAAACTGAAATTCCTGATTGCAACAATATGCTGGGACTTAATTGGAACACACAGGAAGATACTTTGAGTCTCAAAAGGATAAACAATAAATCATGCAGTACACTCACTAAACGTAGTTTACTGTCAGAGGTATCACAATGTTTTGATCCTCTAGGACTCGTCTCACCAATTACCATAAAAGGTAAAATACTTATGCAAGATGCATGGAAGCTCAAAATTGGATGGGATGAGAACTTGCCCCTAGAAATGAGTCAAACATGGGATGAAATATCCAAGGAGTTTAAGCAACTTCATCAAATTAAATTTCCCAGACAAATAGGTCAAGAGGGAAACAAGTACACATTACATGTGTTCTGTGATGCGTCAACCAGAGGTTATGGCGCTGTGGCTTACATGAGTAATGCTGAAGGAAGTACACTAATTGCTTCAAAGGCCAGGGTAGCACCCTTGAAGGTCAGAACAGTACCACAATTGGAACTGACAGCACTCTATGTAGGTACAAAATTAGCTGTCTATCTCAACAAAGTACTTGATCATCTCACTATTGAAAAAACAGTGACCTGGAGTGATAATGAAACAGTTCCCCAATGGTTAAGAAATAATAAGAGTAAGTTGGTCTATGTACAGAACAGAGTAGCAGAAATAAGAGAGATGCAGAGAGATTATCTCTTTCTCCACGTCTCTACCCAAGAGAATCCAGCTGACATGTTGTCACGTGGTGTCCCACTCAAGAAATTTGTGGATAATAAATTATGGCTCCACGGACCGAACTGGCTCTCTAATGAAAATAACTGGCCTCAGCAAAAAGCTCACATTATGCCAGAAGAAACAGTCTGCTTGAACACAGCAGAAATAAGTTGTGTAAATACTGCAGACACAACAGAAATAGTCATTGATGGATCTAAATACTCCTCTTTGGGTAAACTCTTAAGAGTTACAGCTCTTGTCTTTAAATTCATTAAAGGAATAAAACCTGATTATAAATGTGTTGAACCCATTAAATACTGGGTGAAACTAATACAGAAAGATTTTTTCTCTACAGAATATCAATTTCTGGATTTATCTCGACTCAGAAAAGATTATAAGATGTCGAGGAAGAATTCATAATTCTTCACTACCTAAAGAAGCCATACATCCAAAATTGATCCCCAAGAATCATTGGCTAACAAAACTGATTGTGCAAAACGCCCACAGTAACGTGTTACATGGTGGGGTAGCTGACACACTTTGTCATATACGACAATCCTACTGGATACCTCAAGGTCGACAAAGTGTGAAAAAGCAAAGGACTGTATTACTTGTCGTCACTACGATATGCGAGTATGTCAGCATCCAGGTCCACCTCCATATCCCTCTGAAAGAGTTTGTCATGTCACTCCATTTGAGGTGACAGGTGTAGATTACACTGGACCAATAATTTTAATCAAAACAGTTGACAAAGTTCACATCAAGGTGTACATCTGTTTGTTCACTTGTGCTACGACTAGAGCAGTACATCTAGAAGTAGCCACTGACATGTCTGCTGAAACCTTTATCAAATTATTCAGAAGGTTTGCAGCCAGAAGGGCATGTCCCAGACTGATGATTTCAGATAATGCAACGAACTTTGTTGCTGGTGCTGCTTATATAAGCAAGATCTTTGATCAGCCAGAAGTATAACAGATGCTGAATCAACTCAGTTGTCGTTGGAGAAATATTCCTCCTAAATCTCAATGGCACGGCGGATTTTATGAAAGAGTGATCGGCATTGTAAAACGTTGTTTCAGGAAGACTCTTCATCGTCAAAGAATCGACTTAGAAGAATTCCGTACAGTTGTGACTGAAACAGAAAATAGAGTCAACAACAGACCTCTAACTTATGTTACCGATGATCTGGACAATTTAGAAGTGTTAAGTCCATCTCATTTATTCCATGGCAGAAGGTTCGAACCTGTTCCTCCCATGAATGATAAAGAAATCATAGAGGATCCTACTTATTTCGAACCTTAGCAACTCAGACGTAAATTCAAACACTAATAAAGTGATTGAACGTTGGGAGAAAATTTGGCGAGAAGACTATCTCACCTCATTGAGAGAACACTTCTATGGAGCTGGTGTTCCTGAAAATCATAAGTCCTTAAGACCTGGTGACATAGTGATTATTGACAATGATGGTCCGAGGTCCCAATGGCCACTTGGAAAAATTGTGACCATATATCCTGATGCAAATGGAATAATCAGGCCAGTTGATGTTTTAAGCAAATGTGTAGTGAATAAGCGGACAATAAATAAACTAGTGCCATTAGAATTACACAGTGTTTAAAACAAAATTAGTGATTCTCCAGAAACCATACAGACTAAAGCTGTTCAGAAAAGACAAGCAGCAGTGGTGGCGAGTGTGAAAATCAAATTAATGTTAAGCGATAAATAGTTCACCTGTAGCGAACCTCCGTCGCCCCCCCAGTGTGGAGAAATTTCTCCAGGAGGGGGATATCAGCCCCCTTCAGCCCCTTTCAGCCCCTTTCAGCCCTGAGGGGCCCAGCCCTCTCAGAAGGGGCAAGCATCTTGTTTACTGATACAGCAAGTAATTGATCCCAGATGCAGTACGAGTATACGACGTGGTTAAGCGACCGACGCTCCTTGCAGCCCAGTGTTGCAAATTGTAGTTTAATAAAAGACAGTCCATCTCTTACCTTAGCAGGACAATTAAGGAAAATCCTGCTCCCAATTTATTACCATGGTAAAGACAGTGCACATTGTTGTCTATGCTTAAGACAGCAAAAATCAAACATTCTGCTTTGCTTCATGGAGGAAGTGGCAAGGAAGCAAAAAGCACTAGGTCAGCTTTTCCTTTATGTGCTAAGGGCAGTGACGGTGTAGGAGGCTGTGACATCAGATTACTTTTGACTCTACTGGGAGTCACACTGACGCCGGAATAACCAATGTTGAGAAATGGTTTACCAGCTAAGTTTAAAAATAGGGAAAACTTAGCTTAGAAAGACAGCTCATCACATGCACAACCACCCCTGCAGACGAGGTCTTGAGAAGCTGTATCATCCATTTCACAACGGGCTGTAAATGAATATTAGGTTAATCATAAATTACCCCTAGGGGGTGTTATGTCAGCATATTTCATTCACTGATTGCTGACGTGCGTACATGTGTGGACTCAAAAGTCCACTTATCACCGGGGTTTATAAGTGACTAACTCGTAACTTCGACTCAACTGCGCAGTCAATAGTAGTATATCATGAGTTAGAACACTTACCTGGGTATATATATCTGACCCATAGTTACGCCCGGATATCCATTGAGTTGATTGAAGAATAGTGTTCTTTGAAGAATGTCGCACTACACTCTGTTGGATCGCAACACTCGTTGTTACACTGTTCATCAATAATTGTTCACACAATATCACTAAGAAGTTGATCACACTTTTCTGTAAGTGTTTATTGTGTTTTTGTGAGACATTTTGTTCACACTAACGCACGGATCAGTGTTCTTTGTTGGTTATCCTGGCGTCAGTGTGACTCCCAGTAGAGTCAAAAGTAATCTGACGTCACAGCCTCCTACACCGTCACTGCCCTTAGCACATAAAGGAAAAGCTGACCTAGTACTTTTTGCTTCCTTGCCACTTCCTCCATGAAGCAAAGCAGAATGTTTGATTCTTGCTGTCTTAAGCATAGACAACAATGTACACTATCTTTACCATGGTAATAAAGTGGGAGCAGGATTTTCCTTAATTGTCCTGCTAAGGTAAGAGATGGACTGTCTCTTATTAAAATACACTTTGCAATACTGGACTGCACGGAGCGTCGGTCGCTTGACCACGTCGTATACTGGTACTGCATCTGGGATCAATTACTTGCTGTATCAGTAAACAAGATGCTTGCCCCTTCTGAGAGGGCTGGGCCCCTCAGGGCTGAAAGGGGCTGAAGGTGGCTGATACCCCCTCCTGGAGAAAATTTCTCCACAGGAACTATACATAGTTTTAAGACGAGGTATGATAAAGCTCATGGAGCAGGGGGAAAGAGGACCTAGCGGTCGGTGAAGAGGCGGGGCCAGGAGCTGAGTCTCGACCCCTGCAACCACAATTAGGTGAGTACGAGTCATGGTACGAGGTATGACAAAGCTAAGGAAGCAGAGAGAGCGAGGACCTAGTAGCAATCAGTGAAGAGGCGGGGCCAGGAGCTGAGTCTGAACCCTTGCAACTACAATTAGGTGAGTACAATTAGGTGAGTACACACTCACGCACACACACACACGCACACACACACACACACACACACACACTCGCACACACACATGCACACACACACCAGAAAGATGGAGTGGTGTGGTACACCATCAAGTGCTGGACCAGTACATACAACCAAAGAGGAGCTGCAGAGGCTGTTAAGCGAACTAGATATGTCAAAGGAGATGGTGCCGGATAACATCTCTCCGTGGGTCCTGAGAGAAGGAGCAGAGGCGCTCTGTTTGCCACTACTAACAGCAGTCTTCAACACATCTATCGAAAGAGGGCGACTACCTGAGGTATGAAAGAAAGCAAATGTAGTCTCAATTTAGGAAAAAGGAGACTGACACGAAGCACTAAACTACAGACCAGTGTCACTGACATGTATAGTATGTAAAGTCATGGAGAAGATTGCCAGAAGAGTGGTGGAGCACCTAGAAAGGAATGAGCTCATCAACGAGCTCCAGCACGAATTCAGAGACGGGAAATATTGTATCACAAACCTACTTGAGCTCCATGACAAAGTGACAGCAGTAAGACATGGGAGGAAGAGAGAGATGGGTAGATTGCATTTTCTTGGACTGTAGGAAGGCTTTTGACACAGTTCCACACAAGATATTGGTGCAAAAGCTGGAGGACCAGACAGGTATAACAGGAAAGGCGCTGCACTGGACTGGAAAATACCTGACGGGAAGGCATGGGCGTGACATTGTACGTGATGAACTGTCAGAGTGGGCGCCTGTGACGAGTGGGGTTCCACAGGGGTGAGTCCTAGAACAAGTGCCGTTTCTGATATATGCGAATGACATGACGAAAGAAATAGCTAGAGAAGTATCCCTGTTTGCAAACGATGCGAAATTAATTTAGAGAATTCAATTGGAGGAGGTTCAGGTAGACTGCAAAGCAAACTGGGTAGGCTGCAGGTCTGGTCCAGAAATTGGCTCCAGGAGTTCAACCCCACCAAGTGCAAAGTCATGAAGATTGGAGAAGGGCAAAGAAGACTGCAGACAGAGTACCGCCTAGGGAGCCAAAGACTACAAACCTACCTGTCTACCTACCTGGAGGGTATTCCGGTGATCAACGCCATACTCTCGCACTTTAAGCTAGGTGAAGTGGGGGCTCATTCACTTCTTGAAAGTGCTTTTTAATTTCTCTGCTGCCTTCCAGTATTTTCCTCCCATGTACTCCATCATTTCATTTGCTGCATTTCCTTCTAGGCCACTTTCCCATGGCACTCTGCTTAGGAATTATCTGATCCTGATCAATCATGGTGGTGAAGTTCTCTCATCCACTCACTCCTGGAGGTGAAGTGCTCTCTTTCACTCCTGGTGGTGAAGTGCTCTCTTTCACTCCTGGTGGTGAAGTGCTTTCTTTCACTCCTGGTGGTGAAGTGCTCTCTTTCGCTTCTGGTGGTGAAGGGCTCTCTTTCGCTCCTGGTGGTGAAGTGCTCTCTTTCGCTTCTGGTGGTGAAGTGCTGTCCTGGAGTGAAAGAGAGCACTTCATTTCTTGGAGAAGTTCCCTCTTCCACTCACTACTGGAGAAAATCTCTTTTCCACTCACTCCTGGAGAAGGCTCTTTTCCACTCACTACTTGAGAAGTTGCTTACTCCACTCACTACTGGAGAAGTTCTCTCTTCCCCTCAATCTTTAATAAGTGTTCTCTTCCCCTCACTCGTTAATAAGTGCTCTCTTCCACTCATTACGGAAGAAATGCTTTCTCCCAGCCACTCCAGTAGAAGTTCTCTATTCCACTCACTACTGGAGAATTTGCCTCTTCCACTCACTACTGGAGAAGCTGCCGCTTCCACTCCCTACTGGAAAAGTTCTCTCTTCCACTTACTACTGGAGAAATGCTCTCTTACACTCGCAATTGGAGAAGTTCTCTCTTCTCTTCACCCCGGAGAAGTTTTCTCTTCCACCCATAACTAGAAAGAATCTCTCTTTCATTCACTCCTGAAGAAGTACTGTCTTCTAGTACTTACTGGAGAAGTGCTATCCTCCACTCACTCCTCGAGAAGTGATAACTTCCATTCACTGAAGGAAAAGTGCACTTTTCAATCACTACTGGAGAAGTGCTAGCTTCCACTTGCTACTGGAGAAGTGCTATCTTCCACTCACTCCTGGAGACGTGCTGTCTTCCACTCACTGGTGGAAAAGTGCTGTCTTCCACTCGCTTCTGAAGTGCTGTCTTTCACTCGCTACTGAGAAGTGTTATCTTTCACTCGCTTCTGGAGAAGTGCTGTCTTCCACTCACTGATGGAAAAGTGCAGTCTTCCACTCGCTACTGGAGAAGTTCTGTCTACAACTCACTCCTGAAAAAGTGCTGTCTTCCACTCACTATTGGAGAAGTGCTGTCTTCCACTCACTCCTCAAGAAGTGCTGTCTTCCACTCACTCCTCAAGAAGTGCTGTCTTCCACTCACTCCTCAAGAAGTGCTGTCTTCCACTCACTCCTCAAGGAGTGCTGTCTTCCACTCACTCCTCAAGAAGTGCTGTCTTCCACTCGCTACTGAGAAGTGTTATCTTCCACTCACTTCTTGACAAGTGCTATCCTTCATTTATTCCTGTAGAAGTGGTATCTTCCACTCGCTACTAGGGAACTGCTATCTTTCACTCACTCCTGACGCAGTGCTGTCTTCCACTCTCTCCTGGAAAAGTAATATCTTCCACTTCTGGAAAAGTGATATCTTCCACTCACTCCTCGAGAAGTTCTGTCTTTCACTCACTCCTGAAGAAGTGCTGTCTTACACTTACTCCTGGAAAAGTGCTGTCTTCCACTCGCTATTAGAAAAGTTTTATCTTCCACTCACTCCTGAAGAAGTGCTATCTGCTATTCACTACTAGAGAAGTGTTGTCTTTCGTTCACTTCTGGAAAAGTGTTGTCTTCCACTCGCTACAGGAGAAGTGCTGTCTTCTACTAGCTAATGGAGAAGTGCTATCTTCCACTCACTCCCGGGAAAAGTGTTGTCTTCCACTCGCTACTGGAGAAGTGCTATGTTCCACTCCTGAAAAAGTACTGTCTTCCAGTCTCTCCTGGAGAAGTGCTATCTTCCACTCCTGGAGAAGTACAGTCTTCCACTCGATACTGGAGAAGTGCTCTCTTCCACTCACTCCTGGAGAAAAGCTATCTTCCACTTACTAATGGAGAAGTGCTATCTTCCACTCACTCCTGGAGAAGAGCTATCTTCCTCTAACTTCTGGAGAAGTGCTATCCTCCACTCCTGGCGAAGTGCGATCTTCCACTCATTCCTGGAGAAGAGCTATCTTCCTCTCACTACTTGAGAAGTGCTATCTTCCACTCCTGGCGAAGTGCGATCTTCCACTCATTCCTGGAGAAGTGCTATCTTCCACTTACTAATGGAGAAGTGCTATCTTCCACTTACTAATGGAGAAGTGCTATCTTCCACTTACTAATGGAGAAGTTCTCTCTTCCACTTTCTACTGGAGAAATGCTCTCTAACACTCGCAACTGGAGAAGTTCTCTCTTCTTTCCACTCCCGGAGAAGTTCTCTCTTCCACTCATAACTACAGAAGATCCCTCTTTCACTCACTCCTAGAGAAGTGCTCTTTTCCACTCACTACTGGAGAAGTGCTATCCTCCACTCACTCTTGGAGAAGTGATACCTTCCACTCTCTCCTGGAGAAGTGGAATCTTCCACACACTTCCGAAGAAGTGCTATCTTCAACTCTCTCCTGGAAAAGTGCTATCTTCCACTCACTCCTGGAGAAGTGCTATCTTCCACTCACTCCCGGGAAAAGTGCTGTCTTCCACTCGCTGCTAGAGAAGTGCTATGTTCCACTCACTCCTGAAAAAGTGCTGTCTTCCACTCTTTCCTGGAGAAGTGCTATCTTCCACTCACTCCTGGAGAAGTACTGTCTTCCACTCGATACTGGAGAAGTACTGTCTTCCACTCACTCCTGGAGAAAAGCTATCTTCCACTTACTACTGGAGAAGTGCCATCTTCCACCCACTCCTGGCGAAGTGCTATCTTCCACTCATTCCTGGAGAAGAGCTATCTTCCTCTCACTACTGGAGAAGAGCTATCTTCCTCTCACTACTGGAGAAGTGCTATCTTCCTTTCACTCCTGGCGAAGTGCGATCTTCCACTCATTCCTGGAGAAGTGCGATCTTCCACTCATTCCTGGAGAAGTGCTATCTTCCACTTACTAATGGAGAAGTTCTATCTTCCACTCACTACTGGAGAAATGCGAACTCTCAGTCTCTCCAGCAGAAGTTGTCTGTTCCAATCACTACTGGAGAGGTTGCCTCTTTCACTCTCTTCTGGAGAAGTTCTCTCTTCCACTTTCTACTGGAGAAATGCTCTCTAACACTCGCAACTGGAGAAGTTCTCTCTTCTTTTCACTCCCGGAGAAGTTCTCTCTTCCACTCATAACTACAGAAGATCCCTCTTTCACTCACTCCTAGAGAAGTGATGTTTTCCACTAATTACTGGAGAAGTGCTCTTTTCCACTCACTACTGGAGAAGTGCTATCCTCCACTCACTCTTGGAGAAGTGATACCTTCCACTCTCTCCTGGAGAATTTCTCTCTTCCACTCACTCTTGGAGAACTGCTATCTTCCACTCATTCCTGGAGAAGCGCTATCTTCCACTTTCTCCTGGAGAAGTATTACCTTCCACTCACTCCTGGAGAAGTGCTATCTTCCACTCACTCCTGGAGAAGTATTACCTTCCACTCACTCCTGGAGAAGTGGTATCTTCCACACACTCCTGGAGAAGTATTACCTTCCACTCACTCCTGGGGAAGTTCTATCTTCCACTCACTCCTGGAGAAGTATTACCTTCCACTCACTCCTGGAGAAGTGCTATCTTCCACTCTCCTGGAGAAGTGCTTTCTTCCACTCTCCTGGAGAAGTGCTATCTTCCACTCTCCTGGAGAAGTGCTATCTTCCACTCTCCTGGAGAATTGCTATCTTCCACACACTCCTGGAGAAGTATTACCTTCCACTCACTCCTGGAGAAGTGCTATCTTCCACTCACTCCTGGAGAAGTGTTATCTTCCACTCACTCCTGGAAAAGTGTTATCTTCCACTCACTCCTGGAGAACTGCTGTCTTCCACTCATGCCTGGAGAAGTGCTATCTTCCACTCACTCCTGGAGAAGTGCTATCTTCCACTTTCTCCTGGAGAAGTGCTATCTTCCACTCACTCCTGGAGAAGTGCTATCTTCCACTCACTCCTGGAGAAGTGCTATCTTCCACTCACTCCTGGAGAAGTGCTATCTTCCACTCACTCCTGGAGAAGTGCTATCTTCCACTCACTCCTGGAGAAGTGCTATCTTCCACTCACTCCTGGAGAAGTGTTATCTTCCATTCACTCCTGGAGAAGTGCTATCTTCCACTCACTCCTGGAGAAGTGCTATCTTCCACTTTCTCCTGGAGAAGTGCTATCTTCCACTCACTCCTGGAGAAGTGCTATCTTCCACTCACTCCTGGAGAAGTGCTATCTTCCACTCACTCCTGGAGAAGTGCTATCTTCCACTCACTCCTGGAGAAGTGCTATCTTCCACTTTCTCCTGGAGAAGTGCTATCTTCCACTCACTCCTGGAGAAGTGCTATCTTCCACTCACTCCTGGAGAAGTGCTATCTTCCACTCACTCCTGGAGAAGCGCTATCTTCCTGGAGAAGTGCTATCTTCCACTCACTCCTGGAGAAGTGTTATCTTCCACTCACTCCTGGAGAAGTGCTATCTTCCACTCACTCCTGGAGAAGTGCTATCTTCCACTTTCTCCTGGAGAAGTGCTATCTTCCACTCACTCCTGGAGAAGTGCTATCTTCCACTCACTCCTGGAGAAGTGCTATCCTCCACTCACTCTTGGAGAAGTGATACCTTCCACTCTCTCCTGGAGAATTGCTCTCTTCCACTCACTCTTGGAGAACTGCTATCTTCCACTCATTCCTGGAGAAGCGCTATCTTCCACTTTCTCCTGGAGAAGTATTACCTTCCACTCACTCCTGGAGAAGTGCTATCTTCCACTCACTCCTGGAGAAGTATTACCTTCCACTCACTCCTGGAGAAGTGCTATCTTCCACACACTCCTGGAGAAGTATTACCTTCCACTCACTCCTGGAGAAGTGCTATCTTCCACTCACTCCTGGAGAAGTGCTATCTTCCACTTTCTCCTGGAGAAGTGCTATCTTCCACTCACTCCTGGAGAAGTGCTATCTTCCACTCACTCCTGGAGAAGTGCTATCCTCCACTCACTCTTGGAGAAGTGATACCTTCCACTCTCTCCTGGAGAATTGCTCTCTTCCACTCACTCTTGGAGAACTGCTATCTTCCACTCATTCCTGGAGAAGCGCTATCTTCCACTTTCTCCTGGAGAAGTATTACCTTCCACTCACTCCTGGAGAAGTGCTATCTTCCACTCACTCCTGGAGAAGTATTACCTTCCACTCACTCCTGGAGAAGTGCTATCTTCCACACACTCCTGGAGAAGTATTACCTTCCACTCACTCCTGGGGAAGTTCTATCTTCCACTCACTCCTGGAGAAGTATTACCTTCCACTCACTCCTGGAGAAGTGCTATCTTCCACTCTCCTGGAGAAGTGCTTTCTTCCACTCTCCTGGAGAAGTGCTATCTTCCACTCTCCTGGAGAAGTGCTATCTTCCACTCTCCTGGAGAATTGCTATCTTCCACACACTCCTGGAGAAGTATTACCTTCCACTCACTCCTGGAGAAGTGCTATCTTCCACTCACTCCTGGAGAAGTGTTATCTTCCACTCACTCCTGGAAAAGTGTTATCTTCCACTCACTCCTGGAGAACTGCTGTCTTCCACTCATGCCTGGAGAAGTGCTATCTTCCACTCACTCCTGGAGAAGTGCTATCTTCCACTTTCTCCTGGAGAAGTGCTATCTTCCACTCACTCCTGGAGAAGTGCTATCTTCCACTCACTCCTGGAGAAGTGCTATCTTCCACTCACTCCTGGAGAAGTGCTATCTTCCACTCACTCCTGGAGAAGTGCTATCTTCCACTCACTCCTGGAGAAGTGCTATCTTCCACTCACTCCTGGAGAAGTGCTATCTTCCACTCACTCCTGGAGAAGTGCTATCTTCCATTCACTCCTGGAGAAGTGCTATCTTCCACTCACTCCTGGAGAAGTGCTATCTTCCACTTTCTCCTGGAGAAGTGCTATCTTCCACTCACTCCTGGAGAAGTGCTATCTTCCACTCACTCCTGGAGAAGTGCTATCTTCCACTCACTCCTGGAGAAGTGCTATCTTCCACTCACTCCTGGAGAAGTGCTATCTTCCACTCACTCCTGGAGAAGTGCTATCTTCCACTCACTCCTGGAGAAGTGCTATCTTCCACTCACTCCTGGAGAAGTGCTATCTTCCACTCACTCCTGGAAAAGTGCTATCTTCCACTCACTCCTGGAGAAGTGCTATCTTCCACTCACTCCTGGAGAAGTGCTATCTTCCACTCACTCCTGGAGAAGTGCTATCTTCCACTCACTCCTGGAGAAGTGCTATCTTCCACTCACTCCTGGAGAAGTGCTATCTTCCACTTTCTCCTGGAGAAGTGCTATCTTCCACTCACTCCTGGAGAAGTGCTATCTTCCACTCACTCCTGGAGAAGTGCTATCTTCCACTCACTCCTGGAGAAGCGCTATCTTCCTGGAGAAGTGCTATCTTCCACTCACTCCTGGAGAAGTGTTATCTTCCACTCACTCCTGGAGAAGTGCTATCTTCCACTCACTCCTGGAGAAGTGCTATCTTCCACTTTCTCCTGGAGAAGTGCTATCTTCCACTCACTCCTGGAGAAGTGCTATCTTCCACTCACTCCTGGAGAAGTGCTATCCTCCACTCACTCTTGGAGAAGTGATACCTTCCACTCTCTCCTGGAGAATTGCTCTCTTCCACTCACTCTTGGAGAACTGCTATCTTCCACTCATTCCTGGAGAAGCGCTATCTTCCACTTTCTCCTGGAGAAGTATTACCTTCCACTCACTCCTGGAGAAGTGCTATCTTCCACTCACTCCTGGAGAAGTATTACCTTCCACTCACTCCTGGAGAAGTGCTATCTTCCACACACTCCTGGAGAAGTATTACCTTCCACTCACTCCTGGGGAAGTTCTATCTTCCACTCACTCCTGGAGAAGTATTACCTTCCACTCACTCCTGGAGAAGTGCTATCTTCCACTCTCCTGGAGAAGTGCTTTCTTCCACTCTCCTGGAGAAGTGCTATCTTCCACTCTCCTGGAGAAGTGCTATCTTCCACTCTCCTGGAGAATTGCTATCTTCCACACACTCCTGGAGAAGTATTACCTTCCACTCACTCCTGGAGAAGTGCTATCTTCCACTCACTCCTGGAGAAGTGTTATCTTCCACTCACTCCTGGAAAAGTGTTATCTTCCACTCACTCCTGGAGAACTGCTGTCTTCCACTCTTTCCTGGAGAAGTACTATCTTCCACTTTCTCCTGGAGAAGTGCTATCTTCCACTCACTCCTGGAGAACTGCTATCTTCCACTCATGCCTGGAGAAGTGCTATCTTCCACTCACTCCTGGAGAAGTGCTATCTTCCACTTTCTCCTGGAGAAGTGCTATCTTCCACTCACTCCTGGAGAAGTGCTATCTTCCACTCACTCTTGGAGAAGTGCTATCTTCCACTCACTCCTGGAGAAGTGCTATCTTCCACTCACTCCTGGAGAAGTGCTATCTTCCACTCTCTCCTGGAGAAGTGCTATCTTCCACTCACTCCTGGAGAAGTGCTATCTTCCACTCACTCCTGGAGAAGTGCTATCTTCCACTTTCTCCTGGAGAAGTGCTATCTTCCACTCACTCCTGGAGAAGTGCTATCTTCCACTCACTCCTATTATTAAAGTTGCACTAATATGACACTAGATTTGCTCCCGTCTTGCAAATTGCAATCACAGTTGCTGCGCTGGATATGTATGAGGTGGCTGGATAACCATGATTATAATACACGATGATGGAGTTCAATCTTTGCTCATAATTACTCACCTTCATGGGGATTGATTTAATTCTGGTATAGGGCTCTTGATCCATGGAAACTGAAAATTAATTAAGTTTTTAAACTAATAAGATATTAGCAGAAGATTGTAATTTTTGCATGGTTCTCTTATTAATTAACAAATGTATAGCGTAAACAACTCTAATACTGCATTATTGCTGACTTTATCATCAACACGTGACCTGATTAGTAACAGCTGTCCACAGGTGATTTCTTGCAGTGATTAGTAGAAGTTTTCCTCTGGTGAATCTTTGCAATAATTAGTTGCAGTTGTCCTCAGGTGAATCTTTGCAGTGATTAGTAAGAGTTGTCCTCAGGAGAATCCTTGTAGTCATTAGCAGCAGTTTTCCTCATGAGAAACGTTGCACTGATCAGGAGAACATTAAAGGAAGACTGACTTTAGTAGAGGGGCTGACTATGACAGTAATAATGAGTAGTGTGATACTGTGGACGTGAGTGTATTGTGTGCAGTGGTGGGTAATGATCTTGAGTAAATATTGTGTGTTGGTACAGTGTGTAATAATAGTTGCAGTATGTGGAATGTAATGGTTGTGATGAGTACATACTATGTGGGGGTGATAGTGAGTGTAATGTATGTGTGGTGGTCCTGATAGTGTACAGTGACTGGTGGTGGTCGTTGTGGGTGTATAGTGGGTTGTGGTGTTGGTGAGTATATGGTATGTGGTGTCGGTGGTGTAGTGCACAGTATGTAGTGGTAGTGGTGGTGACTGGATAGTGTGTGGCATTGGTGGTTATGAGTATATTGCGTGTGGTGGTGTGGTAGTATATTGCGTGTGTGGTGGTTTGGTAGTATATAGTGTGTGGTAGTGTGGTAGTATATAGTGTGTGTAGTGGTGGTAGTATATAGTGTGTGTAGTGGTGGTAGTATATAGTGTGTGTGGTGGTGGTAGCATATAGTGTGTGTAGTGGTGGCAGTATATAGTGTGTGTGGTGTGGTAGCATATAGTGTGTGTGGTGGTTTGGTAGTATATAGTGTGTGGTAGTGTGGTAGTATATAGTGTGTGTAGTGGTGGTAGTATATAGTGTGTGTGGTGGTAGCATATAGTGTGTGTAGTGGTGGTAGTATATAGTGTGTGTGGTGTGGTAGCATATAGTGTGTGTGTGGTGTGGTAGTATATAGTGTGTGTGGTGGTGGTAGTATATAGTGTGTGTGGTGTGGTAGTATATAGTGTGTGTGGTGTGGTAATACATATAGTGTGTGTGTGGTGTGGTAATACATATAGTGTGTGGTGGTGTGGTAGTACATAGTGTGTGTGTGTGGTATGGTAATACATATAGTGTGTGGTGGTGTGGTATTATATAATGTGTGGTGGTGTGGTAGTACATAGTGTGTGTGTGTGGTGTGGTAATACATATAGTGTGTGTGTGGTGTGGTAATACATATAGTGTGTGGTGGTGTGGTAGTATATAGTGTGTGCGGTGGAAGTGTTGAGAGGATCATGTGTGGTGCTGATGGGTTATTGGATTTAAAGTTTATCGACTGTAAGAGAGTCATTTATACTACATTTAACCTGTTCGACGTCAGTCAAGAATACTTTCTCCTGAAATAGTAAAGTAACTTCTCCAGATATATACAGTGAGAGTAATTTCCCGATGAATAAATTACAGTGCTATGATGTGCCTGCGTCTGTTACATCTTAATATTATTTATATGAAACAATATTATGTGTGGGAGGTGAGAAATTCAAACAGCCCAACAATTCAGAGTAAAACAAAAGGAAAATCGAAAGGTCAATAATTTTGACTGACTCGAAAATGTAAAATCGAGAAGCAAGGCAATTTATGAGCCTAACGTTTCAACAAATTTGAGAACGTCACTGAAGCTGTCAATATTTTAAATTAACCTGGAATTGAACAGAAACTGTCGACAAATCATAACTTTAAGCTAACTCAAAATTTCGTATTTAATTTAAACACCTCAGTATTGTTTGGTTAGATAATTAATCTTAATAATTAATACATATGTACAAACTACTCATGATTAACAAAGAACACTTGGTGCAATGTTGAACATTCAGTGTCTGTCAGTGTATTTACTACGAGTTGCTTAATTGTACTCACCTAATTGTATTCAATTAATTGTACTCGCCTAATTGTGATTGCAGAGGTTGAGACTCAGCTCCTGGCCCCGCCTCTTCACTTACCGCTACTGGGTCCTCCCTCTCCCTGCTCCATGATCTTTATCATAAATCGTCTTAAAGCTATGTATGGTTCCTGCCTCCACTACATCGCCTGCCAGACTATTCCGCTTCTTAACAACTCTGTGGCTGAAGAAATACTTCCTAACATCCCTTTGACTCATCTGAGTCTTCAGCTTCCAATTGTGACCACTTGTTTCTGTGTCCCATCTCTATTCCATGCAGTATTTTATATGTTGTTATCATGTCTCCCCTGACCCTCCTGTCCTCCAGTGTCGTCAGACCGATTTTCCTTAATCTTTCTTCATAGGACATTTCCCTTAGCTCCTAGCTTTGTGTGTGTGTGTGTGTGTGTGTGTGTGTGTGTGTGTGTGTGTGTGTGTGTGTGTGTGTGTGTGTGTGTGTGTGTGTAATAACCAATATGTGGTTGGAGGGGTCGAATCACCTTTCCTTCCTTCGTTTATGCTCCCAGGTTGTCTTTCTTCTGGCTTCGAGATCTTTATCATACCCTATGTTAAAACTATGTATGGACCCTGCTTTTACCACTTCATTCTCCTGTTGGTTTCACTTTCTGATTATTCTAAAATAAAAAAAAAAATTCTTCCTACTATCCAAGTGACACGTCCGTGTTTTCAGCTTCCAGCTGTGTCCTCGTGTACCAAATAAATTTCTGTCAGTATTCTGTACGTTGTTATCATATCACCTTTAATTCTTCTTGTGTCATCAGGTCGACTTCCTTTAACCTCTCTCAATACGACATACCCTATAGTTCAGGGACTAGTTTCATTGCAAACCTCTGCAATTTCCCCGGTTCCTTGACATGTTTGACCACATGCGGGTTCAATACTTGCGTTTCATACTCGGTTATGGGCCCAACGTACACCACATACACTGTCGTGAATTACACATTTCTTTGATTTCTGAAACCTAGTTGTAAATTTATCGGATGTGCATTTGCTGAAGAAAGTTTTGAATTGAGTTGCGGGGGGAAGGGGAGGGAGAGGGGGAGGGGGAGGGGGAGGGGGGAGGGGGAGGGGGAGGGGGAGGGGTGAGGGGGAGGTGGGGTTGTACAACTAAAAACCAATTTATTGAACTCACTAATGCTAGTTGTACCTCAGAACTTGGTGGGATTTTAGAGACACTAGGCTGCACTATGCCTTTCCTTCGAGATCCACACACACTTTTTCCAACCCAAAAGTAAAGTCGGGCCTATAAATCTTAAAATAAAAAAAAATAATACCAAATATGCGAGTAGTTTGGACTGTATAAATTGAATAATGACTTGATGAATCAGGGAACATTGTTGGGCCCACCTTGTTGCCTATTATTATGTAACATTTTTAATTATAAACACAGTCCTTTTCAAATAGTTACCATAATTATTGTATCCGCATCCTAATGCTTCCCTATGAGAATATACGCATTGGTCAAGATAATATAATATATACTGCTAATTGAGCGTAAACGTACATTACATATGATGACTGTTGCACTGAAGATTTGGCATCCTCTTATTTCTCCCCATACAGCCATATTCCAGCTGTTTCACAAGTTATTGGATCATTCACCACATAAGAGGAACTAAATAAACTTCTAATCCTTGATTCCAGCCGATAAACCCATTCTCGGCCTCGATGAAGCCCGATTAATCACACTCAATTGTACTGCCAGTGATGCATCGCATAATGTAAGTGTCTCTCTCCCATGGTGTGATGGCTCATTTTGCAATTCCAGTTTTCATTTTCAGTCACACCAACAATTCATATTGAACCAAATTACGTTATTTAACCTTTTACACTAAATTTAGGAGAATCATAAAAATCTTCCACACTTAGGTCGTACGCCTTGAGTGAGGTATGCAGTCTTTGATCCTCGAAACTATATTCCTTCTGCAGTCTTCTTTGCCAATCTCCAGCGTCATAGCTTTGCAATTTCTGGGGTTAAATTTCAATACCCAGTTGACAGACCAGATCTGCAGCATGTTCAGATCTATTTGTAAGGTTTCCTGGCCCCTCATCTGCTTGTATCCTCTTCACTAGTTTCCCATCATCTGCGAACAGGGTTACATCTGACAATAACTACTGACAAGCCATTCTCATGCACAAGAAATAGTGCCGATCCTTGTGGGATCCCACTCGTCACATACTTCCATCCCGATACCTCTTCTTGGTCAAACACTTCTTGTTTCCTTTTGTGGGTGTTTGTTACCATTTTGTCATAGGCACTTGTCGATTAGACACATAGCCTGTTTGTGTGTATGTGTGTGTCTGTGTGTGTCTGTACTCACCTAGTTGTACTCACCTAGTTGAGGTTGCAGGGGTCGAGTCCAAGCTCCTGGCCCAGCCTCTTCACTGGTCGCTACTAGGTCATTCTCCCTGAACCGTGTGCTTTATCATACCTCTGCTTAAAGCTATGTATGGATCCTGCCTCCACTACATCGCTTCCCAAACTATTCCACTTCCTGACTACTCTGTGGCTGAAGAAATACTTCCTAACATCCCTGTGATTCATCTGTGTCTTCAACTTCCAACTGTGTCCCCTTGTTGCTGTGTCCCATCTCTGGAACATCCTGTCTTTGTCCTCCTTGTCAATTCCTCTCAGTATTTTGTATGTCGTTAACATGCCCCCCTATCTCTCCTGTCCTCCAGTGTTGTCAGGTTGTGTGTTTGTGTGTGTGTTCCTGTGTGTGTGTGTGTGTGTGTGTGTGTGTGTGTGTGTGTGTGTGTGTGTGTGAATGTGTGTGTGAGTTTGTGTACTCACCTAATTGTACTCACCTAATTACAGTTGCAGGGGTCGAGATTCAGCTCCTGGCCCCGCCTTTTCACTGAGTGCTACTAGGCCCTCTCTCTTCCTAATCCATGAGCTTTATCATACCTCATCAACCCTTTACCGGGCAGGACCGAGTTTACTCGGTCCTGAGAGCATGGTTTTTGTGCATGTCCTCCTACTCCCCCAGCACATCTGGGTTCCCATTCTCTATTTCTGACCAAACACAAGCCTCCCCTGAGTCGCTCCAGCTAAAGGCAATGGTGTCTCCTTGCTTCCCATTGGTCAAGAGAGCAAAATGTAAACACTTCTAGCTTGACGTCGCCCAGACTCGTTTTTTTCGTCGAGTGCTCCTCATATACTCTTGCATTTCACCCTCTACTATGTTGGTAAGTACTGATTTGTGTGTCTAGTGCATAACTGAATAGTTTAGATATATATATATATATATATATATATATATATATATATATATATATATATATATATATATATATATATATATCAAGATGTTGTGAAGCATAATAAGAGTGCTCCATGCAAATGAAAAAAAGTGCAACAAGTACACTCGGTCCTGCATGTTTAGGTGATGTTTTCAAGTTTCAGTATAAAAATATTTACATAAAATTTGGTAGTGTATATATGAATTCAGTAATGATCTGGGTGTGTACAGAACGTTTTTATTGTCCTTCCAGATCAATCAGAAATTGTTCTATGGTGAGTCCTCAAAGGATAAGTCGAAATTTGTCTGTGCTTGGGACGAACATGACTCAGATCAAGACCCAGATGACCTGGAATTGGTGGACAGTGGTGATGAATATTTGCCACAAGATGGAGAGGTGTCAACAGATGAGGAGGAAGCTATGCCACCATCCAAAAAGCATAAATTGAACAAGAAAATACTTGCTTACATGCAAGTATTGCAGCAAAAACAATAATTATGTCACATCCTCATTTTCCTGTGCCACATGCAAAGTAAATCTATGCATCAAGAACAATAGAAATTGTTTCATAAAGTTTTATTGCAGAAATTAGTGATGTAAAATGATTGTTCTTTCTCAGGGAACTCAGGAATATTTCATTTGTAAGTTGTATTCCATTGCAATGTGTCATTGTTGATAAGTAGTTCCTATTTCTATTTTTTTAATGCTTACAAATTGTTCAGAAACCAGTTCCATTTATGCTTTTTATATTATCTACTTGTATAATAAATTTTAAAAATATTTATTTTTTTAACAGTTGCAACCTTGCAACATTTTAAATTGTTATACCCTTAACGGGCAGGACCGAGTTTATTCGGGCTTAGCATATCTGCAGTTGCTCGACACATAACTTTTACAACTCCATTTATATGGCCTCACTGACCTTACATCGTGCGGCTCTATCCCCTCATACGAAATCACTTTCAAATATGCATTTTGGTCTGCCTTGCCCCCTGGCTATTCCACTTCCTGACTACTCTATGACTTGTGATGTAGTTCAGCTGGGCTTGTGAGGTCTCTAGGGAGACCTAATTATATGGTCACACCTTGCCTTGGAAAACGTCTGTCAGCCACTCCTTTTCGGCTTAAGTCTGAGGTGCTTTGTTCTGGACGGCGTCAGATCTCAGCATCAGGTCGTAACACGTGGTGCCCACCCCATTGTGGGGGGTGCTTGGACCACCATATAAGCCCAAGGAACAGCTTAGCAGATGACTTCGAGCAGAGCTGCTGCTGTGAGCAGAGCTCTGAGCAGGAGATTCGAGAGGAGCTGCTGCTGGGGTGCAGGGCTCGGGAGAAGGCTGCTAAAGTCTCTGGAGGAGACTTTTGGAGACATTGGTCAGAGTACTGGCTTGGAGCAGTACTCATGCTGTGTAGGTCTTGGGACCTGTGGCTTAGTTCCTGTGGTGAACTGTCCTCTGAACTATATTGTAAGTTATATTCATTTTCGTCAAGTTGATTGTGTTCCCTGTCTCACTGCTTATATGTACCACCCCATTTATCTAAACCACAATAATGTACTCCTGTTCCCAAATATATTATTACATAAGAACATAACATAAGAACGAAGGAACACTGCAGAAGGCCTACTGGCCCATGCGAGGCAGGTCCAAGTCTCCTACCGGTTTAAGAAAATGCACCCAACCTAGTCAGGTCAGGTCACATTGACTTAAGGGAGGAACACGGCAACCGACCTGGTAGCACAAGCTATCAGGTCCAACTCACACCCACCCACATCCACTCATGTATTTATCCAACCTATTTTTAAAGCTACACAACGTTCTGGCCTCTATAACTGTACTCGGGAGTTTGTTCCACTCATCCACAACTCTATTACCAAACCAGTGCTTTCCTATATCCTTCCTGAATCTGAATTTTTCCAACTTAAAACCATTGCTGCGAGTCCTGTCTAGGCTAGATATTTTCAGCACACTATTTACATCCCCTTTATTTATTCCTGTCTTCCATTTATACACCTCAATCATATCCCCCCTAATTCTACGTCTTTCTAGAGAGTGCAGATTCAGGGCCCTTAGTCTATCCTCATAGGGAAGGTTTCTGATACATGGGATCAACTTTGTCATTCTCCTTTGTACATTTTCCAGAGAATTTATATCCATTCTGTAATACGGTGACCAAAACTGCGCAGCATAATCTAAATGAGGCCTAACCAAGGATGTATAGAGTTGAAGAACAACCTGAGGACTCCTATTATTTATGCATCTTGATATGAAGCCAAGGATTCTATTAGCTTTATTGCGAACACTTATGCACTGTTGTCTTGGTTTCAGAGTACTGTTAACCAGAACTCCTAAATCTTTTTCGCAATCCGTAATATTAAGATCTACATTATTTAGTTTATATGTGGCATGGTTATTGTCCTGTCCAACATTTAGAATTTTGCATTTGTCTATATTAAACTGCATCTGCCACTTCTCCGACCACTGCATAAGTCTATTCAAATCTTCCCGGAGTGCTCGAATGTCCTCGTCAGAATGAATTCGACGGTCTATTTTGGTGTCATCGGCAAACTTGCCGATGTCGCTCTTTATGCCCTCATCTATGTCGTTTATGTAGATTGTGAACAGCATGGGGCCCAACACTGACCCCTGTGGAAAACCGCTCGTGACGCTTCCCCACTCTGATTTCTCCCCATTTATGCAAACTCTCTGCTGCCTATTTGTCAACCATGCCTCTATCCAGGAAAAAATTTCTCCTATTCCATGTGCCTTAATTTTCCTCAATAGTCTCTGATGTGGGACCCTGTCAAAAGCCTTACTGAAGTCCATATACACAATATCATATTCATTACCATGATCTACCTCCTCAAATACCTTAGTGAAAAAAGTTAATAAATTCGTAAGGCAGGAACGCCCCTTTGTAAAACCATGCTGAGATTCGTTGATTAATTTATGCTTTTCAAGGTGGCTACGAACTGCCTCGGCAATTATTGATTCCATAAATTTTCCCACTATGGAGGTTAGGCTTATTGGTCTATAGTTCGAAGCTAAGGACCTCTCACCTGCTTTGAAAATAGGTATCACATTTGCCATTTTCCACTTCTCTGGCACCATGCCAGTTTGTAGTGATATGTTGAAAAGATTAGCCAAAGGTGTGCTAAGCTCCTCTTTACATTCCTTTAGAACCCTTGCATACAGTTCATCAGGGCCTGGGGATTTGTTAGGTTTTAATTTATCTATTTGCCTAAGGACCATGTCACTTGTGACCCTAATTGTGCACAGTTTATTATCGTCCTGTTCTACATAATTTATCATTACTGGAATATCGCTGGTATCCTCCTGTGTAAAAACTGAGAGGAAGTATGTGTTAAAAATTCCACACATTTCCTTATCACTGTCAGTGAGCTGACCCGAGGAACTTTTGAGTGGGCCTATCTTGTCCCTGATCTTACTTCTGTATACCTGAAAGAATCCTTTTGGGTTAGTCTTCGATTCTCTTGCAACTTTAACCTCATAATCTCTTTTTGCTTTTCTAATTCCCTTTTTTATTTCTCTCTTTAACTGAATATATCGATTTCTTAATTGCCCCTCTCCTCTTTTGATTTGCCTATATATGCCTCTCTTTTGACCAATCAGATATTTTAATCTATTGTTCATCCATTTAGGATCATTTTTGTTTGATCTGATTTCCTTATTTGGAACGTAATTTGACTGAGCAGCTAGAACTATGCCCTGGAAAGCATCATATCGGCAACCATCACCACCTACCTGACCCTTAGTCAGGTCATTCCAGTTCAGCCCACCTAAGTAATTTTTCAGTCCTATGAAATCAGCCAAGCGAAAGTCAGGGACGGAGACTTGATTGCCATTATTAGGGGATTTCCATGATATATTAAAACTGAGTGATTTGTGATCACTTTCCCCAAGCTCATCATTAACCTCAAGATTATTAATTAGTGTTTCCCTACTGGCAATAACCAAGTCAAGGAGGTTATTTCCTCTAGTTGGCTCTGTCACAAACTGTTTTAAAAAACAATCCTGGATCGTATCAAGAAAGTCACCTGACTCTAAATTTCCTGTCAAATTGCTCCAGTCAATCTGTCTATAGTTGAAATCTCCCATTACCACAACATTTTCGTATGTAGATGCTTACGAATTTCGTCCCATAGAAGTTTACTGCACTCCCTTTCAAGATTTGGGGCCCTGTAAATCACACCCAAAATTAGTTTTTCTCCGCCCTCGAGAAGCTGTAACCAAACAGATTCAGTGGCTGACGCTTCTACTTTTATATCTTGTCTAACACAACAATTTAAATTGTCTGACATATATCGCTACTCCACCACCTTTCCTGTTGACCCTGTCAGTGTGGAATAATTTATAGCCTTTTATGTGACATTCAGAGGGCATCTCTCTATCTTTCAGATTGAGCCAGGTCTCTGTTATAGCAATAATATCTGTTTCCTGCACTTGCAATTAATCTTAGCTCATCTATCTTATTTCTTACACTCCTGCTATTAGTTTAGTAAACCTTAAGGGAGCTAGTCCCTTGCTGTCCTCTGCTGTCCCCCTTTGTTTGCTGACCTGATCTATTGTCTTTATTTATAACTTCATGCTGAATGCCTTTTATACATTTACTGATTCCAACCCTAGTGTTGCAACCTGCTTGTTTCCCACACACACCCATACCTCTATCTTCTATCAGTTTAAAATCATAGGCATTTCACCAATGGCCTTCTCAATTGAGTTTGCAAGTGCTACCACCCCAGCCCCAGAGAGATGTACCCCATCCCTTGCATACATATCATGTTTGCCATAAAAGTTGTTCCAGTTGTCAATGAATGGGATTGCAAGTTCCTTGCAGTATCTGTCTAGCCAGCAATTTACGCCAATTGCCCTAGACAACCATTCATTTCCTACTCCCCTTCTAGGCAAGATGCTACATATGATTGGGATCCCTCCCTTAGACTTAATGAAATCTATAGCTGACCTGTACTTACCTAGCAGCTCTTCTCTCCTACCCTTCCCAATATCATTTCCACCAGCACTGAGACAAATAATGGGCTTGTTCCCATTACCTGACATGATATTATCCAGCCTGTTAACTATGTCCCCAACACCAGCTCCAGGGAAGCACACTCTATCTCTCATCTTCTTATTCCTATCACAAAAAGCACGGTCAATATATCTTACCTGAGAGTCACCAACCACAAGAATGCGCTTACCTCTGTTAGCAGGGGCAGTAGTACCCTTACCTTCACTGGCCACTGAAGTACATTCATCCTGAAGAACAGAGAAGCGATTTCCTACCTTCAGATCTTCACTCTTAACTTTCCTTATTCTGATTCTCCTCCCATTACTGGTTACCACTCGCCACTTGTAGCAGGTGCTGGACTGCACCTCACTGCTGGTAGCCGTTGCTACCTCCCCACCTACAGCCTCCTCACAGCGAGAGACAGACTGCACCTCACTGCTAGAAGCCTCATTCCCCACAACTCCAGCCACCTCACACTCTCTCCCAGACCCACTGAGGTGGACCTTCTCCTCCTGGAGAAGCAAGACCTCCTCCTTCAACTCTCCAACCTCAATTTTTAAAACATTGCAGAAGCAAGCCATGCTTTGTAACCGTCCACGCTAATCCCCAAAGTAGCTCAGGGTCTGTGACCTCACGGGACGACTGACCACTGAACACTGAACTGTTAGTAGAATAGTAATATTCACTGGCCCCGTTATTGGCTTTTTTATTCATTATTTTATTTCAAGTAGTGAGAGGGTGAGTAGTGTGTTGAGTAGAGTAATGAGAGGTGAAGATGTAGTCATCAGTGACCTCACATTACCTACATCCGCTAATCATTTCTCCTACCACCTCGCCTGCCTATCCTCTGCCTACTGAATCCCTTACTCCCATATTCCCCACTTATATCCTTCATTCCAATACCCCCCTACATGACATGGTGTCTAAGCGGTGGTGATTCTTATTATTTTTATAATAGGAATCAGTCCCATGTGCCTTTTTGACAGCTCGGTTATACTTATGTTATGCTACCATTTGCTACCATTTTTCTTGTGTGTGTAAGGTTAAAGTAAATATCAGTGTGACATTATAATCATAGTGACCTTAGCCGACCCTTTTTGACCGTGGGTCTGAGTAATTGTTTGGGTGTAATATTATATTTGCTGGAGTTGTGTGTTGGTTTGAGATAAATGGTGGAAGTTATGAGTGTTTGGGTGAGACTTTTGGGGGAAACAAATACTGGCCGAAATTGAATATTTACAGAGGAACGAGAAGCCACCCAGCCCGCCTTGGAAGACTCACCCACAACTGTCACCCATTGAAGAGCTGTCTATGATTGTTATCCTGCCGATGCTGTATAGCCCTTGTGGCTTAGCGCTTCTTTTTGATTATAATAATAATATCCTGCCGATGTGCCCAGTCACCCAGCTGATGTGCCCCAGCAGACATATTGCTGCTCTGGTCTGTCATCCACTGTAGTGGGTGTCTGCGTCACCCAGCCTCTATGACCATCACCTGCGGACCGTCAGTTACCCGCAGTTGCCAGGGATGGGTGACTGCACCTCTGTTAATGACTTGAAGTGACCTCACCTCACCTCGAGCAACTGACCATAGCCTGCTACTACCGGCTGCTGGTGATGCTGTGGCCTACTGAGGCGAGGCCTTCTGATGCTGTCTGCTATGCTGTGGCCGTGCTGTGATGCTGTCTGCTATGCTGTGATGCTGTCTGCAATGCTGTGGCCGTGCTGTGATGCCGAGATGCTGTACCCGGGCTGCGATGCTGTGGCCGTGCTATGAAGCTGAGATGCTGGGGCCGTGCTGCGATGCTGTAGCCGTGCTATGCTGTGGCCGTGCTGTGATGCTGCGATGCTGCTTAGCTCAGGAGGAGATGATGGCGGTGATGCTGCAGTGGTGTATGAGGGATTCTGGCTGGTGTGCCAGGACAGGAGAGTCTATTATGAAGGAGCTGCCATCCTCGGAGATGTGGAAGGACGCGAGCTGTGGGGATGGACTCCAGCTGCTGGGATCAGCCTGCTATCAAGGACGGTATGGAGGTGTATCCTGCCTGCTGGTCAACCTGTAGGACCGGCATGCGGGGATGTCCTGCCAGCCATGAAAGACAATTAAGAGTGTGAGATGTTCCCAGCCTACTTTGACTTGCCAGAAGTGTTAGTGTTACCTGTGTGAAATAAGGTGACCTTGAAAACGGTCCAGTGATTATGGCCGCCTTGTTTTATGAGGCCAGTGAATCCTAGTAGTGGCACAGGATAATCGATGGTCTTAGCTGCGATGTCTGCCCTGTCTCGATTTTCAGATGTTGGTCGTGAAGTGTTCCAGTTGCAGTTACTTGAAAGAATGCAACCCGTTGGAGCAGTTTTCCACGCCATAGAAGCCTAGAGAGGTTTGGTCCAATGGTTAACGTGCGAGGGTGACTAGCATTGGCTAGTGCATTTCTAGTAGAAGTAGGGAAGGCACTGGAGCCCGATATTTAGGTTTAAGGAGAAATGACGGGTAAGGAGGCTTTGCACCAGAGAGCAACTATTATGCTGGTCAACTGTGAGGTGTACTGATTATACTGCCTTGTGGGAGTTGAGGAGGCTGAGGGAAATATATGTAGTTGAATAATTTTGTATTATGTATAATTTTGTCTTTGTATTGTAATAGAATTAAGGGGTTAGGATTAAAATAGTCTAATAACTTAGGACAAACTGTCCAAGTTCTCAGATATTTTAAATTGGGGACGAAAGGGGAATGTGATGTAGTTCAGCTGAGCTTGTGAGATCTCTAGGGAGACCTAATTATATGGTCACCTTGCCTTGGCAAATGTCTGTCAGCCACTCATTTTCGGCCTAAGTCTGAGGTGTTTTGTTCTGGACGGCGTCAGATCTCAGCATCAGGTCGTAACACGTGGTGCACACCCCATTGTGGGGGGTGCTTGGACCACCATATAAGCCCAAGGAACAGCTTAGCAGGAGACTTCAAACAGAGCTGCTGCTGGGGTACAGGGCTCCAGAGAAGACTGCTGAAGTCTCTGGAGGAGACTGTTGGAGACATTGGTCAGAGTACTGGATTGGAGCAGTACTCATGCTGTGTAGGTCTTGGGACCTGTGGCTTAGTTCCTGTGGTGAACTGTCCTCTGAACTATATTGTATGTTATATTCATTTTCGTCAAGTTGATTGTATTCCCTGTCTCACTGCTTATATGTACCATCCCTTTTATCTAAACCACAATAATGTACTCCTATTCACAAATATATTATTGCACAAGGACTTAATAATAAACTGTGTTTGAGTAGAATAGTAATATTCACTGTCTCCATTATTAGCTCATTTATTCATTTATTTTTTTTCAAGTAGTGAGAGGGTGAGTAGTGTGGTGGGTAGAGTAATGAGAGGTGAAAGTGTAGTCATCAGTGACCTCACATTACCTACCGCTCACCGCTAATCACTCAACTCAGACTCTCCTGCCTTACTCCCCTTACTCCATTATTCCCCGATTATCCGTACGTTTCAATACCCCCCTGCATGACAGACTGAAGAAATACTTCCTAACATCCCTTTGACTCATCTGGGTCTTCAACTTCCAATTGTGACCCCCTTGTTTCTGTGCCCCCTCTCTGGAACATCCTGTCTCTGTCCACCTTGTCTATTCCATGCAGTATTTTGTATTTCGTTATCATGTCTCCCCTAACCTTCCTGTCGTCCAGTATCGTCAGGCAGATTTCCCTTAACCTTTCTTCATAGGACATTTCCCGTAGCATTGGAACTAACCTTGCCGCAAACCTTTGCACTTCCTCTAATTTCTTGAAGTACTTTATCAAGTGTGGGTTCCAAACAGGTGCTGCATACTCCAGTTTTTCCTAACGTATACGGTGTACAGTGTCTTGAACGATTCCACACTTAGGTATCGGAACGTTATTCTCCTGTTTGCCAGGCGCCCATATGCTGCAGCAGTTATCTGGTTGATGTGACCTTCCGGAGACATGCTCGGTGTTATATTCTCCCCAAGATCTTTCTCCTTGAGCTAGGTTTGCAGTCTTTGGCCACCTTGCCTATACTCCGTCTTCGGTCTTTTGTGCCCTTCTCCGATCTTCCTGACTGCATTTGGTGGGGTAAAATTCGAGACGCCAGTTGCTGGACCAGGTATCCAGCCTGTCCTGGTCTCTTTGAAGTCCTTCCTGATCCTCTTCTGATTTAATTTTCCTCATTAACTTCACATCATCTGTGATCAGGGACACTTCTGAGTCTAACCCTTCCATCATGTCATTTGCATATACCTACGACCGACCCCTGTGGGACCCTGCTCATCACAGGTACCTACTTTGATACCTCATCACGTACCATGACTCATTGTTGCCTCCCAGTCAGGTATTCTCTGATCCATTGCAATGCCCTTCCTGTTATACGTGCCTGATCCTCTAGCTTCTGCACCAATCTCCTGTGAGGAACTGTGTCAGAGGCCTTCTTGCAGTCCAAGAAGATGCAATCAACCCACCCCTCTCTCTCGTGTCTTCCTTCTGTTACTTCATCATAAAACTCCAGTAGGTTTGTGACTCAGGATTTGCTGGTTGGTGTTTATACTCTTGTTCCATTCCAGGTGCTCCACCACTCTCCTCTTGATAATCTTCTCCATGACTTTGCATACTATACACGTCAATGACACTGGTGTATAGTTTAGTGCCTCTTTTCTGTCTCCTTTTTTAAATATGGGTACTACATTTGCCGTCTTCCATACCTTAGATAGTTGCTCAGTTTCAAGGGATGTTGAAGATTGTGGTTAATGGCATACACAGCATTTCTGCTCCCTCTCTAAGGACCCATGGGGAGATATTGTCTGGTCCCATTGCCTTTCAGGTATAAAGGTCCCTTAGTAGTTTCTTCACCTCCTCCTCAGTTGTGGGTATGTCATCCAACACTTGTTGGTATATTCCTTGTTGGCGTCCCCCTCTGTTCTGTCCACCCAGAGGCCTTCCTGTCTCCTCTGTAAATTCTTCCTTAAATCTCATATTGAGCTCCTTACATACCTCTTGATAGCTTCTGGTGAATTCCCCACCTTCTTTCCTCAGCCTGATCACCTGGTCTTTGACTGTTGTCTTCTCCTACTGTGGCTATACAGCAGTTTCGGATCAGACTTGGCTTTTGATGATATGTCGTTGTCGTACTGTCGCTGGGCCTCCCTCCTTATTTATGCATACTCGTTTCTGGCTCTTCAACTAATCTCTCTATTTTCCTGCGTCCTTTGCCTCCTGTACCATTTCCATTCTTTGGTGCACTTAGTTTTTGCCTCCCTACACCTTCGGGTAAATGAAGGACTCGCTTTGGTCTTCCCATTATTTCTATTGCCCTTGGGAACAAACCTTTTCTCTCTTTCCCTGCATTTTGTTGTTACGTATTCCATCAATTCATTTACTGACTTTTCTGCCAATTCTCTGTCCCACTGAACCTCCTGCAGGAAGTTCCTCATACCTGCGAAGTCCCCCCTTTTATAGTTTGGCGTTTCCCACCCAACTCTTGTTACCCTCTCTACTTGTAACTCTACTATGTATTCACAACACAGAACCATGTGATCACTAGCTCCAAGAGGCCTCTCAAATGTGATATCCTCAATTTCTAAACTGCTCAGGGTGAACACAAGGTCCAGTGTCGCTGGTTCATCCTCCCCTCTTTCTCTGGTAGTGTCCTTAACATGATGATGATGATGATTGTGTGTGTGTGTGTGTGTGTGTGTGTGTGTGTGTGTGTGTGTGTGTGTGTGCACGTGAGTGTATGTATATGTGTAAGTGTGTGTACTCATCTAGTTGCACTCACCTAGTTGGTGTTCCAGGAGTGGAGTCACAGCTCTTGACACCACCTCTTTACTGGTCGCTACTAGGTCAATCTTCCTGCTCCATGGGCTTTATCATATGTCTTCTTGAAGCTGTATATGGATCCTGCCGCCTCCACTACATCACTTCCGAGACTATTCCACTTCCTGACAACTATGTGACTGAAGAAATACTTCCTAACATCCCTGTGATTCGTGTGAGCCTTCCACTTCCAATTGTGACCCCTTGTTGCCCCGTCCCATCTCGGGAACATCCTGTCTCTGTCAGCTTTGTTAATTCCTCTCAGTATTTTATATGTCGTTATCATATCCCCCCTATCACTCCTGTCCTCCAGTATCATCAGGTCGATTTCCCTTAACCTCTCCTCGTAGGACATGCTCCTTATCTATTTGACTAGTTTTGTTGCAAACCTCTGCACTTTCTCTAATTTCCTCACGTGCTTCGCTAGGTGTGACTTCCAAACTGGTGCTGCATACTCCACTAAAGGCCTGACGTACAGGGTGTACAGGATCCTGAATGATTCCTTAATGAGATGTGGAAATGCAATTCTTAGGTTTGTGCCTATATGCTTCAGCATTTATTTGGTTGATGTGCACCTCAGGAGATGTACCCGCTGTCATACTCACCCCATGATCCTTTTCCTCGAGTGAGGTTTGTAGTCTTTGGCCCCCTAGACTGTACTCCGTTTGTGGTCTCCTTAGTCCTTCCCCAGTCTTCATAACTTTGCACTTGGTGGGATTGAACTCTAGGAGCCAGTTTCTGGACCAGGTCTGTAGTCTGTCCAGATACCTTTGAAGTTCTGCCTGATCCTCGTTCGATTGAATTCTTCTCGTCTATTCATATCATCTGCACGCATGGACATTTCTGAGTCTATTGCTTCCGTCATTTCGTTCACAAATACCAGAAACAGCACCGGTCCTGAGACTGACACCTGTGAAATTCCGCTCGTCACAGGCGCCCATTCTGACACCTCATCATGTACAATGACTCGCTGATGTCTTCCCGACAGGTATTCCTAGATCCATTGCAGAGCCTTCCCTGTTATACCTGCCTTTGTCCTCCAGGTTATGCACTAATCTTTTGTGAGGAACTGTGTCAAAATCCTTTATACAGCCCAAGAAAACACAATCTACCCTCCCGCAGGATTTCCCGTCCCTGAAACCGTGCTGGTTGTTGCTGATAAGCTCATTTTTTTTTCTAGGTGCTCCATCATTCTAGTCCTAATTATCTTCTCCATGACTTTGCATGCTATACAAGTCAGTGACACTGGTCTGTTGTTCAATGTTTCGTGTCTGTCTCCTTTTTTAAAGATTGGGATTACATTTGCTGTCTTCCATACCTCAGGTAGTAACCATGTTTCGATATATGTGTTGAAGGTTGTTGTTAGTGGAATACATAGCATCTCTGCTCCCTCAGGGCCCATGGAGAGATGTTATCCAGCACTATCGTCTTGGAGGTATCTAGCTCGCTTAGCAGCCGCTTCAATTCTTCTTCGGTTGTATGTATTTTGTACAACACTTGGTGGTGTGCCCCACCTCTCTGTCTTTCTGGTGTCCCTTCTGTCTCCACTGTGAACACTTCTTTGAATCTCATGTTGAGCTCATCACATACTTCTCGGTCGTTTCTTGTGATCTCCCTTCCATCCTCAGCCTGATTACCTGGTCCTTGACTGTTGTTTTCTTCCAGATGTGGTTGTACAACACCTATGGGTCAGATTTGGCTTTCGCTACTATGTCATTTTCATATTGTCGTTCGGCCTCCCTTCTCACCTCCGCATATTCATTTCTTGCTCTACAAATGGTCATCTTATCCTACTGGGTCCTTTGCCTTTTATACTTCTTCCATTCTTGAGCACACTTGGTTTTGGCCTCATCTTGGCCTTCTCGTTATTTCTGTTACCCTTAGGTACAAACCTCTCCTAAGCCTCCTTGTATATTGTTTTCACATATTCCATCATCTCATTTATTGACTTCCCTTCAAGTGCTCTGTCCCAATGAACCTCTTGCTGGAAATTCTTCATGCCTCTCAAGTCCTCTCTCTTGAAGTTTACCTTCATTAGTCCCACCTTTCCTGCTTCCCTCTCCACTTGTAACTCTACTATGTATTCGAAGCTCAGAACCACGTGGTCACTGGCCCGATGCGTCTTTCATATGTGATGTCCTCAATATCTGCACTACTCAAGATGAATACTAGGTCCAGTCTTGCTGGTACATCCTCTTCTCTCTCTCTGGTAGTGTCCCTTACGTGTTGGTACATGAGGTTTTCCAGCACAACCTCCATCATCTTAGCCCTCCACGTTTCTGGGACCCCATGTGGCTCAAAGTTCTCCCAGTCAATTTATTTGTGATTGAAGTCACCCACAATCAGTAGCTTTGCCCTGTTGGCATGAGCCCTTCTGGCCACTTCAGCCAGTGTGTCAACCATCGCTCTGTTACTCGCATTATACTCTTGCCTTGGTCTCCTGTTGATCTGTCCTGGGTTATACACCACTGCAATTACCACCTTGGGACCTCCAGACTGAAGTGTTCCTGTTATGTAGACTCTTTCTACATCTCTGTCTCGTCTCTCCAGTTCATCAAAATCCCATTGGTTTTTTATAAGATCTATGTGTGTTTGTGTATGTGTGTGTGTGTGTGTGTGTGTGTGTGTGTGTGTGTGTGTGTGTGTGTGTGTGTGTGTGTATGTGTGTGTGTGTGTGTGTGCGTATGTTTGAGTGTATGCACATATTTCTACATACCTGTTTGTGGTTGAAAGGGTCAAGTCTGCACCTGGCCTGTCATTTTTCTGGTCGCTACTAGGTCCTCTCTCTCTTTTCCTGCTCCATGAGCTTCATCGTATCTCTGCATGCTATATATCGATCCTGTCTCCACTACATCACTACAGATTTATCCATTCCTTGACAACTCTATGAAGGAATAAATGCTTCCTAACATTCCTGTTATGATCCCTTGTTGTTGTGTCCCATCTCGGAAACGTCTTGTCTCTATCCACCTTGTCAATTCCTCTAAGTATTTTATTTGTCGTTATCATGTCTTCCCTATCCCTCCTGTCCTCCAGTGTCGTCAGGCTGATTTACCTTAACCTCTTAACCATCCCTCTTAGCTCCGTGACCAGACTAGTTGTAAACTTATGCACTTTCTCTAATTTCTTGACGTGCTTGAAAAGGTGTGAGTTCCATACTGGTGCTACATACTCCAATACGGGCCTGACATACACGTTGTACAGAGTCATGAAAGACTCCTTACGCACATGTCGAAGCCCTGTTCTTAGGTTTACCAGGTGCCCATGTACTGCAGCAATTATTTGGTTGATGTGCGCCTTTGTAGATGTGCTCGGCATTATACGCACACACACACACGATCTTTTTCCTTGAGAAAGTTTTGCAGTTTCTGGTCCCCTAGCCTGTTTTCTATCTGCGGTCTTATTTGTCCTTCCTCAATCTTCATGATTTTGCACTTGGTTGGGTTAAACTGCGTTAGCCGGTTGTTGGACCAGGCTTAAAGCCTGTCCAGATCCCTTTGTAGTCCTACCTGATCCACATCCACTTGAGTTCTCCGCATTAGTTTCACATCGTCTGCAAACAGGGACACGTCTAAATCTATCTATTCCGTCATGTCATCCACACATACCAGAAACAGCACCGGTCCTAGAACTGACGCTTGTGGAACCATGCTCGTCACATGCATCCTCTCTGACAGCTCGTCAAGTACCATCACTCGTTGTTTATGCCTGTCAGGTATTCTCTGGTTCATTGCAATGCCTGACCTGTTATTCCTGGCTGCTCCTCTAGCTTTTATACTGATCTCTTCTGTGGAACTGTGTCGAAAGCTTTCTTAAAGATTTTCTTACAGTCCTTCTTACTGGAGGTTATATGCCACCTTGACATATAACCCCTAGTAGGTTTGTGACACAGGATTTCCCCTCCCTAAAAACGTTCTGGGTATCGTGTATAAGCTCATTCCTTTCTAGGAGCTCCGCAAGTCTTTACCTGATAATCTCCATGACTTTGCATACTTACATCTCAGTGACACTGGACTGTAGCTTAATGCTACCTGCTTATCTCTTTCGTAAAGACTGAGACATCATTTGTTGTCTTCCACGCCACAGGCAGATGCCCTGTTGTTGTTAGTGGCACAGTGCTTCCGCTCCCTCTCTCAGGACCCACCTCCTTTGAGTTATCTAGCTTACTTTGCAGCCTCTTCACCTCGTCCTCAGCTGTCTGTAATGTGCTTAATACATGTAGAGATACCCTTCCATCCCAGTTTGCTGGAGTTCTTTCTATCTCCGTTGATAATACTTCCTTCAATCTTGTGTTCTGTTTTTCACATAGTTCTTTGCCATTTCTTGTGATCTTCCCTCCCTCCTCCCTCAGTCTGATTACCTGGTCCTTTAACTGTTGTTTTCCTCCTGATGTGGCTGTACAACAGCTTCGGGTCAAATCTGGCATTCGATGCTATGTCATTCTCGTATTACTGCTGGCCTCCTTCCTTATCCATTCATATTCATTTCTGTCTCTTCGGTTAATCTCCTTATTTTCCTGGGTCCTTTGTCTTCTTTACTTTTTTACATTCTCTAGCTCGGTTTTGGCCTCTCTCTCTCTCTCTCTTTCCCTACATATTGGTTGAATGAAGGGCTTGTCTTGTTTTTCCCATTGTTTCTGTTGCCCTTGGGTATGAACCACTCCTCTACCTCATTGCATTATGTGGTCACGTAGTCCATTATTTCATTTACAGATATTCCCACCAGTTCTTTTTTTCCCATTGTACTACATGCAGAAAATTCCTCATACGGGTGTAGTCCTCTCCTTCGTAGTTTGGCTTCTTCTTGCACATGCTGCTTCACTCTCCAATTATTGTTTTAAGTGAGGAGGTCAAGTAGCGTAAGTGCGTTAGGAAGGCGGAGACGTCGGAAGTTAATTTTGCATGCCAGCTGATTGACAGGACAATCTAGTAACAGATGGTGTACTAACAATGAAGCTGGTCAATCGTCACAGAGCGGTGACAAACATTTTATTCCATCCCGTGACTGAAATGCTTATGTCGACATGTAGGTGGGAGAATAGTCTTCCAAACACGTCACCAATGGCAAAAATAGGCTAGAAACTCACATTTGGTTTAAAAGAATGCAATTTGTAGTGGAACAACTACCACGTTGATGTTAAGAGTTGCAAACTTGTTGAGAGATTATTGCAGAATATTCAATGGAAAGGAGTACCACCACTTCCTATTTATTACAACCCAGGAGTCCCAAAGACCTGTTATCCTGGGTGTAAAGGGGGCAAAATAAACACAGCAGAAAACTTTTGACTTATATTATCCTTCACCAATTTAGAACAGAAGTATGTACACTATATACACTATGTACAGCAATAGGCATTAGTGCACTCCACGGTAATCGAGGCAGAATAGAAGCCACTAGAGAGCAGACCGTGCTTCAACCAGCTTTAGAATGGGAATGACAAGAGCAGACAGGAGAGTGGTACCCACATAACCTCTGCGATTGCCAAAACCATCTTCTCATTGGCTGGAACCTGGTTACTAGTTGAACGACGGGGCCCTATCGTAAACTCTCAGTCCCCTGGTTCGTTGGTTGTTGGAGATAACCTGTAAATGAGGGTGTGTACATGCGCCGAATAAAGGTTACGTACTCTTTGCATGCCACACTATTTTTTCTTAAACATTGTATGACCCCCTTCTCCCATCTGTGGAGGGAGAAGTGCTTTGTTGTTGAAAACCTCTTCATCCGTTGAAATATAAATGCACTCCAATTAATCTAATGTAACCTAATTACCTCACAGTCTGCAGACGCTGTATGATGGTTACTAAGGTGCACTTGAGAGACTATGTATAAATAAATGATAAGAATAAAAGAGGAAGAGTGTAAGTTTCTCATATTAGAATAAGTACTCTGGATTATGCAGCGTGCCTTCCAAAAATAATTAGGGAACCCTTTTTTAAACTACATTAATAGGCATGAATACGCTTATTTACATTAGTTTGATTTATTACGATAGAAAGACGAACAATTCTATATATATATATATATATATATATATATATATATATATATATATATATATATATATATATATATATATATATATATATATATATATATATATATCTAACTAAATATATACAGATATAGCTCTAGGTTCATAATTCCTATACATATAAGCAGACTTTAGGAAACATAATGTTTAAGGAGGAAAGCTAGACCCATAAGAATTAAAAATGTGAATATCATGACCTCAAAGACTAAAGGTGATATGATAACATTGTACAAATTACTGATAGGAATTTATGTGGTACACGAGGGCGTAACTGGAAGCTGGAAACACAGACGTGTCGTAAAGATACTAAGAATTTTTTTAGTGTTAGAAAAATCAGGAGGTGGAACCAACATGACAGTGAAGTGGTAAAAGCAGGGTCCATTCATATATTTAACAAGAGGTACGATAAGGCTCTCGAAAAAAGGAAAGAGTGAACCAGGTAGCGGCAAGCGAAGACGGATCAGGAACTGTGATTCGACCTCTGCAACCAAATATAGGTAATTACGCTCGTACATACACACACACACACAAACGTTGTGGAACAGGAACCTGGAAGAAAAACTACGGCTGAAGGGAGAAGACATAAAAACGAAAGGGATTAGAAAGAGAGACAAGGATAGAGTCAGCAGAGGACAACCAGAGTCGGGCAGAGCAACAAGCACAAACATAAACAGACCCCCTTCAGAAGCCCACAGACAAACACAGACTCACAAACTCCCCCTCCACACTAGGCAGTAGAATCCCACAGCACACTTCCAGGTCCCCCACTTCCCCAACCCCCACAGACCCCCCAGAACAGTGGTGGAGAGGAAATTGAAGGTATGCTTCACAAACGCTGATGGAATTACGAAGAAGTGGAAAGAGTGATACGAGAGAATCAGAGGTCTCATCGGGCATCATAGCTCTCTCAGAAAACAGGCTCACAGGAACGATAACAGATGCCATCTTCCTAATGGCATATCAAATCCTGAGGAATGACATAGGGAACAGAGGGAATGGATGAGTAGCACTGCTCACCAAAAAAACAATGGGACTTGGAGAGAGGAGACAAAGGAAAAGCAAGAGGCTAAATAATAGGAATACTTCAGTCTGGAGGTCCCAAGGTGGTAAATGTTGCTGTGATGTATAACCCACCACAGAACAGCAGGGAGCCAAGGCAAGAATATGATAAGAGTAAGAAAGTGATGGTTGACACACTGGCTGAAGTGGCCCATGCGAGCAGGACAAAGCTACTGATTGTGGATAACTTCAGTCACAATGAAACTGACTGGAAGAACCTGGAGCCACATGGGGGCCCAGAGACGTGGAGGGCTAAGGTGATGGAGGTGGTACTGGAAAATTTCATTTACCAACACGTAAGGGGCACTACCAGAGAGAGAGGAGACGATGAACCTTGAGCAATGCAAATGTTGAAGACATAACATATGAAAGACCACTTGGGGCCAGTGACCACGTAGTTCTGAGCTTCGAATACATAGTAGAGTTACACGTGGAGAGGGAAGCAGGAAGGGCAGGTTGAATGAAGCCGATCTAAAAGAGAGGAGACTGCTTAGTCATGAAGAATTTCCTGCACGAGGTTCAGTGGGGCAGACAACTGGAAGGGAGGTCAGTAAGTGAGACGATGGAATATGTGACAACAATATGCAAGGAAGCTGTGGAAAGATTTGTACCCAAGAATAACAGAAACAACGAGAATGATAGGATGAGCCCTTGGTTCACAAAAAAGGTAAAGACAGGCCGAAACCAAGTGTGCTAGAGAATGGAAGATGTATAGAAAACTAAGGACCCAGGAGAATATTTAAAGAAGTGGTAGAGCCAGGAATGAATATGCACAGGTAAGAAAGGAGGCCCAACAACAATACGAAAATGACTTTGCAGTGAAAGCCAAATCTGACCCGAAGCTGTTGTATAGCCACATTAGGAGGAAAACATCCTTCAAGGACCAGGTAATCAACCTGAGGCAAGAAGGAGGGGAGATCATAAGAGACTAATGCGAAGTATGAGAGAGCCTCAACATTAGATTCAAAGAAGTATTCACAGAGTAAACAGAAGAGACTCCGAAAAAATGGAGAGGTGGTGTATACCATGAAGTGTTGGACAATTGGACGCAATACATCCAACCGAGAAGGAAGTGAATGGGCTGCTAAGCGAGCTTGATGCCTCAAAGGTGATGGGGTCGGATAACATCTCTCCATGGGTCCTGAGAGAGGAAGCAGAGACGCTATGTGTACCACTAACAACAATCTTCAGCACATCAATCGAATCCAGGCGAACACCAGAGTTACGTAAGACAGCAAATGTACTCCAAGTTTTTAAAAAGACAGACACGATGCATCAAACTACAGAGCGGTGTCACTAACATCTATAGTGTGCAGAGTCAGCGAGAAGATTGTCAGAAGAAGAGTGGTAGAACACCTGAAAAGGACAACCGACAACCAGCACGGTTTCAGGGTTGGGAAATCCTGTGTCATGAACCTACTGGAGTTCTATGACAGGGTGACAGCAGTAAGACAAGAGACAGAGAGGAGTGGATAGATTTAGTTTCTTGGACTGTAAGAAGGTTTTTGGCACAGTCCCACACAAGAGATTAGTGCAACAGCTGGAGGATCATGCAGATATAACAGGGAAGACACTGCAATGGAATACCTGTCTTCCCGACAGGTATTCCCTGAGGTGTCCGAGTGGGCGCCTGTGACGAGTGGGTTTCCACAGGGGTCGATCCTAGGACCGGCGCTCTTTCTGGTATATGTGAACATGACGGAAGGAATTAACGCAGAAGTGTCCTTACTTTCAGATGATGTGAAGTTAATGAGAAGAATTCAATATAATGAGGACCAGGCAGAATTACAAGGGATCTGGACAGACTGCAGGCCTGGTCCAGCAACTGTCTCCTGGAGTTCAACCCCACCAGGTCCAAAGCATGAAGATTGGGAAAGGGCAAAGAAGACCGCAGGCAGTGTAGCGGGCCAGAGACTACAAGCCTTACTCAAGGAAAAGGATCTTGGGATGAGTATAACACTGGGCACATCTCTTGAGGCGCACATCAACCAAATAACTGCTGCAGCATATGGGTACCTAGCAAACCTAAGAATAGCATTCCGACACCTCAGTAAGGAATCGTTTAGGACCCTGTACACCGTGTACGTCAGACCTATATTTGAGTATGCAGCGCCAGTTTGGAACCCACACCTAGCCAAACACATAAGGTACTTAGAGAAAGTGTAAGACCTGGCCCGGAGCTTAGAGGCATGTCCTACGATAATATGTTTAGGGAAATCGACCTGACACTAGAGGACAGGAGTGGTTGGGGGAATATGATAACGACATATAAAATACCGAGTGGAATGTGCAATGTGGACAGAGACAGGATGTTCCAGAGATGGGATACAGCAACAAGGGATCACAATTGGATGTTGAAGACTCAAATGAATCACAGGGATGTTAGGAAGTATTTCTTCAGTCATAGTGTTGTTAGGAATTGGAATAGTCTGGAAAGTGATGTAGTGGAGAGAGGATATATACATAGCTTTAAGAAGAGGTATGATAAAGCTCATGTAACAAGGAGAATGACCTAGTAGCGACCATTGAAGAGGCGGGGCCAACAGCTGTGACTCGACCCACGCAAACACAACTAGGTGAGTACACACACACACACACACACACACACATGCAAAGTCATGAAGATTGGGGAGGGGCAAAGAAGACCGCAGACAGAGTATAGGCTAGGTGGACAAAGACTACAGACCTCACTCAGGGAGAAAGATCTTGGGGTGACCATAACACCGAGCACGTCACCGGAGGCACACATCAACCAAATAACTGCTGCAGCATACGGGCGCCTGGCAAACCTGAGAATAGCGTTCCGATACCTTAATAAGGAATCGTTCAACACACTGTACACTGTGTATGTTAGGCCCATACTGGAGTATGCAGCACCAGACTGGAACCCACATCTGGTCAAGCACGTCAAGAAGTTAGAGAAAGTGCAAAGGTTTGCAACAAGGCTAGACCCAGAGCTCAGGGGAATGTCGTACGAGGAAAGGTTGAGGGAAATCGGAATGACGACACTGGAGGACAGAAGTGTCAGGGGAGGCATGATAACGACTTACAAAATACTGCGGGGAATAGACAAGGTGGACAGAGACAGGATGTTCCAGAGAGAGGACATAGAAACAAGGGGTCACAATTGGAAGCTGAAGACTCAGACGAGTCACAGGGACGTTAGGAAGTATTTCTTCAGTCAGAGTCGTCAGGAAGTGGAATAGCCTAGCAAGTGAAGTAGTGGAGGCAGGAACCATACATAGTTTTAAGAAGAGGTATGACAAAGCTCAGGAAGCAGAGAGGGAGAGGACCTAGTAGCGATCAGTGAAGAGGCGGGGCCAGGAGCTGAGTCTCGACCACTGCAACCACAATTAGGTGAGTACACACACACCTACACACATACTCTCTCTCTCTCTCTCTCTCTCTCTCTCTCTCTCTCTCCCTCTCCCTCTCCCTCTCTCTCTCTCTCTCTCTCTCTCTCTCTCTCTCCCTCTCCATCTCCCTCTCTCTCTCTCTCTCCCTCCCTCTCCCTCTCCCTCTCTCTCTCTCTCTCTCTCTCTCCTCTCTCTCTCTCTCTCTCTCTCTCTCTCTCTCTCTCTCTCTCTCTCTCCCTCTCTCTCTCCCTCTCCCTCTCCCTCTCCCTCTCTCTCTCTCTCTCTCTCTCTCTCTCTCTCTCTCTCTCTCTCCCTCTCCCTCTCTCTCTCTCTCTCTCTCCCTCTCCCTCTCTCCCTCTCTCCCTCTCCCTCTCTCTCCCTCTCCCTCTCCCTCTCTCTCCCTCTCTCTCTCTCTCTCTCTCTCTCTCTCTCTCTCTCTCTCTCTCTCTCTCTCTCTCTCTCTCTCTCTCTCTCTGTATGTGTGATGGTGTCGTATGATATGTGTCCCAAGAATTCCATATCTCTCAGTGTATTTACTGTGAAACACTAACCGTTACATTTAACATTATAATAAAATTTCTTATCAAAATACGAGCAGTTTACATAATAATCAATTATTCACGTTTACATTAATTAGTAGGAACGTTTATCTTGCCGAACAATACTGAAGTGATTAAATTTAATTTGACATTTTCAGCCAGCTTAAAGTTATTATTTGTTCACAGTTTCTGTTCATTTCCAGGTTAATTTCAAATATTGACAGCTTCAGTGATGTTCTCAAATTTATTGAAAAGTTACGCTTATAAATTTCCATGCATCTCGATTTTATGTTTTCGAGAATCAGTAAAAATTGTTAACTGACCTTTCGATTTTTTTTTTTGAATAGTTTATTGTTTGAATTTCTAAACTCCCATACTTAATACTGTTTCAGTTTAATAATATTAAGATGTAACAGACGCAGGCACATCATCGCACTGTAATTTATTCATCGGAAAATTACTCTCACTGTATATATCTGGAGAAGTTACTTGACTATTTCAGGAGAAAGTATTCTTGACTGACTTCGAACAGGTTAAATGTAGTATAAATGACTCTCTTACAGTCGATAAACTTTAAATCCAATAACCCATCAGCACCACACATGATTCTCTCAACACTTCCACCGCACACACTATATACTACCACACCACCACACACTATATACTACCACACCACCACACACTATATGTATTACCACACCACACACACACTATATACTACCACACCACCACACACTATATGTATTACCACACCACACACACACTATATACTACCACACCACCACACACTATATGTATTACCACACCACACACACACTATATACTACCACACCACCACACACTATATGTATTACCACACCACACACACACTATATGTATTACCACACCACACACACACTATATGTATTACCACACCACACACACACACTATGTATTACCACACCACCACACACTATATAATACCACACCACCACACACTATATGTATTACCATACTACACACACACACACTATGTACTACCACACCACCACACACTATATGTATTACCACACCACACACACACTATATGTATTACCACACCACACGCACACACTATGTACTACCACACCACCACACACTATATAATACCACACCACCACACACTATATGTATTACCACACCACACACACACTATATGTATTACCACACCACACACACACTATATGTATTACCACACCACACACACACACTATGTATTACCACATCACCACACACTATATAATACCACACCACCACACACTATATGTATTACCATACTACACACACACACACTATGTACTACCACACCACCACACACTATATGTATTACCACACCACACACACACTATATGTATTACCACACCACACGCACACACTATGTACTACCACACCACCACACACTATATAATACCATACCATCACACATTATATGTATTACCACACCACACACACACTATATACTACCACCACTACACGCACTATATACTACCATCACTACACGCACTGTATACTACCACACCACCACACACACTACATACTACCAAATCACCACACACACTGTATACTACCACCAATACACGCACTGTATACTACCACACCATCACACTACATACTACTAAACCACCATACACACTATATACTACCACCACTACACGCACTATATACTACCACACTACCACACACACTACATACTACCAAACCACCACACACACTGTATACTACCACCAGTACACGCACTATATACTGCCACACCACCACACACACTACGTACTACCAAACCACCGCACACACTATATACTACCACACCGCCACACACACTATATAGTACCACACCACCACACACATTATGCAGTACCCCACGACGACACATTATATACTACCAAACCACCACACACACAATATACTACCACCACCACACACACTATATACTACCAACACCACCCACACTATATACTACCACACCACAACACACACTATATACTACCACCACCACACACACTGTATACTACCACACCACACACACTATATGCTACCACCACCACACACACTATATGCTACCACACCACTACACACACTATATACTACAACACCACCACACACACTATATTTTACCACAACCACACACACTATATACTAACACATCACTACACACACTATATACTACCAAACCACCACACACACTATATACTATCACACAACCATACACACTTTATACTACCACACCACACACACTATATACTACCACCACCACTCCCACTATAATACCACACCACCTCACACACTATATACTATCACACAACCACACACACTCCATACTACCACACCACCACACACTGTATGTATTACCACACCACACACACTGTATACTACCACACCACACACACTATATACTACCACACCACACACACACACTATATACTACTACACCACCACACCACCACACACACTATATACTACCACACCACCACACACACTATATACTACCACACCACCACACACTGTATGTATTACCACACCACACATACACTATATACTACCGCACCACCACACACACTATATACTACTACACCACCACACACACTATATACTACAACACCACCACACACTGTATGTATTACCACACCACACATACACTATATACTACCGCACCACCACACACACTATATACTACCACACCACCACACACACTATATACTACCACACCACCACACACTGTATGTATTACCACACCACACATACACTATATACTACCACACCACCACACACTGTATGTATTACCACACCACACATACACTATATACTACCACACCAACACACACATTATATACTACCACACCACCAGACACACTATATACTACCACACCACCACACACAATATATAGTATCACACCACCACACACAATATATAGTATCACACCACCACACACTATATGCATTACCACACTACACACACACTATATACTTCCACACCACACACACTATTTACTACCACACCACCACACACAATATATAGTGCCACACCACCACACACTATATGTATTACCACACCACACACACACTATATACTACCACACCACCAAACACACTATTTACTACCACACCACACACAATATATAGTACCACACCACCACACACTATATGTATTACCACACCACACACACACTATACACTACCACACCACCACACACTGTATACTACCACACCAACACACACTATGTGTATTACCACACCACACACACACTATACACTACCACACCACCACACACTGTATACTACCACACCAACACACACTATATACTACCACACCACCACACTCACTATATACTACCACACCACTCACACTATATACTACCACACCACCACACACACTATATACTACCACACCACCACACACATTACATACTACCACACCGCCACACACACTATGTACTACCAAACCACCACACACTATATACTACCGCACCACCACACACACTATATACTACAAAACCACCACACACATTATATATTACCACACCACCACACACACTTTGCACTACCACACCACCACAAACACTATATACAACCAAATCACCACACACATTATATATTACCACACCACCACACACACTTTGCACTACCACACCACCACACGCACTATATACTACCACACCACCACACACACATAATATACTACCACACCACAACACACACATAATATGCTACCATACTACAACACACACATAATATACTACCACACCACCACACACACTATATACTACCACACCACACACACTATATACTACCACACCACACACACTATATACTACCACACCACCACACACACTATATACTACCACACCAACACACGCACTATATACTGCCACACTACCACATACACTATATACTACCACACCACACACACTATGTACTACCACACTACCACACACACTGTATACTACCACACCACTACATGCACTAAATACTACCAAACCACCACACACACTATTTACTACCACACCACCACACACTATATGCAACCACATCTCCATACGCACTATATACTACCACACCACCACACACACTATACACTACCACTCCACACTATGTATGTATTACCACACACACACTATATACTACCACACCACAACACACACTATATACTACCACACCACCACATACTATACACTACCACACGACCACACTCACTGTATACTACCATACCACCACACACACTATATACTACCACACCACCACACACACTATATACTACCATATCAATACACAAACTATATACTACCACATCACCACTCACACTATACACTACCACACCACCACACACACTGTATACTACCACACTACCACACACACTATATACTACCACACCACAACACACGCTATATACTACCACACCACCACACACACTAAATTCTATTACACCATTGCCACACACTATTCACTCAGCACCATTTTCACCGCATATTATAAACAACGCCATGGACACCACACACCAACACCACACACTGTACTCCCACGACCACCACCACCAATCACTGTACACTATCAGAACCACCACACATACAGTACACTCACTATCACCACCACACAGTATGTACTCATAACAACCATCACACTTCATATACCACAACTATTAATACATACTGTACCAACACACATTAATACTCAAGATTATCACTCGTTTCACTCTTTATATCCTCACCACCATCACTATAAGACCACCACTATACACACAATACACTCACCTCCTATCATATTTTTCACTATCACTGTCAGCTCCTCTTCCAACGTCAGTCTTCCTCTCTATGTTCTTATCAGTGCGACGTTTCACATGAGGAAAACTGCTGCTAATGATTGCAAGGATTCTCCTGAGGACAACTCTTACTAATCACTGCAAAGATTTACCTGAGAACAATTGCTGTGATCATTGCAAAGATTCAACTGAGGACAGCTGTTACTAATCACTGAAAGTATTCGCAAAAGGACAACTGCTACTGATTGCTGCAAGGTTTCACCTCGAGACACGTGTTGAAGATAAACTCAACAACAATCATGTAAAATTAGAGTTGAATATCAAAGTGGCATACAATACCGACAGGCTGGTAAGTAAGACACAAAGGCGACAGTTAGGCAACTTTATTCCGAGATCTGGTTCTTACCTACTAGAATTAGAGTTGTTTACTCTATATATTTGTTAATTAATAAGAAAACCATACACAAATTACAAAGTTCTGCTAATATATCTTATTAAAGTAATTATTTAATTTGTCATGATAATAATCATTAACGTGTAGTTTATTTCTGAGTGAAGAAGCTTCATACAGCGCCCTGGGAACATGACCTAATCTGATTTAATACGTGAAAAAGAAAACTTTTCAATTTCCATGGATCAAGAGCCCTATATCAGAATTAAATCAGTCCCCATGAAGGTGAGAAATTTTGAGCAAAGATTGAGCTCATCATCGTGCATTATAATCATGGTTATCCAGGCAGTATAAGCTCCACCTCATACATATTCAGCGCAGCAACTGTGATTGCAATTTGCAAGACGAGAGCTACAATTTTAATAATAGGCGAACGCTATACAATAAAGGTATAGTGAGTGTTGAAGTATGATAATTAAGTTTGAGCCCAAGAAAGCATCAATTACGTAGATCAAGATGCTGTTCTCGATCATAAAGACGCCTTTGAATGGTTACATAGGGTAATATTAACGGTTCATAATATTACACAGCTGTCCGTGAGAATGAGAATCAGGGGTCACAAAAACGATTGTAGCTCACCTTCCATTGTTTGCAGATTCCTTATTAGATAAAATATGCCAGTGAAATTATTGTATTTGTTTAACGTTCTCCTGTTTAAGTTTTCCTTTACTCTGTTTTTCAGTGTGTTAGATTGAAGCATAATTACTGCATGCAAGTTTGCATGTTTCCTTAACACTAACACGAGAATTGCTTACTACCTAAAAATCATTATTTATGTGAGATCAAAGTAAGCGAAGAGAGTCCGAAGAACGATAAGACTTCTGCAGGAGTGAGTGAGATGAAATGCATCTTCTGTAGGAGTGGAAGGAGGCATCCCTCCTCCTCATGAAATGACTTGAGAGGAACAACACACTTCCTCCAGAAGTGACTGGGAAGGAGCAACTTTCCTCCTCTAGAAGTGACATTAAAGAGTGAACTCTCTTGCTCCGGAAGTGAATGGGAAGGGACAATTCTCTTTCTCCGGTAGAGGGTGAGAGGGAGTTCCACATTTCCTCTAAAAGTGTGAGGGAACACTCACCACTCTTACAGAAATGAGTGCGAGAGCACCTCTCTTCCAGAAGGGAGTGTGAGTGTACCTCTTGTCTTCAAGTGAGCAAAAGTGAGCACCTCCCCTGCAAAAGGTAAAGAAAGACTGCATCTCTCCTCCAGAGAGGAAAGGAAAAGTCTCTCCTCCAGTAGTAATTATAGGTACTAAATGCATTCACTCTACACAAGACATTTTCTGTAATTAGAGACATTATCAGTGCATGATATGTATGTAAATATTATTATATTCACTATTATTATTACTATAAATTTACATTAACATATTTATTGTAGTTATAACCTGGAATGACAATATAAGTTTTTTATTAATTATTTCTACTTATTGTAGCCTACATATGTTTATAATTGGCGTATCTCGGAGTTATTTTTTAATATTCTTCTTTTTACTTGTGTCACATTGTATGGCATGTTTCATTTTGATTAATATAACATGTCTTTTGGTTGGTTGGTTCGTTAGCCAATTCAGTTCTAAGAAAAAAAGACAAAAGACATCTGTTTTTTGTTTGTTTGTTTGTTTTTTTTTGTCAATGAGTGTGAAAGTTCGAGAACGTCACTTGAGAAGGCAGAAATGTCCTACATGGAAAAAAACAGAAACACCAGAAACTGTCATCGAGAGAGCATAGTTGGCTTAATCTCTCCACTCATCTTGTTCTTGTAGACATTTATGTCTTCAAACATGTTTGTTGATGATGTAATATCTGTATGTCTGGCCGAGATTTATGAATTTAAAGGCTTAAAGTTAAGATATCATTTTCTTGTATCCTGAGACTCGGCCATTCCAGAGCATTGCTTTATAAATTTACGTTTATATGGTGTCTGTACCCTATCACAGTCTGTAGTTTATAATTGTTATACTTAGTCACAGTAATTAGGTTGTTATGGTATTTGTAGACCTGTTATCCCCACCAATAGGCGTTTGGTGTTATGTTCTGTTAACTCAAGAGTGCTGTACTGTTAGCACTTTGATTCCAGCATTCTCGTCATTCTTCTGTCTCAGTACTACATGTCATCTCTACTTTGAGGTGTTTAGGATAGCTAGTGACATGAATGTGATGTCTCGTAGTATATGAATATGTTTATTAATCATACTTGTGTACAAAGAGCAGTTAATCATTATTAACAAGAAAATATGTAATGTTCAGAAAATGCTTTCCCAGAACTCAAGTCAAAGTTGACTATTGGTCATATGAAATTATTAAATATTTTTCGAATAATTTTTCTTATGGTAAAGACATTTATTAATGAATTCAGGCTTTAATATGATTATATAACGGTCTGCATACACGTTATTTATTAGAGAGGAAACGATGTTTTCTTTTTAACTAGTGAGGTTGAAAGTAACTGAAGTGTCTCCCCTCTGGAAGTGAGTGAAATGAAGCTCCATTCCTCCACCAAAAGTGGGTGAAAGAGACCACCTCTCCTTATCCAGAAGTGAATGGGAGAGATCACTTCTCATCTGGAAGTGATCAACCAAACTACCTTGAGGCAGTGACCAGTTACACATTATCCTTTGTAATGTACACCACACAGTACACTGAAAAAGACTTCCAGCCAAATAATATATTACTTCCTAACTATACACAATATTCAAATAGGAATTAACCATTAGCTTTACAGCAGTCCATGGAGAGTCATCTGAGGCAGTGAACGGCTATAACAATGAGCCTGGCCCTTTAGGAAAGCACAGTTCACAGGACATTGCACACTCCGTAAAACCAGTACAACGTGCAGGCGATATACCCAGTTACCAGCACTACCTCATGGGCATTACTCTCAGATTCCCAATAGTCACTACGTACTGGCAGTATTCGCAGGTAGAAATACGACCATTCTGCACCTATTCACCGATACTATCACACAGGTAATAATTCTCAGTGATCAGTACTGACACCAAGCAATACTCTTAATCACCAGAAATACATTAATCACCTCAGAGTACAGTTCTATATCCCAGTAATAAGTATCAGAGGTTCTCTTCACACGCCCTAAAAACGCCAGCAACTATTTAGAGAGAATTGTTGTAAGTAATAAAAGTCATTAAGAGATCAGAATAAATAATTTGAATCTCCCAGATACTTCTTACTAATAAAAGACATCAAAATATCCTATGTAAATTACTCAAGAGAACTAACATTGGATTTGCTTAAAAAATAATGTAGATTTTAAATTAGAAGAACATTAAATATCTTAAAAAGAAAAGTTTCCCAAAGTGACTGAACTCTCTGGGAGACAACTAGTAATCAAGTAAAACCCCTAAAATTTACACAAAACAGTTGGAAATATACAGTCTTATAAATACATCCTTCCTAGATGTCTGGCTGGTGCGTTCTAAGCTTCCCAGAAATCCAACAATATTTGGTAATGATCAAGTAGCGCTGTTATTATGATAAAACTTGTGCTAATATGAACGCATAAAGAAAAGAATGGAAGAGGACTCGAACCGTGGTCGTGGAACATAGCAAGACCCCTCCAGTATTTTGTTCATTCATTGACGGTCGTTCATTCGACTCAGCATGAGTTTATAAGAATGAGTTATGAGCCTAATATGTCCTAGCATCTCAACATATCTTGACGAACCTTGTTCTTCTAAGACGAAATACAACATTATTATTGACTTAACATTATAAACATTATGCATTAAGACATTTAAATCATTTTAAAACTAATTCCAATCTCATAGTGGTCGAAGATGAAAATGGAAGAATGAGCAATAACTAAAATATTTGTGTAGGACACTTAGATACTTATGTGTTTATCTTTAACAAGGTAAATTTATAACTACACCAGTCTTCACTTGTCCAGTAAGTGGAAGATAGCACTTCTCCAGGAGTGAGTGCAAGATAGCACTTCTCCAGGAGTGAGTGCAAGATAGCACTTCCCCAGGAGTGGGTGGAAGACAAAACTTTTCCAGGATTGAGTGTAAGATTGCACTTCTTCAGGAGTGAGTGGAAAATAGCATTTCTCTAAGAGTGAGTGAAAGAGAGAGCTTCTCCAGTAGTGAGCGGAAGAGAGAGCTTTTCCACTAATGAGTGGAAGAGAGAACTTCTCTAGTAGTGAGTGGAAGAGAGCACTTCTCCAGGAATTGGTGGATGAGAGAATCTCCTCTCCTCCAGGAGTTACGTCGAAACAGCCCATTAATGCATTATTCCATACATGAAGATTCAGTCTCTAGAAGTTATTGACTGACTTATAATGAATTCATCAAATCCATTGAGGTCTAATCTTACCACATCGATTCAGTATTTGCTAAGTTGAATTAAAATGTTGCACTGCCAACATTAAGAAAGAAAAGTTATATGTTGTGAGGGAAAAGTTCAATAGATAGGAGTAGCGAGGGAGTATATAGTAACAATAGTTTCATTGCCGGCTACTTGTTAAGGTAGGGTAAGTCCAGCTCCCGCTATTCCCCCCCCCCTTTTTTTTCCCCTCACCGAAAGTGATAGTTTGATTGCCGGCTGCTTGTTAAGGTAGGGTCAGTCTAGCTCCCACTATCCCTTCCCCTCCCTTTCCCCTCCCCCCGAAAGGTGACGTGTGGGGCTCCGGTCAAACAGTAAATCGACTCACAGCTCCCAACACTACTGTAAGTACACGCCTGATCATATTTTAGTGGAATTATTGGTTGAAAGCTTCACTTTTGACCAATAATTAACTTAGTCCTTTCAGTCTTTATCTGTTAAATGTTTTAATCACCACATCTTTTAGGTATTGTACTTATCATGGAGAGTGATTTCTTAAGCAGTGGGTAATCTGTCTCTCTTTACAGCTTGGAATGACAGAGAGGGTCACCTGCCAACCAACGAGAAGAATAGAAGGAGAAGGACTAACGTCCTGAGACGTCCCATGTTTAATCTACTTACCTGTTATGTAAGCCAACACAGGACCTAACCCCTCATCATAGCAGTGGTAACGAACCTGTTTTCCGGTCATCTGAAGTAATTATTCACGGCTATACTCTGTGAAGAACGAGCCGGTGGTGGTCACCAACACCTGCTACCTCCCCCACATCAACAACGGCTACGATTTCAACAACATGCAGTGTCACCAACACCTGACACCCCATTACCACGATATACCTATATTAGCGTTGAGTTCAAATGTAATTTTTTTTCATTTCATTTTCCATTTTTCTTTCAATTAGGATACCCATTCATGTTTTATTGTTTTACATTTTCCGTTTCTAAATAATAAAGTGTTTATCATTGTCTGTTATCATTTCTTTTTCTATTCATTAATTTTCCTGAGGAGGAGCCAGCCTTGGTAATACTTACTGAAGTTGTTACAGGGCTGAGTAAGCCTTCACAAGTGGCGACCTTGCCAGGATTCGCTCGACTGAATCAAGATTCAACTCCATCACGAATCTACCATTGGAACTTCAACGCTGCATACCACAGACGGTTACCACCAGCCATGAGTAATCATTCTTTAGGGTAGGACTACAGTACAGGTATTTAAAAGATTTTGTGATTGTTATAGTTTCAATTTATTGTAAGTCAAGTCAGGCAGGATATAATATTTAATTCTGCCACTTTTTTTTCTGAGCTTGAAACACTTTGGAGGATTAGACTCTAGGGGCCCGAGATTTTCCAGTGACAATTTGTTTCATTGAACTCTTTATTTTATCAAAGGAACAGTCGTAGGACACTCTTGATTTGTTCATGAGAAGATTGGATGGTCAAGCGACCCCATTCTACTTACTGTTTGCTCGGAGCCGGCATAGAACCCTTCGTTTTCATTAATACATATTGTTTAATTGAAGCAGGGATCGAGCCCTCTGGTTCATTTACAATTTGAGTGGAGCAGGAATTGAACCCTCCATTTTCTTTGATACCCGTTTCATTTTTCCCCTGATAGTTTAAGTTATTCTTGCAAGCATGGAGGAATACCAGTTTTGGATGAATGCTGGAAGTAAGTTAGGAATAACAGGGAAAAATTTAGAATCTTTCATTAGTGCTAAGATCCAGGAAAGACTTGAAAGAGAGAGAATTGAGAGAGAAGAGAGACAGAAAGGGAAAGAGAAGAGAATAAGGAGAGAGAGAGAATAGAGAGAGAGAATCAAGAAAGACAGTTAGAAAGAGAAAGGATAAAAAGGAGAGAGATCGAATTGAAAGAGAAAACCAAGATAGACAGAAAGGGAGAGAGAAGACAAAAAGGAGTGTGATAGACTTTATCGTGAGGAGAGAGCTAGAGTACGTGAGGAACAAGTTCAATTAAGAGAACTTGAAAGAGCAAAGGATAGAGAAGTTGAGGAAAGAGCTAGAGAACGTAAGGAAAAAGCTAGAGAACGTGAGGAAAAAGCTAGAGAACTTGAGTTAATAGAGAGAGAAAAGGATCGCGAGCTCGAAAAGGCTCACCTTGAATTAGAGAATAAAAAGTTAACTCTTACACAACAACAATTAGAGGAAGGAGTAATTGAACATCATGCAGCTAGTGCGCATATTCCAACACCTAATTTACCGCCCTTCACAGAGGGTGAAGACATTACTTCATACATCATCAGGTTTGAAAATACCGCTACCCTCTGTGAATGGCCAGCTGACACCTGGGCTACCAGGTTAGGAATGTTATTTTCTGGTACAGCTTTGAATATCTATGCAACTTTGTCGCAGGATATCATATGTAATTATAACCTACTAAAGAAGGCAATCCTTAAAGCATATAAAAAAAACACTAATTCTTACAGGAAAGATTTCAGGTATGCCACCTTACAGCATGGCCAAAACTTTCAGCAGTTACAAGTAACACTCGTTTGTTCGACGTTTGGATAGAGAGCTCAGGAATTGATCACAGTTATGAATCTCTTTAGAGACTTCATGGTTGCTGACCAGTTCCTGACAGCCCTTCCCCACCAGATAAGAACATTCATCAGAGAACGTAACCTGATTAAAGCTGAGGAAGTTGCTGAGGCTGCTGACCTGTATGCCGAGGCTCACAATTCCTATAAAGACCTAAAGGGATCGAACCCGAAGGGCAAGGGTTCATCAGATCTTAAGAAATCAAAGCCTCTAGTGGAAAGTAAAATGACTTCTTTTATTCCTGTTTGTCATTTGTGTGGCGTTAAGGGACATAAACGTCCAGATTGTCCTAAGAAGGTCCAAAAAGTTGGAAGATGTTTTAAAGACTGTAATGACCAAGCACCCTTCTGTTCAGGAACAGTTAATGGACTTAATGTATCTACCATTTTACGAGACACTGGATGCACATGTATAGTCATTTCTGATAAGCTGTTCCCTAACCTTAAAGAAACTCATTCCTCTGCTATACTTTCAGAGTACTTGGGCCGTACGGACACTTTTCCTACCATCCGTTGTTACATTAGGTCTAAATGGTTCACAGGTTGGTCTGAAACCGTCCTAGCTCCCATCACTTCTTGCTCCGTACTAATAGGTAATGTAAAAGGTGCCATTCTTCCTTCTGAGGTTGACCTTTCATCACCGAAAATGGACATAAGTGTTTCAGATCCTCTCCCTGTAGAGTCAGAGAAGCCCCTCGAAAGTTCAAATGAGACAATGTCTCTTGAGATTCATGTGGGATTAAAAACCAGTGATGCTACTCTCGAAAGCGAGGTAGTAGGATCACCGGTTCACTTGTTAGATGAAAGTGAAGATATCACCTCCGGTACCATAAATGTCTTGACTAGGGCTCAGACCAAAGCCCAAGCTTCTCCTACTGTCCATCCTTTGATTTTCTCTGACTTTAAGCCTTTAGATATATCAAAGGACTCCTTTGTCAATTTACAAAGTAATTGCCCTTCTCTTCAGAATTGCCATAATGCCGCTAAACAAAATCAAGTTATTCAAAGGAAAAACTTTTCATAAATTTGAATATATAAAAGGTATCTTGTACAAGTCAGTATTCAAATTAAATTCAGATGAGATAGACTATTCCATCTTAGTTGTTCCAAGACAATGCAGAGAGACTGTTCTTAAAATGGCTCATGACCTGCCAGTGGCCGGAAATTTCTCGCATCGTAAAACCTTAAATAAAATTAGGGAAACCTATTTTTGGCCAAAAATGTCCTCAGATGTCACTACCTATTGTAGATCGTGTAAAGTTTGCCAACTGTCATCCTCCCGAGGTACCAGGCGAGTACCTATGGTCAAAATGCCAGTCTTTCCGGTACCCTTTGATAGAGTAGCTATTGACATCGTTGGTCCTTCATCACCACTTTCATCTGGGGGACATAGACATATATAAACATTAGTTGATTATGCTTCGAGTTTCCCTGAAGCCATACCCTTAAAGACCATAACTACTACAGAGGTGGCGGAAGCCCTTTTGTCCATCTTCTCCAGAGTGGGCATCCCTAGAGAAATTTTGTCTGACCGTGGGACACAATTTACATCTGACTTAATGCAACATCTCTACCAACTTCTGGGAGTGAAGCCTCTCTTCACCACCCCCTATCATCCCAGCTGTAATGGGAGGATTGAGTGCCAGCATTCGGTTCTCAAGTCCATTTTAAGGAAACTTTGCTCCCTTAAACGTAAGGAGTGCCATCGTTACCTACCCTGTGCTTTGTTTGCCATGAGGGAAGTTCCCAGTGACTCTTTGGGGTTTTCACCTTTTGAACTTCTCTATGGTAGACAGGCCAGAGGCCCATTGTCCATCCTTCATGACTTATGGACTAATGAGGAGGTGAGTGCTGAGGTTCAGTCTTCTTACCAGTTTCTCCTTGACCTTAGATCCAAATTTGAGGAGACCTCTGACATAGTTTCGAAAAACCTAAGCTTGTCAATGGACCAGTACAAAACCTATTTTGATTCCAAAAGTCAGAGGAGAAGCTTTAAAGTAGGAGATGAAGTTCTGGTACTTTTGCCTATCAAGTCAAATAAATTATTAGTAGCATGGAAAGGTCCATATAAAGTATTAAAAAATTGTGGGAAAGTTGACTACCTCATAGAAGTCAAGGGGAAACCTAAGCTTTATCATATCAACATCCTTAAGAAACATTACCGAAGAAATTCGGTTAACTGCCTTAATAACTTTGACTTAGTTTTTCCACACGAACTTGATAAGACAACTGAAGAATGTAAGGTAATTGACACCTCTAACTTAGACTATGATGAAGAACTACATGACTTGGTGACTCTTGACCACTAGGGCGCAACCAACATTAATATTAATGAATCTTTGGATGACCATAAGAGACATGAACTACTTCAATGTTTGAGTAACTTTTCAGACGTCTTTACTGATATTCCAGGTGTTACCTCCACGGTAGTCCATAAGATTGACTTAGTGACGGACAATCCTATCAAACGAAAATTATATCCAGTTCCAGTTCACCTTAGGGATGCATTTGACCGAGAGGTAGACAAATTATTAAAACTAAAGATCATTGAACCTTCAGTATCTGCATATTGCTCACCAGTAGTCATGGTTAAGAAGGAGGATAATTCATATAGACTTGCTATTGACTTCAGAGGCCTTAATGCTATAACTCGGTGGGCTGCTGAACCTATGCCCTTAATAGATAGCGATCTACACAAATTTTATGACGCTTCCTTCTTTACAGAGATTGATGTTGCACAGGCATATCATCAAGTAATGTTAGATCCTTCTTCTAAGCAGTACACCGCTTTTCCTACCTACCAAGGACTGATGCAGTATAGAACTATGCCCTTCGGTTTGGTAACTGCCTGCGCTACCTACGTGAGACTGATGAGAAAGGTCTTGGATAATATGCTAAATGTTTCAGTTTATTTTGATAACATTTACGTAATGACATCCACGTGGGGCGAACATATCCAAACATTAACATAAGTTTTGCGTAGGTTACGCTCACATGGCCTCACTGCCAAGCCGAAGAAATGCTTCTTTGGGTATAACAAGATTAGATATCTTGGACTGATACTTTCTAATAACTCTCTGCAGCCTCTCCCCAGTAAGATCAAAGCTTTATTAGAATTTAAATTCCCCAAAACCAAGAAGCTCATGCATAGCTTTCTTGGTTCTGAAAATTTTTATGCACGGTTTATCCTGAGCCTTACTGATCTTACAGGCATCTTATTCGACTTCCTTAAAAAGTCTGTGAAGGAACCTTTTGAACTTTCCGACGTAGCTCAGGAAAAGTTTAATGAGATTAAAAGTATCTTTTCGAAAGACCCTATACTTAAGATTCCAGATATTAATAAAACATTTTGTTTAAGAACTGATGCCTCCAATACTGGCTTAGGTGCAGTGCTACTACAATACCATGATGGTACTCCCTTCCCTGTATGCTTCCTAAGCTGGAAACTCCTTCCTGCAGAAACGAGATACTCCACCATAGAAAAGGAATGTTTGGCTCTTGTGTGGGGTATCTCCAAGCTTAAATTTTATTTACTGGGAAAAGAATTCATTTTAGAAACGGATCACAAACCTTTGATATACCTAGAAATTTTTAAGGGAACCAACAGTCGCTTCTTGAGGTGGACATTGGCACTCCAGGCTTTTAAGTTCCATATTGTGTAACTCAATGGTTCATCCAATTACTTCTCTGACTGGTTAAGTCGTGACAGTCAGAAGATTTGTTGCCTTACACGACTTCCACATGTTAGAACTTTTTCCTCGCCTATTCTTCTTATACTCCTTGACTATAAGTCTTGGTATGGGGGAGTGTGAGGGAAAGGTTCAATAGATAGGAGTAGTGAGGGAGTATATAGTAACAATAGTTTCATTGCCGGCTACTTGTTAAGGTAGGGTAAGTCCAGCTCCCGCTATTCCCCCCCACCTTTTTCCCCCTCCCCGAAAGTGATAGTTTGATTGCCGGCTACTTGTTAAGGTAGGGTCAGTCTAGCTCCCGCTATCCCTTCCCCTCCCTCTTCACCCCTTCCCCAAAGGTGACGTGTGGGGCTCCGGTCAAACAGTAAATCACTCGACTCACAGCTCCCAACACTACTGTAAGTACACGCCTGATCATATTTTAGTGGTCTTATTGGTTGAAAGCTTCACTTTTGACCAATAATTAACTTAGTCCTTTCAGTCTTTATCTGTTAAATGTTTTAATAATCACCACATCTTTTAGGTATTGTACTTATCATGGAGAGTGATTTCTTAAGTAGTGGGTAATCTGTCTCTCATTACAGCTTGGAATGACAGAGAGGGTCACCTGCCAACCAACGAGAAGAATAGGAGACGGACTAACGTCCTGAGACGTCCCATGTTTAATCTACTTACTTGTTATGTAAGCCAACACAGGACCTAACCCCTCATCATAACAGTGGCAACGAACCTGTTTTCCGGTCATCTGAAGTAATTATTCACGGCTACACTCTGTGAAGAACGAGCCGGTGGTGGTCACCAACACCTGCTACCCCCCTCCCCCACATCAGCAACGGCTACGATTTCAACAACATGCAGTGTCACCAACACCTGACACCCCATTACCACGATATACCTATATTAGCGTTGAGTTCAAATGTAATTTTTTTTCATTTCATTTTTCATTTTTCTTTCAATTAGGATACCCATTCATGTTTTATTGTTTTACATTTTCTGTTTCTAAATAATAAAGTGTTTATCATTGTCTGTTATTTCTTTTTCTATTCATTAATTTTCCTGAGGAGTAGCCAGCCTTGGTAATACTGACTGAAGTTGTTACAGGGCTGAGTAAGCCTTCACATACGTTGTAGAGCAAGAATAAAAAGTTACAATGTCGTGACTGGAACAAAACACACATAACCAGCATATAAGACAAATAAACTTACGACAAAGTTTCCGTTCGATTTATACCATTAAGTTTCCGTCCGATTTATACCATTAAGTTTCCGTCCGATTTATACCATTACGTAGTCAAACAGAAATGCGACGGGAAGGGAGACAGGATATATAAGAGAGAGTGGAAGGACGAGAAGTAGATCGAGTTGAGTAAACACGTCAGACAACTGATGTAGTTAACTATGAATGTATTAGGGATATAATAGAGGAACAAGTGACGAGCAAAGAGAGCTTTGTGAGACCTTGCTCCGTCCCCGGCTTGTGCACCACTTTACTGAAGTGACAGCCAGTTGTAGCCACAGCATCGGCCGCAGCCGATGTGTTACTTATCACGTAGTGAAGACCATTCCTGAAATATGTAGCAATAATGGGGAGCCTATATACCATGAAACACAGAGAAACATGGAAACAAAAATATAGATGTCTGAACTGGCAACCAGTTGTGAATATTGCTTGTAACTAAGCAAAACAAGGGAAACAGCAACAGCCTAGCTGTTGAGAAAGCCGGGCTGCGAGGCTAGAAGATTAGTGGGAAGCTGGTTCTTTAGACAATATAAGAGTACAGAAGAAATTGAAGCGACGTGATTATGACACAAAATAGAGAGAGGACTGAACAGGGTGAACAGTGAGAGTCAGTCTGAGAGGCAGGTCAGAGGTACACGAGAGAACATCTGGATGTTAAAAGTATTGATAACTCATAGATGTTAAGAAATATTTTATTTTACTCCTAGAGTGGTCAGGAACTTAAGCAGCCTAGACTCTAGGGGTTACCAATAAATCAAATTATTGTTTACTCTTTTGCTGTTGCTAAAAATAGCGTTTTTAAGTTGTGCGGATGTATATAGCAGCTAGAAATACATTTAAAGGCTGTTAAAAATTATCCACACTATAAACAGGGAAGAGCGACCTTCAAGTAAAAATTCCGTCACAATGTGTTCCATTGATTCAATATCATGGTTTACAAAATCATTCTTATAATCTCTGATTTTACTGAAACAGTGTGATTTCTGATTATTTGAAAATTTTGTCACAATACTTAAACGACACCAAATAATGTTCCCATAAATTTTAGTTGGCACATGAGAAGATTTTGTATCAAAGATTCTGCCGAATTTGGCACGCACACTTAAAAAGGTTGCCCACTCCAGGCTATACAGTAAAGCGGCAGAGGTAGAGTTCATACATAGCGTTAAGAATAGGTGTGATAGGGCTCATGCAGCCAGGTCAGGGGGAAAGCTGTAACGGGCAGTAGATATTCGAGGTCAGGAACTGAGACGAAACCTCTCCAACCACAATGAGGTGTGATGATTCATTAGATGAATCATCACACACACACACACACACACACACACACACACACACACACACACACACACACACACACACACACACACACACACACACACACACACACACATGCACACACACGATACAGCCTCCATGACAACTACCTACAGAAGCCCCCCAACCAGGACAACCCCAGTGCAACCAAACACTCTAACCCAAAACACCCATGCCATATCCAATGCCCCCACCCACCTCATTACAAACTCCACCCCCACAGCAACCACCCATAGTTCCTTATCAGGTCTCCCACTTCCCCAACCCTAATGTACCCCCCAGACCACAGTCTTAGAAAAGAAGTTTAAGGTGTAGTATACAAATGCAGATGGAATAACAATTAAGTGTGAGGAGTGGCATGAAAGAATCAAGGAGACATCCCCAGACATAATAGCACTCACAGAAACAAAACTCATCGGAATGATAACAGATGCAATCTTTCCACCCGGATTTCAGATCCTCAGAAAAGACAGTGGGAGGAGAGGGGGAGGAGGAGTTGCAGTGCTCATTAAAAACCAGTGGGGTTTTGAGAAAATGGAAGGTTTGGATGGCATGAGCGAAAGGTACTACTTAGTAGGGACAATCCAGTCTGAGGGCCATAAGGTGACAATTGCAGTAATGTACAACCTGCCACAGAACTGCAGGAGGCCAAGAGAAAAATATGATGAGAGCAACACTAGCCGAGGTGGCCAGAAGAGCTCACATGGGGGAAGCAAAGTTACTAGTTATGGGTGATTTCAATCACAAGAAGATTGACTGGGAAAACCTGGAGCCCCATGGACGTCCCGAAACATGGAGAGCCAAGATGATGGTTGTGGTACTGGAAAACCTCATGCATCAACATGTTAGAGACACTACCAGAGAAAGAGGTGAGGATGATCCAGCAAGACTTGACCTTGTATTCACCTTGAGTAGATTCAACATCGAGGATATCATGTATGAAAGGCCCCTAGGAGCTAGTGATGATGTGGTTCTGTGCTTTGACTACATAGTTGAGCTTCAAGTGGAGAGAGTAGCATGAATAGGATGGGAAAAAGCAAACTACGAAAGGGGGGACTACTCAGGCATGAGGAACTTCCTGCAAGACATTCAGTGGGAGAGAGAACTGACAGGAAAACTAGTACAAGAGGGGTTCCACAGGGGTCAGTCCTAGGACCTATGTCGTTTTTGGTATATGTGAATGACATACCAGAAGGGATAGACTCAGAAGTGCCCTTGTTTGCAGATGATGTGAAGTTAATGAGGAGAATCAAATCGGTCGAGGATCAGGCAGGACTACAAAGAGACCTGGACAGGCTACAAGCCTGGTCCAGCAACTGGCTCCTTGAGTTTAACCCTGACAAATGCAAAGTCATGAAGACTGGGGAAGGGCAAAGAAGACTGCAGACAGAGTATAGTCCAGGTGGCCAAAGACTGCAAACCTCACTCAAGAAAAAATGTCTGGGGGTGAGTATAACACCGAGCACATCTACTGAGGCGCACATCAATCAGATAACTGCTGCAGCGTACGGGCGCCTGGCAAACCTAAGAATAGCGTTCCGATACCTCAGTAAGGAATCGTTCAAGACTCTGTACACCATTTATGTCAGGCCCATACTGGAGTATGCACCACCAATTTGGAATCCACACCTGGTCAAGCACGTCAAGAAATTAGAGAAAATGCAAAGGTTTGCAACAAGACTAGTCCCAGAGTTAAGGGGGATTGTCCTATAAAGAAAGGTTAAGGGAAATCGGCCTTACGACACTGGAGGACAGGAGGGGCAAGGGAGACATGTTACCGACATATAAAATACTGCGCGGAATAGACAAGGTGGACAAAGACAGAATGTTCCAGAAATGAGATACAGAAACAAGAGGTCACATTTGGGAGTTGAAGTCTCGGATGAATCAAAGGGATGTTAGGAAGTATTTCTTCAGTCATAGAGTAGTCAGGCAGTGGAATAGCCTAGAAAGTGACGTAGTGGAGGCGGGAACCATACATAGTTTTAAGACGAGGTTTGATAAAGCTCATGGAGCAGGGAGAGAGAGGACCTAGTAGCAATCAGTGAAGAGGCGGGGCTAGGAGCTATGACTCGACCCCTGCAACCACAAATAGGTGAGTACAAATAGGTGAGTATACACACACACACACACACACACACACACACACACACACACACACATACATACATACATGCTGAGAATAATCATTGCCTAGCAAATCTAAGACAGGTCTTGCGGAAACTCAACAATCATTCCAGGCACTTTATACAACATTCGAGTATATCAGGTCTATCTTGAAATCTGAAGCACCAGTATGGAACCTACACGATGACCCAAGACAAACCACACTGCACACTGATACACTGTCTTCAAGAAGTCCTTGGCGTAGTGAAGAGGCTCTTGGTCTTAATAATTGGAACCTTCGGTATTGTTCCTCCGACAGAACCTAATTACTCCCCAATCCTCCTCCTCTCTACCCCATCCTTCCCATTCCTCCTCCTTTTTCCTTCCCTCCATTATCCTCCCTTTACTACTTTGGGCCTTTGTTTTCTTCCCCTCAGGAATTCTTGTTCCTAGGATTGGGGATGGAATCGTTGTCTGTCCCATTCTGTTGAGGTTCTTGGCGGTGATTTAGGTTGCCGTGGAAACTGGATCACCAGGGGATGTCCGAATTCCTCTCCGGTGTCTCCAGAATTTCCTTGTGGTTGAAGTCCCTCATGATGAGTAACTTTGCACTACTTATGTGAACCCTTCTGACCACCTCGTCTAGTGTGGCCACCATCGTTCTGTTACTCACATTGCATTCTTGCCTTGGTCTCCTGGTGTTTGGTGGTGGGATATACGTCACTGCTATTATCACTTTTGGACCCTCGGTTAGAAATGTTCCTGGTGTGTAGTAATCTGCTTCACTTCTGACTAGTTCTCCCATCTCAAAACTCCACAGGTTTTTAATGAGCAGTGCAACTTCTCCACTCTCTGTTCGCCCTTGTCTTTCCTCAAGATATGATATTCATTTGGGAAGATCGCATCTCTTATCACACCCATGAGATTGTCTCTCTGAGTGCTATGATGTCCGGGGATGCCTTCATCACTCTTATTTGTTATTGCATCTGTGTTGTATGTGTGTTCATGCGTGCTTATATGTGTCTGATAGTGTGAAAGTGATGGATAATTGTGTATGTGTGTGTGTTATACAATGTGCATGCCTGTATATGTGACTGTTTTTTCTCTGTGTGTGTAGGAGCATCGGTACAAATGCACTGTGCGGACACACACACACATTAATCAGAGAGGTGAATGCTCAAGTCACCAAGGAACTATTTTTCGTGACTTACCTTATCAGGCAGCGGGAGTTTGGCAAGAGCATCTAATTTTCCAGGCTATTAATTCCAGGTTGCAGCGCCCTCCCCAGAAACGCAATATCCTGGCTGGCGTCTCCTTCCTGTGCAGGACGATGCCTGATAACCTGAAAATCAGCTGTATAATTATTATTATTGGTAGCTGTAGCAGTACTACCAGTAGTGAAAGCAGAAGTGTTGATAGTAATAACAGTAGTAACAGTAGTAGTAGCAGCAGCAGCAGTAGTAGTAGTGGTAGATGTAGTAATATTATTGTTATTAATTGCAGAAGAAATATAATATTACAATATTATTATTATTATTATTATTATTATTATTATTATTATTAATTATAATTATGAAATAGTACTAGACATGTAGTGATCATACGTCAAGGAGAATGGCAGGTTTGATCCGAGGAAGAGATAGACAGATATTCCTATTAGAATGAGCAGACCAATGCTGACATCAATGGATCAAAGCATCTGGTTGTTTAACTACAGTTATATACCACTGGTGAGAAAGTGGCTGTTAAGCCCCAGGTATGTAAACACTGATCAACCATGCATATATGACTAAAGATAGTGGTTATTTAACCACAAGTATTTAAAAACTTGCAAGTCAGTAGTTGTTAACCACGGGTGTATAAACAATGGAAGAGACGAGATCGTTACCTCGTATTTGTGGTCTAGAATTCATAGCTGAAGAAATTTCCAAAATTTATGAAATAGATAATGATCTAAAATACCCAAGAAACTTAACTGATAAATCTTTTAAAACTGCCAGAAATACATTTTACAATTCATAAAGGGACAACCAACCTTATTCAGCTAAAAATATGTTGGTTCTTCCTTACCATGAAAACTTGGTTGATATGCCTTCACTTCATTAGACTTTTGATATCAAAGTTATATTTAAAAATCTTGATACACTAAACAAAATTTCGATAAAAAAAAAATTCCCCCCAAAATGCCGACGGATGTGTCTGTAAGATTCCTTATAAAATTTGCGATAAAGTTTATTACGGTCAAACTGGTAAAAATCTCGAACTAAAATTAAAGCAACATAAATATAGCATTAGAACTGGACAAGATTCTAATGGTCTATTTATTCATGTGAGAGATTTTAACCATCCAATTGATTTTCAAAAGTTGAGAAAGTAGTATCAAGCAAGTCCATGGTCGACAGGAATATAATAGAATCACGCTTCATAAAAAGCAGTTTTGAATATAATATGAATATTTGTTTTGTTTTATATAAATTGGATTCACTTATAATTAATAAAATTTGGGAAGAATTTAATGATACATTAGACAAGTAACAAATCTTAATGCTTGGGTAGAGTATAAGGTGTGTTTCACAGAGTTGGGTGTTGTGACCTGACTGTGAGGTGTAGTCTTGCCCTTATATGCCTTCCCGTTGATGTTTTGATTTTAAAGTTCCTAGATACTGTGAGAAGTGACGAAAGAGCTTGGAATTTCACTATTTTTCACATTGGTTGTTCTATATATATATATATATATGTCGTGCCGAATATGTAAAACTGGTCAATTAGCAAGAACTCATTTAAAATTAAGTCCTTTCTAAAATTTTCTCTTATACGTTTAAAGATATATTTTTTTCATTAATGTTGATGTAAAAATTTATAATTTTGCTCCAAAAGGAACTTAAAAAACTTACCTAACAAGAACAATTTATTTTAGCCTAACTCAACTAAATATATTTTAGATTTGTTTACAGTAATTTAATACTAAACAAACACAGTGAAATATATTTTTTTCGTTAGGTTCAGAATGATTTTGGCGAAATTATTGCATACACAAATTTTCACTTGTCCTATATGGCAAGATGAGCGTTGCTATTTAAGCCAAGATCGCAAGTTCTGCCTATTCGGCACGACATATATATATATATATATATATATATATATATATATATATATATATATATATATATATATATATATATATATATATATATATCAATAACAACACTGCACTAGCCAAGGATTCGAACCCATGCTGTTTTGGCCCGTCTCATGGTGAGAGAAAACGCATGACGCTTTAGACTACTAGACTAGTGGAATAAAGCGTCATGCGTTTTCTGTCACCATGAGGCAGGTCAAAACAGCATGGGTTCAACTCCTTGGCTAGTGCAGTGTTATTATTGATGAATACCACGTGTTCCGTGGGTACAATAATATATATATATATATATATACATATATATATATATATATATATATATATATATATATATATATATATATATATATATATATATATATATATATATGCACAACAACCACTCTGAAAGAATAGAGAAATTCCAAGCGCTTTCGTGACTACTCACATTATCAAGGAACTATGAAAGTAAAGCATCCAAGGAAGCTATATAAGGGGTCTGGTCGGCACCTCACTATCAGATCCCACAACGGTTTAAACACGTGACGCGCGGCGAGCCAACTTGGAAAGGTCCTTGGCACAACTCACCCCACAAACTATTCTACCCAATAAATAAGAAATTTTAAAGATTATTTGTCCAGTGTATTATTAAATTCTTCCCAAATTCTATTAATTATAAATGGATCTAATTTATATAAACCAAAGGAAATATTCATATTATTGTCAAAACTGCTTTTTATGAAACAAGATTCAATTATATTCCTGTCGACCATGGACTTGCTTGATACTACTTTCTCAACTTTTTGAAAATCAATTGGATGGTTAAAATCTCTTACATGAATAAATAGAGCATTGGAATCTTGTCCAGTTCTAATGCTATATTTATGTTGTTTTAATCTTAGTTCGAGATTTTTACCAGTTTGACCGTAATAAACTTTATCGCAAATTTTACAAGGAATCTTATAGACACATCCATCAGCATTTTGGGGGGAATTCTTTATCAAAAGTTTTTTTACTGTATCGAGATTTTTGAATACAACTTTAATATTAAAAGTCTTAAGAAGAGAAGGCATATCAACCAAGTTTTCATGGTAAGGGAGAACCAACATATTTTTATTTGAATAAGGCTGGTTGTCCCTTTTTGGATTGTAAAAAGTATTTCTGGCAACTTTAAAAGATTTATCAATTACATTTCTTGGGTATTTTAAATCATTACCTATTTCATAAATTTTGGATATTTCCTCATCTATGAACTCAGGACTACAAATTCGTAAAGCTCTCAGAAACATTGATGAGAAAACAGACAGTTTGACTCTATCTTGATGCGAAGAATAATAGTGGACATAGGAACAGTTATTAGTAGGTTTTCTGTAAATTTTAAATTTGAATTCATTATTAACCTTAATAATTAAAACATCTAGAAAAGGCAATGAGTTATTTTCTTCAAACTCAACAGTAAAGTTTATTGAATGGGCTAAGCTATTTAATTTTCCAAGGAAATGGTGTATATCTACATTTTTGGGCATAAGACACAAAATATCATCAACATATCTGAACCATTTAGCTCTATTAGGGAGGATTGTGTTAAGTAACCTTGTTTCAAAAAATTCCATGTATAGGTTACTAAGAACAGGTGAAAGAGGATTTCCCATTGCCATACCAAATTTCTGAGTGTAAAACTTATCATTAAATACAAATTTTGCATCAACAATGCAAAGTTTAATAAGTTTAATGATAGTAGGAACTGGCAATGGTAAATCATAGTTAACGAGTTCTTCAGATAAGAAACTTAATAAATCATCAACAGGAACTTTCGTAAACAAGGAAGTAACATCAAAACTAACCATGTTAAAATCCTCTTTCACCTGTTCTTAGTAACCTATACATGGAATTTTTTGAAACAAGGTTACTTAACACAATCCTCCCTAATAGAGCTAAATGGTTCAGATATGTTGATGATATTTTGTGTCTTATGCCCAAAAATGTAGATATACACCATTTCCTTGGAAAATTAAATAGCTTAGCCCATTCAATAAACTTTACTGTTGAGTTTGAAGAAAATAACTCATTGCCTTTTCTAGATGTTTTAATTATTAAGGTTAATAATGAATTCAAATTTAAAATTTACAGAAAACCTACTAATAACTGTTCCTATGTCCACTATTATTCCTCGCATCAAGATAGAGTCAAACTGTCTGTTTTCTCATCAATGTTTCTGAGAGCTTTACGAATTTGTAGTCCTGAGTTCATAGATGAGGAAATATCCAAAATTTATGAAATAGGTAATGATTTAAAATACCCAAGAAATGTAATTGATAAATCTTTTAAAGTTGCCAGAAATACTTTTTACAATCCAAAAAGGGACAACCAGCCTTATTCAAATAAAAATATGTTGGTTCTCCCTTACCATGAAAACTTGGTTGATATGCCTTCTCTTCTTAAGACTTTTAATATTAAAGTTGTATTCAAAAATCTCGATACAGTAAAAAAACTTTTGATAAAGAATTCCCCCCAAAATGCTGATGGATGTGTCTATAAGATTCCTTGTAAAATTTGCGATAAAGTTTATTACGGTCAAACTGGTAAAAATCTCGAACTAAGATTAAAACAACATAAATATAGCATTAGAACTGGACAAGATTCCAATGCTCTATTTATTCATGTAAGAGATTTTAACCATCCAATTGATTTTCAAAAAGTTGAGAAAGTAGTATCAAGCAAGTCCAATGTCGACAGGAATATAATTGAATCTTGTTTCATAAAAAGCAGTTTTGACAATAATATGAATATTTCCTTTGGTTTATATAAATTAGATCCATTTATAATTAATAGAATTTGGGAAGAATTTAATAATACACTGGACAAATAATCTTTAAAATTTCTTATTTCTTGGGTAGAATAGTTTGTGGGGTGAGTTGTGCCAAGGACCTTTCCAAGTTGGCTCGCCGCGCGTCACGTGTTTAAACCGTTGTGGGATCTGATAGTGAGGTGCCGACCAGACCCCTTATATAGCTTCCTTGGATGCTTTACTTTCATAGTTCCTTGATAATGTGAGTAGTCACGAAAGCGCTTGGAATTTCTCTATTCTTTCAGAGTGGTTGTTTTGCATATTCTGAAATCACCTGTTTACTGTGATCTTATTGCATATATATATATATATATATATATATATATATATATATATATATATATATATATATATATATATATATATATATATATACACGCACACACACACACGTACATCAAAGAACATTTCTATGATTGTTAATGGCAATCCCGAGACTAGGTGTCTACTGAGAACATTTGGCATATTTCCTCTAACGCTCACTACATTCTGATGACGGTAAACTCGGAGACAAATTTTGCTTTCCTCCATTTGGATATTAGTATCCCGAGAAGTACATTAGTCAGTGTAATATGGGAAACACGTAGGGTTAAAGGCATAGAACAAAAATATGACTTTCTGAGACGCGAGCCCTAGACTCTAAACAGCTTCTCAGGAAGCCACAAAACGCTCTCGGCCTCTACACTGCCATGAAAATAATGTTTTCTGTGTTGTGAAAACTAGACATTTAAGTTAAGGTACATTCAGAGGCTCATTTAGTTCTCCTCGTGTTTGGATACTGCCATCAGGAACAGTACACAGATCAATGCAACCACGGAAACAAGTGAATTTACTTCAAAGAACAAGAAAGACACTGGCGATAACTCGAAATATTTATTTCCGTGGAAGCATTGGAACGGTTACACACACAGCCCCACTGGCTTTTGAAGCCAGAAGAGAGTGAACCCGAAAGTAGACAGAAAAGAGATGGGGTCAGGAGCTGAGACTCAACCCTCAGCTACCACATATGATGACATGAAGGGAAGTTCGCACACACACACACACACACACACACACACACACACACACACACACACACACACACACAAATGCAAAGTCATGAAGATCGGGGAAAGGGAAAGAAGACCACAGACAGAGTACTAGGTGACCAAAGACTGCAAACCTCGCCCAAGGAGAAAGATCTTGGTGTGAACATAACACTGAGCATGTCTCCAGAAGCACACATCAGTCAGATAATTGCTGCAGCTTAAGGGCACATGGCAAACCTGAGAATAGCATTCCAATAACTTAGTAAGGAATCGTTCAAGACACTGTACACCGTGTACGTCAGGACCATATATAGGCTGAAATGATTAAATGGTTATTACCCTGAAGAAACATAACATATGAAGCAGGTACACACCTACTGAACGAGAAGCCAAATGAAAAGGAAAGAGACATGACTTATGCTAAGTCCACCAAGCAGGGCTGAGGAATGGAGGAGGAGAGCAATTAGGAGCAAGGATAGCAGTGAGGGAGGGGGCAGAAGGTGAAGAGGGGGGATAGGTCCCATGCAGAGGCGCAAACATGCCACCAAGAGTTATAGGAAAAAATAAGGGAGACAATGGTCATGTACAAACAGGACCCAGAGATACAGAATGAAAGGAAATGGGAGGAGGAGAGGGAGAAGTCAGTGATTATTCATGGGTTCCAGGAGACCAAGGGGAGGACACACGATGAAAGATAGCAGGGAGAAAAACAGGAGATTGAAAACATCAAAGAAACATATGAGGAGGACATGATTGAGAATAAGGGAGGTACATGAAGGAAAGGAATCGGCTGAAAAAAGAACTGATTTTCAAGACAGAAACAGTGTGGAACAGGATCCTGCAAGAGAAACCATGGCTGAAAAATTTTTCAATATATGAGAGGGTGTTCCTAGACTGAGACAGAACAGGAACAGAATGAGAGGTGACAGAAGCAAAATGGGTCTGGAAGAGAGACAAAGACAGAGTCAGTAGAGGACAAACAGTGCAGGGCAGAACATCAAGCACAAGCACACAAAGAACCACCCCCAGAAACCCACAATAAAACATGCTATCCCAACACAAGCCACAATCGTCACTTACAGCTCCCACGCTATGCTGTAGAATCCCACAGCACACTGCCAGATCCCCCACCCTCACAGACCCCCCAGAACACAGTGTTGGAGAAGAAACTGAAAGTATGGTACACCAACACTGATGGAATAACGAATAAGTGCCAGGAGTGGCACGAAAGAGTCAAAGAGGCATCACTTGACATCATAGCTCTCACAGAAACCAAGCTCAAACTAATGATAACATATGTCATCTTTCCTACGGGATAACCGATCCTGAGGAAAGACAGAGGGGGTTGGAGGAGTGGCATTGCTGATCAAAAATTGATGGGATTTTGATGAGCTGGAGAGAGGAGACAGAGGAGAAACAAGAGACTACATAATAGGAGCACTTCAGTCTAGAGGTTCCTATGTGGTAATTGCAGTGATGTATAACTCACCACAGAACAGTAGGAAGCAAAGGCAAGACTATGATGAGGTAATAAAGCGATGGTTAACACACTGGCTGAAGTGGCTGGAAGAGCTCATGCGAGCAGGGTAAAGCTGCTGATTATAGGAGACTTCAATCACAAGGAAATCGACTGGGAGAACCTAGAGACACATTGGGGTCCAGGAACGTGGAGGCCAAAGATGATGGAGGTGGTACTGGAAAACCTCATGTACAACACATAAGGGACACTATCAGAGAGGGAGAGAAGGATGAACCAGCAAGGTTGGATTTAGTATTCTCCTTGAGTAGTACAGATATTGAGGACATCATATACAAAAGACCCCTCGGGGCCAGTGATCAAGTGGTTTTGAGCTTCTAATAGATAATAGAGTACAAGTGGAAAAGGAAGCAAGAAAGGCAGGATGAATGAAGCCAAACTACAAGAGAGGTGACTACACAGGCATGAAGAATTTCCTGCAAGCGGTAAACGAGATGATGGAAAATGTGACAACAATATGCAAGGATGCTGAGAAGAGGTTTGTACCCAAGGTAAACAGAAATAACGAGAAAGCCAGGATGAGTCCTTGGTTCACCCAAAAGGTGTAGAGAGGCCAGAACCAAGTGTGCTAGGGAATAGAAGTATAGAAGGCAAAGGACCCAGGAGAATATTTAAAGAAGTCGTAGAGCCCATCAATACGATAATGACATAACAGCAAAAGCCAATTCCGACCTAAAGCTGTTGTACAGCCACATCAGGAGGAAAATAACAGTCAAGGACCAGGTAATCAGGGTGAGGAAGGAAGGAGGGGAGATCACAAGAAACGACTGCAAAGTATGTGAGGAGCTCAACATGAGATTCAAAGTGTTCACAGAGGGAACAGAAGGGACTCCAGAACGACGGAGAGGTGAGGTACACCATCAAGTGTTGGACACAATACATGCAACCGAGGAAGAAGTGAAGAGGCTGCTAAACGACCTAGATACCTCAAAGGCGATGGGGCAGGATAACGTCTGTCCATGGGACCTGAGAGAGGGGGCAGAGGCGCTATGTTTACCACTAACAACAATCTTCAACTCATCTAACTAAACAGGGCGACTTCCTGAGGTATAGAAGACAGCAAATGCAGTCCCAATTTTTAAAAAAAAAGGAGACAAACACAAAGCATAAAGCTACAGACCAGTGTCACTGACATGTATAGTATGCAAAGTCAAGGACAATTTTATTAGGAGAAGAGTGGAGGAGCACCTAGAAAGATATGAGCTTATCACTGGCAGCCAGCACGGTTTCAGGGACGGAAAATTCTGTCACAAAACTACCGGAGTTCTATGACAGGGTGACAACAGTAAGGCAAGAGAGAGAGGGGTGGGTTGAATGTATTTTCTTGGACAGTAAGAAGGCGTTTGACGCAGTTCCACACAAGTGATTAGTGCAAAAGCTAGAGCATCATGCAATGGATCAGGGAATGCCTGTCAGTAAGACAGCGAGTCATGGTACGTGGGGAGGTGATGAGCGGGGTTTCACTGGGGTCAGTCCTAGGACTAGTGCTGTTTCTGGTATTTGTGGACTACATGACGAAAGCAATAGAATCAGAAGTGTCCATGTTTACAGATGATTTGAAGTTGATGAGAAGAATTCAATCGGAAAAGGATCAGGCAGAACTACAATGGGATTTGGACAGGCTGCAGGCCTGGTCAGGCAACTGGCTCCTTGAGTTCAACCCCACCAAGTGAAAAGTCATGAAGATTATGGAAGAGCAAAGAAGACCGCAGACAGAGTACGGTCTAGGGGGCCAGAGACTACAAACTTCACTCAGAGAAAAGGATCCTGGGGTGAATATAGCACCGGGCACATAAACCAAATAACTGCTGCAGCATATGGCCGCCTATCAAACCTAAGAACAGAATTCCAGCATATTAATAATGAATCGTTCAGGACACTGAACACTGTGTACGTTAGGCCTATTTTAGAGTATGCAGCACTAGTTTGAAACCGACACCTAGACAAGCATCTAAGGAAGCTAGAGAAAGTGCTAAGGTTTGCAACAAGACTAGTTCCAGAGCTAAGGGACATGACCTACAAGGAGAGGTTTAGGGAAATCATCCTGACAACACTGGAGGACAGAAGAGATAGGAGGGATATGATAACGCCATATAAAATACTAAGAGGAATCGAAAAGGTGGACAGAGAAAGGATTTTACAGAGATGGGACACACCAACAAGGGATCACAGTTGAAAGCTGAAGAGTCATATGAATCACAGGGATGTTAAGGAAGTATTTCTTCAGTCACAGAGCTGTCAGGAAGTGGAATAGTCTGGGAAGTTACGTAGTGAAGGCAGGATCCATACATAGCTTTAAGAAGCGGTATGATAGAGCTCATGGAGCAGGAAGAATGACCTAGTAGCGACCAGTGAAGAGGCGGTGCCAGGAGCTGTGATACGACACCTGCAACCAACTAGGTGAGTAAACACACACACACACACTAAAACACACACATACACACACACGCACACACACATACACTCCCTCCCTCCCCACCGACATCTCCCCTCCCCTCCCTCTTTCACCCTCCCCCTCCCCACCTCTCCCTCCTTCCCCCTCTCCCCCTCCCACTCACCCACTTGCTTCTCCCTCCTTCCCACTCCCCCTCCCCACTCCTCTCCCACATAGCCACAATTCCTCCTCTACCTCCCCCCCTACTCTCTGACACACACACTACTAACCTAACACACAGAATTACATAGGTTTCCCACTGTGAGGCAATCAGGATAAAACAAAAATGGGTTGCCAGAGAGCAACAAGAAAAACCAAGGGACAGGAGGAGGAAGCTGCAAAGGAAGATTGGGCAGCAGAGCTCATAAAAAGAGAACATAAATGGGAAAGGAAACTAGAAGAACTTAGCATGAGAATGGAAGAGAGGATAGTAATGGAAAGCAGGAAGTGGGAGGCGCAAGTCAAAGCAGCAGAGGCCAGGATACAGAGTTTAGAAGAGGAACTTAAAAATCTGAAACATCCTAAAGAACTAAAGAACATTTTGGAATTGACAACAGAGACTGCTACCTCAGTCACAAATAAGGGGACTGTAGGGAAAGAAGGAGCAAAACTGCATGTAGAAGATCTATCAGAGGAGACTGTAGTAAATGAAAGAGATAAGCTATATGTGGAGGCCCTAACAGACCACAGCAGAGCCCAGGGAAAGCTGAGAAGGGAAAATGACAGGCCACTGAGCCCAAGTACAGTAGCTAGTGAAACTGAAGAAAGGAAAGCTGCAATGGAGGAAATCAAATTGAATGAGGGGATACACAGGGATATGCAGTGGGAGAATGAAAGGGTGAGGTCAGTCTTTGTGTATAGGCTACAGGAAGTTCAAGGGGAAACATATGAAGCAAGAAAACAAGGGGAAAAAAAAGCAATTGAAAGCATCATGAAAGTAATAGGAGAAGACGACATGACCCAGCTGGAAAATTTTCGGAGAATAGGGGGGTTTGTAAAAAAAAAAACCCGGCCATTGAAAGTGACCTTCAAGGCAGAATCGACTTGGAACAGGTTACTACAAGAGAAAGCACGATTAAGGGACATGCCGGCAAACAGGAAGGTGTATCTCGACCGCGACAGAACACAAGAAGAAAGGCAGAAACTGAGAGAGATGGTACAAAGGCGAAAGGAGGAAAGAGAAGGGATGGAGAAAACAGACAGGAAGAAGATCAAATACAACCTCCCTCACAGCTTCCTATAGAAGCCTCCCAACCAGGTCAACCCCAGTGCAGCCAAACACACTAAACCAAAACACCCATGCCACATCCAATGCCCACACCCACTACATTACAAACTCCACCCCCACAGCAACCACCCATAGTTCCTTATCAGGTCTCCCACTTCCCCAACCCCAATACACCTCCCAGACCACAGTCTTAGAAAAGAAGTTGAAGGTGTGGTATACAAATGTAGATGGAATAACAAATAAGTATGAGGAGTGGCACGAAAGAATCGAGAAGACATCCCCAGACATAATAGCACTCACAGAAACAAAACTCACCAGAATAATAACAGATTCAATCTTTCCACCCGGATATCAAATCCTCAGGAAAGACAGAGGGAGGAGAGGGGGAGGAGGAGTTGCACTGCTCATTAAAAACCAGTGGGGTTTTGAGAAAATGGAAGGAATGGATGACATGGGTGAAATGGACTACTTAGTAGGAACAATCCAGTCTGAGGGACATAAGGCGATAATTGCAGTAATGTACAACCAACCACAGAACTGCAGGAGACCAAGAGAAGAATACGATGAGAGCAACAGAGCCATGGTCGACACACTAGCCGAGGTGGCCAGGAGAGCACACATGGGGGGAGCAAAGTTACTAGTTACGGGTGATTTCAATCACAAGGAGATTTACTGGGAAAACTTGGAGCCCCATGGGGGTCCCGAAATATGGAGAGAGAAGATGATGGATGTAGTACTGGAAAACCTCATGCATCAACATGTTAGAGACACTACCAGAGAGAGAGGAGAAGATGAACCAGCAAGACTGGACCTTGTATTCACCTTGAGTAGTTCAGACATCGAGGATATCTTGTATGAAAGGCCTCAGGGAGCTAGTGATCATGTGGTTCTGTGCTTCGACTACATAGTTGAGCTCCAAGTGGAGAGAGTAGCAGGAATTGGCTGGGAAAAACCAAACTGCAAAAGGGGGAACTACTCAGACATGAGGAACTTCCTTCAAAACATACAGTGGGAGAGGGAACTGACACTAAAACCAGTACAAGAAATGATGGACTATGTGGCAACAAAATGCAAGGAGGCAGAGGAGAGGTTTGTTCCGAAGGGAAACAGAAATAATGGGAAGAACAGAACGAGTCCTTGGTTCACCCAAAGGTGTAGGGAGGCAAAAACTAGGTGTGCTAGAGAATGGAAAAGGTACAGAAGACAGAGAACTCAGGAAAATAAAGAGATTAGCCGAAGAGCCAGGAACGAATATGTTGATAAGAAGGGAGGCTCAGCGACAATATGAAAATGACATAGCATCGAAAGTCAAGACTGACCCAAAGCTGTTGTACAGCCACATCATGAGGAAAACAGTCAAGGACCAGGTAATCAAACTGAGGAAGGGTGATGGGGAATTCACAAGAAACGACCGAGAGGTATGTTAGGAGCTCAACACGAGATTTAAAGAAGTATTTACAGTGGAAACCAGTAGGACTCCAGGAAATCAGAACAGGGAGGTACACCAGCAAGGAGGAAGTGAAGAAGCTGCTATGCGAACTTGACACCTCAAAGGCGGTGGGACCAGACAACATCTCTCCGTGCGTCCTTAAAGAGGGAGCAGAGATATTGTGTGTGCCATTAACAAAGATCTTCAACACATCATTTGAAACTGGGCAACTCCCTGAGGTATGGAAGGTGGCAAATGTTGTCCCAATTTTTAAAAAGAGAGACAGACATGAGGCACTAAACTACAGACCTGTATCACTAACGTGTATAGTATGCAAGGTCTTGGAGAAGATCATCAGGAGGAGAGTGGTGGAGCACCTGGAAAGAAACAAGTGTATAATTGACAACCAGCACAGTTTCAGGGAAGGAAAATCCTGTGTCACAAACCTACTAGAGTTTTATGACAAGGTGACAGAAGTAAGACAAGAGAGAGAGGGGTGGATCGACTGCATTTTTTGGAGTGCAAGAAGGCCTTCGACACAGTCCCTCACAAGAGGTTACTGCAAAAGCTAAAGGATCAGGCACACACAACTGGAAAGGCACTGCAATGGATAAGAGAATACCTGACAGGGAGGCAACGAGTCATGGTACGTGACAAGGTGTCAGAGTGGGCACTTGTGACAAGCGGGGTTCCACAGGGGTCAGTCCTAGGACCTGTGCTGTTCTTGGTATATGTGAACGACATAACGGAAGGGATAGACTCAGAAGTGTCCTTGTTTGCAGATGATGTGAAGTTAATGAGAAGAATCAAATCGGACGAGGATCAGGCAGGACTACAAAGAGACCTGGACAGGCTACAAGCCTGGTCCAGCAACTGGCTCCTTGAGTTTAACCCTGCCAAATGCAAAGTCATGAAGATTGAGTAAGGGCAAAGAAGACCGCAGACACAATATAGTTTAGATGGCCAAAGACTCCAAACCTCACTCAAGGAAAAAGATCTGGGGGTGAGTATAACACCGAGCATATCTCCTGAGGCGCACATCAATCAGATAAATGCTGCAGCATACGGACGCTTGGCAAACCTACGGATAGCGTTCCGATACCTCAGTAAGGATTCGTTCAAGACTCTGTATACCATTTACGTCAGGCCCATACTGGAGTATGCAGTACCAGTTTGGAATCCACACCTAGTCAAGCACGTGAAGAAATTAGAGAAAGTGCAAAGGTTCGCAACAAGGCTAGTCCCAGAGCTACGGGGATTGTCCTACGAAGAAAGGTTGAGGGAAATCGGCCTGACGACACTGGAGGAGAGGGGGGTCAGGGGAGACATGATAACGACATATAAAATTCTGCGCGGAATAGACACGGTGGACAAAGACGGGATGTTCCAGAGAAGGGACACAGACACAAGAGGTCACAATTGGAAGTTGGAGACTCAGATGAATCAAAGGGATGTTAGGAAGTATTTCTTCAATCATAGAGTAGTCAGGCCGTGGAATAGCCTAGAAAGTGACGTAGTGGAGGCGGGAACCATACATAGTTTTAAGGCTAGGTATGATAAAGCTCATGGGGCAGGGAGAGAGAGGACCTAGTAGCAATCAGCGAAGAGGCGGGGCCAGGAGCTATGGATCGACCCCTGCAACCACAAATAGGTGAGTACTAAAACACCTACACACCAAGTGCAAAATCACGATAATTTAGGAAGGATAAAGAAGACCGC
>NC_091381.1:10658002-10660502 GCF_038502225.1 Cherax quadricarinatus | reverse complement strand
CATCTCTGCTCCTTCTCTAAGGACCCATGGGGAGATGTCCGGTCCCATCGCCTTTGAGGTGTCAAGGTCACTTAAGAGCTTCTTCACCTCCTCCTCAGTTGTTCGTATGTCATCCAACACTTGTTGGTATATTCCCTCTTGATGTTCCCTTCTGTGCTGTCTTCCCACAGCCCTTCCTGTCTCTACTGTAAAAACTTCCTTAAATCTTTTGTTCAGCTCCTCACCTCCTGATCATTTCTTGTGAGTTCTCCACCTTCTGTCCTTAATCTGATCACTTGGTCTTTGACTGTTGTCTTCCTCCTGATGTGGCTATACAACAGTTTCGGGTCAGTCTTGATTCTCGATGCTATGTCATTTTCATACTGTCGCTGGGCCTCCCTCCTTACCTGTGCGTACTCATTCCTGGCTCTGCGACTGATCTCCCTATTTTCGTGAGTTCTCTGCCTTCTGTACTTTTTCCATTCTCTATTGCACTTTGTTTTTGCCTCCTTACACCGTCGGGTAAACCAGGGGCTCGTTCTGGTCTTCCCGTTGTTACTGTTGCCCTTGGGAATAAACCTTTCCACTGCCTCCTTGCATTTTGTTGTTACATATTCCATCATTTCATTTACTGGCTTTCCTGCCAGTTCTCTGTCCCACTGGACCTCCCGCAGGAAGTTCATCAACCCTATGTAGTCCCCTCTTTTATAGTCAGGCTTTTCCCATTCAACTTCTGTTATTCTCTCCACTTGCAGCTCTACTATGTATTCAAAGCACAGAACCACGTGGTCGATAGCTCCTAGGGGACTCTCATACTTGATGTCCTCAATGTCTGAGCTGCCCAGGGTGAACACAAGGTCCAATCTTGCTGGTTCATCCTCCCCTCTCACTCTGGTAGTGTCCTTAACATGTTGGTGCATGAGTTTTCCAGCACCACGTCCAACATCCTGGCTCTCCATGTTTCGGGACCCCCATGTGGCTCCAGGTTTTCCCAGTCAATCTCCCTGTGGTTGAAATCCCCCATAACCAGGAACTTTGCTCTACTGGAGTGAGCTCTTCTTGCCACCTCAACAAGTGTGTCCACCATTGCTCTGTTGCTCTCTTCATATTCCTCTCTTGGCCTCCTGCAGTTCTGTGGTGGATTATACATCACTGCAATGACCACTTTGTGTTCCCCAGACTGAAGTGTACCTGCTATGTAGTCTCTTTCTCCCGTCTCATCTATGCCTTCCATTTTCTCGAATTTCCATCTGTTTTTTACGAGCAGAGCAGCCCCCCCCTCCCCCCCTGCCCCTTCTATCTTTCCTCATGATCTGGTATCCTGGTGGGAAGATTGCATCTGTTATTGTCTCCGTGAGTTTTGTTTCTGTAACTGCTATGATGTCTGGGGACTTCTCATTGATTCTTTCTTGCCATTCCTCATGTTTATTCGTTAATCCATCTGCATTTGTGTACCAAACCTTCAACTTCTGTTCTAATACTGTAACTGTGGTGCGGGGGGTGGAAACAGAGGGATCGGTGTGTGATGGTTGGTTTGGATTGTTCAGTTGCCTTGGGGGTGTCGTGGCTGGAGTCCTTCTGCAGGTGTTTCTGGGGGGTGCGCTTGTCCGTCCATGTGTGTGTGTGTGTGTGTGTGTGTGTGTGTGTGTGTGTGTGTGTGTGTGTGTGTGTGTGTGTGTGTGTGTATGTATGTTTGTGTGTGTGTGTATGCGTGTTTGTGTGTATGTGTGTGTGTGTGTGTGTGTTTGTGTGTGTGTGCATGTTTGTGTGTGTGTGTGTGTGTGTATGTGTGTGTATACGTGTGTGTGTTTGTGTGTGTGTGTGTGTGTGTGTATGTGTGTGTATGTTTGTGTGCGTGTGTGTATGTACTCACCTATTTGTACTCACCTATTTGTGGTTGCAGGGGTCGAGTCCTAGCTCCTGGCCCCGCCTCTTCACCGGTTGCTACTAGGCCCTCTCTCTCCCCGCTCCATGAGCTTTATCAAACCTCGTCTTAAAACTGTGTATGGTTCCTGCCTCCACTACGTCATTTTCTAGGCTATTCCACTGCCTTACAACTCTATGACTGAAGAAATACTTCCTACTATCTCTCTGACTCATTTGTGTCTTCAACTTCCAATTGTGGCCTCTTGTTTCTGTGTCCCCTCCCTGGAACATCCTGTCTTTGTCCACCTTGTCTATTCCACGCAGTATTTTATATGTCGTTATCATGTCTCCCCTGACCCTCCTGTCCTCCAGTGTGGTCAGGCCGATTTCCCTTAATCTTTCCTCATAGGACATTCCCCTTAGCTCTGGAACTAACCTTGTCGCAAACCTTTGTACTTTCTCTAGTTTCTTGACGTGCTTTATCAAGTGCGGGTTCCAAACAGGTGCTGCATACTCCAGTATGGGCCTGACATACACGGTGTACAGTGTCTTGAATGATTCCTTACTAAGGTATCGGAATGCTGTTCTCAGGTTTGCCAGGCGCCCATATGCTGCAGCAGTTATCTGACTGATGTGTGCTTCCGGAGACATGCTC
>NC_091381.1:10398002-10653002 GCF_038502225.1 Cherax quadricarinatus | reverse complement strand
ATTAATGTTTTAAATCTAGGCTAAGTAACCGACAGGAAGGAAGGGGAGGGGGGGGTGTCATACAGCCTCCCAGTTTATATAATTTAACTCATTATTAGCAGTGTGCTAGTGAGCTAATGTGAACTGGAGTGTTGTGGTTTTTTGGAGTAGATTGTAAGTTTTTGTGTCCTTATACAATATTAATTATTTGCACTCGTGCTTCATAATTTGTATGAGTACATGCTGGCCATAGAGTTGCTATTTTTTTAGTGTAATTAAATGCCCCTAGACAGCAGATTGAGCAGCCATTTAGGAGCCAGGACCATTTTATTTAGTTTCGACATCAAAGTCGTAACACAACCTATTCCACATACTTTCAACATCTGCCACATTGCTTTTCTATCCACCCTACCATACACTTTTCACAAATATATAATTGCAACGAAAGCTTCCCTGCCTTTATCAAAATATTGTTCATATATATGTTTCAATGTAAACTCTTGGTCTACACATCCCCTAAACATTCTAAAGCCTCCTTGTTCATCTACGATCCTGCTATCTGTCTTACATCTAATTCTTTCAATAATAACCCTATTGGGGTAATGAATCGGGGAATGATAATGGGGATAAGGCGGAATAATGGAATAAAGGGAGGGAGTACGCAGAAGAGGGAAGGAGGTAGGTAGGTAGTATGACAGGTCAGTGGTGACCACCACGACCTCTCATTAACTCGACACTACTCACCCCTCAGTACTTGAAATATAAAAATAAATTAAAGAAATAAATAATGAGGACAGTGAATATACTATTCCAGTCAAACAGTTAACTATTAAGTCCTTGTACATTAATATAATTGAGAACAGAACACTACTGGATTTAGATTATTAATCGGGATTGTACAAAAACAGTGAGATAAGGGTTATAATTTAACTGACGAAACAGAATGTTTACTTACAATAAGTTCAGAGGGACAGTTCACCTCAGAAACTCAGACTCTAGCCACAGATCCCAAGACCTCCAGAGCACAAGCACTGCTTCAAGCCAGTACTCTGCCCAGTGTCTACAACAGAGTCTCCTCTAGAGACTCTCCAGCAGCTCACTCCCAGAGCTCGGCACACAGGTAGCACCTCTGCCCCAGTCTCTTGCTCAGAGCTCTGCACAGGCCAGAGCTCTGCCAGAATCTCCTATCTAGCTGTTTCCTAGAGTTTATATCGTCCTGCCTGCATCCCCCCTTAACCCCAGGTTTTGGGGGTTCACTTTTCATGGGTCACACCACGTGTTTTCACACCAAGTGTAGATTTCTCCTGAGTCTCTAACCACTCCTTACTGTCGCCGTCATGAACAAAAGACCTGAGACTCATGGCGCCAGGCATCTAATATATGGACACAGTGGGTATATATAGGCTTATATATATAAAAGCTATTACTTGGGTATCATAAAAACAAGTTAGTAAAATATTTCTGTTGGAGGCTGGATAAAGGAGGCCTATTTCAGTGTTCATTCTCTGTAATGTGCTTGTGTAGAATTAACAGGAGAGACTATGTGATGGCAGGGTTTACTGTTTTCAGGAGGATTCTCGCTAAGACTTCAGAGATGGTGAAGCTGCCTTTGTTTTGTTTAATTGTATTACAAATAGCTATTAGTAAAGATTCAAGGCACTTGCGTCTGCGGAAATTAGTTTCTTTGATCACTAATTGGGCGTCCCTGAATTTCATGAGATGGTTGGTGGAATTTCGGTGTTGTACACAGGCGTTGTTCAAGTTATCGTTCCTACATGCATAAATGTGTTCATTGAGGCGGGTGTCGAGTTTTCTTGCTGTTTCACCTACATAAATCTTGTCGCAGCCTTCACAGGGTATAGTGTAAACCCCTGCATTGACTAGTTTGTGGTGCTTTGATTTTGTCCTGGTTAGATCCTTTACTGAAGTGCTGGAAGCGATGGCGACTCTGGTGTTAGCTTGTGAAAGTACTTTAGAAACGTTCAGTGCAACCTGGCTGTTGGGAAGAATTATAATTTTGCTGGGAGTGGTGTTGGTGCGTGGAGAATTAATGACCTGAAGAGCTCTTTTCTTGGAGTCTTTGATGAAAAGGGAAGGAAAATGTAAATCAGTGAAGGTTTGGTGAATATATGTACATTCCTCGTCAAGAAACTCAGGACCACAAATTCGGAACGCTCTTAGGAAAAATGTGATGATGATGCCTATTTTGGTCATAGTATCTTGACTAAAATAGAAGTGTGTGAGATCATTTTTATTTGTAGGTTTCCGGTAAACTTGAAATCTTAGGTTATCTACTTTGTGAATGAGGACGTCTAGAAAAGGTAGCTTATCACTGGACTCTTCTAGTGTAAACTGGATCGCCGGTTCAACTGCGTTGAGCCTTGCCTGAAGATTCCGTACATCAAAACGTTTGGGAGTTATTACGAGGACGTCGTCCACATAACGTAACCAAGTGACACTTGAAGGGATGATGTTGGCGAAGTGTTCAGCCTCTAGGTGTTCCATGTACAAAGTTGGCTAAGACGGCACTGATGAGGGACCCCATTCCCAAGCCGTAGGTTTGTTAGCATTCTTCACACCACACATTGCCTTCAGGCTTGACATCTTCACAGCCTCGATCCTCCTCCTTGCTGCAAGATTTAAAATCTATGTTTCACATTCCCTCAAGAAAGGTTCCTTGACACCGGTGAGAGGCTCTTGATCTAGGGAATTGCATCTGTACTCAACTTCTCTGAATTAAGCCTAAATACCCTCCACATCCTACCACAGACGCTGTATAATCCTACGGGTTTAGCGCTACCCCTTTATAATAATAATAATAATAACAACAATAACAATAATAATAATAATATATAATGCTTCATATCCATAATCTTATTCAGTCCTCCTTTTACCTCCATGGATAACGTTCTTTTCTTCCACAATTGTGTCAGTTCACTACCCACCTTTTCCACTCGTTAATTCAGAATCATCTTTGCCGCAAAAAAAAAAAAATAAAAAAATAAATAGGCTTATCTAATCACCTAGCTGAAGTTTTTCCATCGACGCTCTCTTCTTGGGAATCTGTACACTGATCTTATCTCCTAGGATCCCTCAAGGAAGGTTCCTCGATGTTGGTGAGGGACTCTTGATCTAGGGAATTGGATCTGTGTTCCAGTTCCTTGAATTAAGCCTGAATACCTCCCACATTCCCCGACAGGCGCTGCATAATCCTACGAGTTTAACGCTCCCCCCTTTAATGTAATAATACTAATAATAATATCCTAGGCCACTTCTCGAAATATATCTGGAGTTTCTTTCCTACCGGCGTCTAGTATGTCCTGTGATTCTGCTTGAATCTCCACGTCCTATAAGACGACGCTCCTTGAGTGTCGTTTTTAATTTTGGAAGAGGAAGGCACAAGGATGGGCGTGATCTGGTGTGTACGGAGGGAAAGGGACAACTGACGTGTTTTTCGCTAGAAAACGATGGTCTTGAGTTAGCAAGTGGGGCACAAATTTTATACAGTTTGTTCAAATTCTCAATAAAAAAAATGCTTTGACGCTACCCATAAGAAATTCTGTATACTCTGATGATGATCTTCCTGAATAACCTTCCTCAATTTTCAATCTTGACGTCTATTTTTGACGTTAATGAACTACCAGAATTTCACACGCTGTACTATATTCGATTATATTCGTTTTTGCCTTTAATACTTAATTCCTTCTTAATACTGGGCTCACCATGTGTTTACCACAGGGCCGGTAGTGCTCCTGGCACTGTAGCCCCAACTAGCAGAATAGTGGTGGCGCTGGCACAAGAGCCAGCTACCAGAGTGCCAGCAACTAACAAGCCTCCTGCATAATTCATGTTGGCCTCTATATCAGTATTCCTCACCTCGCTTTGTCCAGGAATTCCGCACTCACTCCAGAAATATTTTAGCGTTGACCAGGCAAAATGATGTGAAGGTGTTTCTCACTCTGAAGGTGACGGTGACACAGGCTCAGGTGACAGTGACCAGTGTGTGTCACTTTGAAAGTGACATAAGCCAAGTTGACAGTGATCAGTGTGTCTCACCCAGATGGTGACACAGGCTCAGGTGACAGTGACCAGTGTGTGTCACTTTGACACAGGCCGAGGTGACAGTGATCAGTGCGTCTCACACAGACGGTGACACAACCTGACATAAGCTGAGGTGACGATGGTGGCCAGTGTCTCACAGAAAACTAAACATAGGCAGAAGTGAGGTAACAAGTGTCTCGCTCTGAAAGTCTTGGGAGACAGTATAGACAACCGAGTCTTTATCTGAAGGTTACACATGCTGAGGAGATGATTAGTAGGTTTTCCTTACCTTCAAAACTGCACGCACACACACACACACACACACACACACACACACACACACACACACACACACACACACACACACACACACGTGAAGCAGTATCGCTGAATAGTGCTCCCAGGATATAGCGTTCTAGTGGCTGTCCTAAGATATTATTAGCGGTCATCGTACGTGAGTGAATCAGTGAACATACCTACAAGAGTGCAATAGCTTTCAAGAGTGCGAATAATGTGATAAGATCAAGAATTTTTACAATTTAGATTTGAATGAATTGTGAGTGAGGGAGGGTAGCAGTCAGCTGATCAGGCTGCTGGCCGCAGTGTTGACACAAAATATCCAAACAGTTAATTGGGTTAACGGTGTGATCTGAAATATTAACAAATACATATGTTAGTTGGTTATAACAGCAGTGTAGTGATAAGGTCATGAAAGAGTGATTAAGTAAATACTGAAAGTAAGAAAAAATTAGTCAATCCCCAGCTGTTGGTGTTGTGAATGTAGCTAACATCATCAGACTTGTTATGACCATAATACTGTACTAAAGAAAAAAAGAGGGAATACCAAGTCTTAAAAGAAAAATAAAATAAAAACTTGAATGCATGATAAAGTTCCTGAAGGAGTTACAAAATTGAAGGAGTTGATAGCAGCCGACCAGCAGGAACCTCCATTGTTGTGCAGACGACATCACTTGCCTATTTGTGGTTAATTTTGGTTAGTGTCTAAAGTCTCAGTGTCTCGCCCTGCTGGTTGTATGCTATACCATCACTCTCTCCCTATTTCAGTACCAGGAGATAGATAGTGGTTAGTAAATTATCTAAATATCGCCAGGTAAACTCCAGAAGAGTTGTGTAGCCTAGTGACCCCCCCCCTGACAGCGACAAGCTAGTAAACAAGTACGCACATACAAACACACGTGTGCACCCGTAATTATTATTATAATAAACATTAGTATATATTAATAAGGAATTGAGTGAGAAAAAATAATCCTATAATCTTCAAAAAGTAAAGTAGCCTAGTGTGCGAAGATCTGGGCTGGGAGAGTACCGGTGAAACAACAACAATAACAAATAGTGTTAACGTGACCCCCCCCCTCTTTTTCAAAGAACGACAAGCTAGTAAACACACACACACACACAAACACAAGTGTACATACAAACACAAGTGTACACACAAACACAAGTGTACACAATTAATATTATATAGTATATATTAGTGTATATTAATAAGGAATTGATTGTGAAAAAAATTTTATGATCTTCAAAAGAGTAGCGAAGCATAGTGTGTGCACGAACACCCATACACCCCCACACCCACACACCCCCACACACATCCACACACATCCACACACATCCACACACACCCACACACACCCACACACCCCCACCCCCCACACACACATTGCCAGACTCACACATACACTCCCTCCTCCCCCACCGACATTTCACTCCTTCACCTGATCCCTCCCCTCCCTCTTTCACCCTCCCCTTCCCACCTCTCCCTCTCCCACTCACCCACTTGCTTCACTCTCCTTCCCACTCCCCCTTTCCACTAATCTCCCACATAGCCACAGTTCCTCCTCTACCTCCCCCCCCCCACACTCTGACATACACAATACTAACCTAACATACAGAATTACATAGGTTTCCCACTCTGAGGCAATCAGGATAAAACAAAAATGGGTTGCCAGAGAGCAACAAGAAAAACCAAGGGACAGGAGGAGGAAACTGCAAAGGAAGATTGGGCAGCAGAGCTCACAAAAAGGGAACATGAATGGGAAAAGAAACTAGAAGAACTTAGCAAGAGAATGGAAGAGAGGATAGACATGGAAAGCAGGAAGTGGGAGGTGCAAGTCAAAGCAGCAGAGGCCAGGATACAGAGTTTAGAAGAGGAACTGAAAAATCTGAAACAGCCTAAAGAACTAAAGAACATTTTGGGATTGACAACAGAGACTGCTACCTCAGTCACAAATAAGGGGACTGTAGGGAAAGAAGGAGCAAAACATCATGTAGAAGCTCAATCAGTGGAGAATGTAGTAAATGAAAGACCTAAGCTATATGTGGAGGCCCTAACAGACCACGGCAGAGCCCAGGGAAAGCCGAGAAGGGAAAATGATAGGCCACTGAGCCCAAGTACATTAGCTAGTGAAACTGAAGAAAGGAAAGCTTCAATGGAGGAAATCAAATTGAATGAGAGGATACACAGGGATATGCAGTGGGAGAATGAAAGAGTGAGGTCAGTCTTTGTGTATGGGCTCCAGGAAGTTGAAGGGGAAACATATGAAGCCAGAAAACAAGGGGAAAAAAAGCAATTGAAAGAATCATGAAAGCAATAGGAGAAGACGACATGGCCCAGCTGGAAAATTTTCGGAGAATAGGGGGATATGTAAAAAAAAGAACCCGGCCAGTGAAAGTGACCTTCAAGGCAGAATCGACTCGGAACAGGATCCTGCAGGAGAAAGCACGATTAAGGGACATGCTAGCATACAGGAAGGTGTATCTCGACCGCGACAGAATACAAGCAGAAAGGCACAAACAGAGAGAGATGGTACAAAGGCGAAAGGAGGAAAGAGAGGGGATGGAGAAGACAGACAGGAGATCCCAGACACAGGAAGATCAAATGCAGCCTCCCTCACAACTTCCTATAGAAGCCTCCCAACCAGGTCAACCCCAGTGCAACCAAACACTCTAAACCAAAACACCCATGCCACATCCAATGCCCCCACCCACTGCATTACAAACTCCACCCCCACAGCAACCACCCATAGTTCCTTATCAGGTCTCCCACTTCCCCAACCACAATACACCTCCCAGACCACAATCTTAGAAAAGAAGTTGAAGGTGTGGTATACAAATGCAGATGGAATAACAAATAAGTATGAGGAGTGGCACGAAAGAATCAAGGAGACATCCCCAGACATAATAGCACTCACAGAAACAAAACTCACCAGAATAATAACAGATTCAATCTTTCCAACCGGATATCAAATCCTCAGGAAAGACAGAGGGAGGTGAGGGGAAGGAGGAGTTGCACTGCTCATTAAAAACCAGTGGGGGGTTGAGAAAATGGAAGGGATGGATGGCACGGGCGAAAGGGACTACTTAGTAGGAACAATCCAGTCTGAGGGACATAAGGTGATAATTGCAGTAATGTACAACCCTCGACAGAACTGCAGGAGGCCAAGAGAAGAATACGATGAGAGCAACAGAGCAATGGTCGACACACTAGCCGAGGTGGCCAGGAGAGCACACATGGGGGGAGCAAAGTTACTAGTTATGGGTGATTTCAATCACAAGGAGATTGACTGGGAAAACCTGGAGCCCCATGGGGGTCCCGAAACATGGAGAGCCAAGATGATGGATGTGGTACTGGAAAACCTCATGCATCAACATGTTAGAGACACTACCAGAGAGAGAGGAGAGGATGAACCAGCAAGACTGGACCTTGTATTCAACTTGAGTAGTTCTGACATCGAGGATATCATGTATGAAAGGCCCCTGGGAGCTAGTGATCATGTGGTTCTGTGCTTCGACTACATAGTTGAGCTCCAAGTGGAGAGAGCAGCAGGAATAGGGTGGGAAAAACCAAACTACAAAAGGGGGAACTACTCAGGCTTGAGGAACTTCCTTCAAGACATTCAGTGGGAGAGGGAACTGACAGGAAAACCAGTACAAGAAATGATGGACTATGTGGCAACAAAATGCAAGGAGGCAGATGAGAGGTTTGTTCCCAAGGGAAACAGAAATAATGGGAAGAACAGAACGAGTCCTTGGTTCACCCAAAGGTGTAGGGAGGCAAAAACTAGGTGTACTAGAGAATGGAAAAGGTACAGAAGACAGAGAACTCAGGAAAATAAAGAGATTAGCCGAAGAGCCAGAAACGAATATGCACAGATAAGAAGGGAGGCTCAACGGCAATACGAAAATGACATAGCAACGAAAGTCAGACTGACCCGAAGCTGTTGTACAGCCACATCAGGAGGAAAGAAACAGTCAAGGACCAGGTAATCAGACTGAGGAAGGGTGATGGGGAATTCACAAGAAACGACCGAGAGGTATGTCAGGAGCTCAACACAAGATTTAAAGAAGTATTTACAGTGGAAACCAGTAGGACTCCAGGAAATCAGAGCTAGGGGGTGCACCAGCAAGTGCTGGATGAGGTACATATAACCAAGGAGGAGGTGAAGAAGCTGCTATGCGAACTTGACACCTCAAAGGCGGTGGGACCAGACAACATCTCTCCGTGGGTCCTTAAAGAGGGAGCAGAGACATTGTGTGTACCATTGATAAAGATCTTCAACACATCATTTGAAACTGGGCAACTCCCCGAGGTATGGAAGATGGCAAATGTAGTCCCAATTTTTAAAAAGGGAGACAGACATGAAGCCCTAAACAACAGACCTGTATCACTAACGTGTATAGTATGCAAGGTCATGGAGAAGATCATCAGGAGGAGAGTGGTGGAGCACCTGGAAAGAAACAAGTGTATAATTGACAACCAGCATGGTTTCAGGGAGGGAAAATCCTGTGTCACAAACCTATTAGAGTTTTATGACAAGGTGACAGAAGTAAGACAAGAGAGAGAGGGGTGGATCGACTGCATTTTTTTGGACTGCAAGAAGGCCTTCGACACAGTTCCTCACAAGAGGTTACTGCAAAAGCTAGAGGATCAGGCACACATAACGGGAAAGGCACTGCAATGGATAAGAGAATACCTGACAGGGAGGCAACAACGAGTCATGGTACGTGACGAGGTGTCAAAGTGGGCGTCTGTGACAAGCGGGGTTCCACAGGGGTCAGTCCTTGGACCTGTGCTGTTCTTGGTATATGTGAATTACATAACGGAAGGGATAGACTCAGAAGTGTCCTTGTTTGCGGACGATGTGAAGTTAATGAGAAGAATCAAATCGGATGAGGATCAGGCAGGACTACAAAGAGACCTGGACAGGCTACAAGCCTGGTCCAGCAACTGGCTCCTTGAGTTTAACCCCGCCAAATGTAAAGTCATGAAGATTGGGGAAGGGCAAAGAAGACCGCAGACATAATATAGTTTAGATGGCCAAAGTCTGCAAACCTCACTCAAGGAAAAAGATCTGGGGGTGAGTATAACACCGAGCATATCTCCTGAGGCCCACATCAATCACATAACTGCTGCAGCATACGGGCGCCTGGCAAACCTATGGATAGCGTTCTGATACCTCAGTAAGGAGTCTTTCAAGACTCTGTATACCATTTACGTCAGGCCCATACTGGAGTATGCAGCACCAGTTTGGAATCCACACCTAGTCAAGCACGTCAAGAAATTAGAGAAAGTGCAAAGGTTTGCAACAAGACTAGTCCCAGAGCTACGGGGATTGTCCTACGAAGAAAGGTTGAGGGAAATTGGCCTGACGACACTGGAGGTCAGGAGGGTCAGGGGAAACATGATAACGACATACAAAATACTGCGCGGAATAGACAAGGTGGACAAAGACAGGATGTTCCAGAGATGGGACACAGACACAAGAGGTCACAATTCGAAGTTGAAGACTCAGATGAATCAAAGGGATGTTAGGAAGTATTTCTTCAGTCATAGAGTAGTCAGGCCGTGGAATAGCCTAGAAAGTGAAGTAGTGGAGGCGGGAACCATACATAGTTTTAAGGCGAGGTATGATAAAGCACATGGAGCAGGGAGAGAGAGGACCTAGTAGCAATCAGTGAAGAGGCGGGGCCAGGAGCTGTGACTCGACCCCTGCAACCACAAATAGGTGAGTACAAATAGGTGAGTACACACACACACACACGAGATAAACCTCTTCGAAACCGTAGAGAATAGACCTAGTAGCGACCAGCGAAGAGTCGGGGCCAGGAACGGTGAAGTGTAACTTGCAACCACGAATAAATAAGTACAAATAGGTGAGTACACTCACACACGCACACACAGACACGCACCCACACACAAAGATACACACAAACACACGCTTGCACAAGCAAGTACACACAGGATGAACCTATGGTTCACCCAAAGATGCAGGGAGGCTAAAAGCAAGTGTGCTAGCGAATGGAAGAAGTATAACAAAAGAACATAAAAAAGAACATAAGAACATAAGAAAGGAGGAACACTGCAGCAGGCCTGTTGGCCCATACTAGGCAGGTCCTTTACAATTCATCCCACTAACAAACATTTAACCAACCCAATTTTCAATGCCACCCAAGAAACAAGCTCCGATGTGCAAGTCCCACTCAAATCCAACCCCTCCCACTCATGTACTTATCCAACCTAAATTTGAAACTACCCAAAGTCCTAGCCTCAATAACCCAACTAGGTAGACTGTTCCACTCATCAACTACCCTATTTCCAAACCAAAACTTTCCTATGTCCTTTCTAAATCTAAACTTATCTAATTTAAATCCATTACTGCGGGTTCTCTCTTGGAGAGATATCCTCAAGACCTTGTTAATATCCCCTTTATTAATACCTATCTTCCACTTATACACTTCGATCAGGTCTCCCCTCATTCTTCGTCTAACAAGTGAATGTAACTTAAGAGTCTTCAATCTTTCTTCATAAGGAAGATTTCTAATGCTATGTATTAATTTAGTCATCCTACGCTGAATGTTTTCTAACGAATTTATGTCCATTTTGTAATATGGAGACCAGAATTGAGCTGCATAATCTAGGTGAGGCCTTACGAATGATGTATAAAGCTGCAGTATGACATCTGGACTTCTGTTGCTTACACTTCTTGATATAAATCCCAATAATCTATTTGCCTTATTACGTACGCTTAGGCATTGCTGTCTTGGTTTAAGGTTGCTGCTTACCATAACCCCCAAGTCCTTTTCGCAATCTGTATGGCTAAGTTCTACATTATTTAACTTATAAGTGCTAGAGTTATGGACACTCTCGAGCTTCAGAACCTTGCATTTATCTACATTGAACTGCATCTGCCACTTTTCTGACCAAGAGTAGAGTTTGTCTAAATCCTCCTGAAGTTCCCTAACATCTACGTTTGAATCAATTGTCCTACCTATCTTCGTGTCATCGGCGAATTTGCTCATATCACTAGTAATTCCTTCATCAAGATCATTGATATATATTATAAACAACAACGGGCCCAAGACTGATCCCTGTGGAACGGCACTTGTTACTGATCCCCACTGGGATTTAACCCCATTTATGGACACTCTCTGCTTGAACATTAAAATGGTATAAAATACCGACAGGTTGTTAGGTAAGACACATATGCAACAGTTAGGTATCTTTATTTTGAAACGTTTCGCCTACACAGTAGGCTTCTTCAGTCGAGTACAGAAAAGTTGATAGAAGCAGAAGATACTTGAAGACGATGTAATCAGTCCATCAGTCCAAAGATACCTAACTGTTGCATATGTGTCTTACCTAACACACTCTCTGCTTCCTGTCTGTGAGCCATGATTCGATCCACGAGAGCACCCTTCCCCCAATGCCATGAGCTGCTACTTTCTTCAACAGTCTTTGGTGCGGAACTCTATCAAATGCCTTACTAAAATCTAAGTAAACAATATCAAATTCTTTATCGTGGTCAACAGCCTCAAAAGCTTTACTGAAGAAAGTTAATAAATTAGTTAGACAAGACCGGCCTCTTGTGAATCCATGCTGAGTATCCTTAATCAAGCTATGCTTATCGAGATGGCTTCTTATAATCTCAGCTATAATTGACTCTAGTAATTTGCCTACAATTGAGGTCAGGCTTATTGGGCGGTAATTTGACGGTAACGACTTGTCCCCTGTTTTAAAAATAGGAATTACATTAGCCATCTTCCACGTATCAGGCACTACACCTGTTTGAAGAGATAAATTAAAAATATTAGTTAATGGTTCACAGACTTCCAATTTGCATTCCTTAAGAACCCTTGAAAAAACCTCATCAGGACCCGGTGACTTATTTTGCTTCAGTCGGTCTATCTGCTTCACAACCATTTCACTAGTGACTGTGATGTTACATAATTTATCTTCTTCTGATCCACTATAAAAATTAATTACCGGAATATTATTAGTGTCTTCCTGTGTAAAAACCGAGAGAAAATAATTATTTAAAATCGAGCACATTTCATTCTCTTTGTCAGTAAGATGCCCATATTTATTTTTAAGGGGACCTATCTTATCTCTGACTTTTGTTCTATAGACCTGGAAAAAACTTTTTGGGTTAGTTTTAGAATCCCTAGCAACTTTAATTTCATAGTCCCTTTTAGCTTTTCTTATCCCCTTTTTAATGTCTCTCTTAATGTCAATATACTGATTCATAAGATGACCCTCGCCTCTTTTGATACGCCTATAAATTCCTTTCTTATGCCCTAGTAGATATTTGAGCCTATTATTCATCCATTTTGGGTCATTTCTATTTGATCTAATTTCCTTATAAGGGATAAACGTTCTTTGAGCAGCATGTATTGTGTTCAGAAAACTGTCATATTGATAGCTCTCTTCGTTACCCCAGTCAACAGATGATAAGTGTTCTCTAAGCCCATCGTAATCTGCTAAGCGAAAATCTGGGACTGTTACTGAGTTATCCCTACTATCATACTTCCATTCAATTCTAAATGTAATTGATTTGTGGTCGCTAGCACCCAGTTCCTCTGAAACTTCTAAATTATTAACAAGGGATTCATTGTTTGCCAGAACTAAGTCAAGCAGGTTATTACCCCTTGTAGGTTCTGTCACAAACTGCTTCAAAAAACAATCCTGAACTACTTCTAAGAAATCGTATGATTCTAAATTCCCAGTTAAGAAATTCCAATCAATATGACTAAAGTTAAAGTCTCCTAGAATTACTACATTATCGTGCCTTGTGGCCCTAACAATTTCCTCCCATAGTAGCCTCCCCTGGTCCCTATCTAAATTTGGGGGACGGTATATCACACCTAAAATTAATTTTTCATGCCCCTCTGAAAATTCTATCCAAACAGACTCCGTATGTGTTACTTCAGACTTAATACCCGTTTTTATGCAACAGTTCAAGCGACCTCGGACATACAATGCCACCCCACCCCGCTTCCCGATACTTCTATCTACTTGGAACAATTTAAAACCCTGAATGTGACATTCTGCAGGCATGTCCCGACTTTTTGAATTAAACCACGTCTCAGTAATGGCAAATACATCTATGTTACCTGCACTAGCAACTAATCTCAACTCATCCATCTTATTCCTAGCACTGCAACTATTTGTGTAATAAATATTTAATGACCCTCCTCTCTCTTTACCCTTCCTGCTCCTTTCTGTTATTCCACTAAACCTATTAGTGTCCTTATCAATTAGTGCCACTGGCTTTCCAATATCCACCTCATTTTGCCTATTACTAGTTCTCCTAGTACTCATGTTACTACCCTGCGACTTCACAGTTTTCCCGCCAAAACCCATACCACTAACTATTCCTAGTTTAAAGACCTAACAGCTCCCTCCACTGCGTTGGCCAGTGCTCCCACCCCACACCTAGATAAGTGAACCCCATCCCTGGCATACATGTCATTTCTGCCATAGAAGAGGTCCCAGTTGTCAATGAATGTTACAGCATTTTCCTTACAGCATTTGTCCAGCCAGCAATTGACACCAATTGCTCTGGACAACCATTCATTTCCAACTCCTCTCCTTGGCAAAATGCCACATATGACAGGTTTCCCACCCTTCCTCCTAATTATCTCTATTTCATTCGTCTCTCAGCCATTGAGTAGAGAGGACGTGTTCTACACTGCTGCCCTCTATAGCTGTTCGGTGGCAGTTTCATTTTCTCAACATGGCGCAGGCAGCCAGACGCCGCGTCAACACTGTGTGTTTGGAATTAACTCGTGGGGCTGTGCTTGGACCATCAATGGCGATATTATTGCCAGCGATAATCCGAGACACCTATGGTATCGCCAACGAGGATTTGTGCGGTGTAGCGATGAATGGTGTGACAAGAATCTTTGTAAAGTTTAGCTCAGCTCAAGTTTACGAGAATGTCGTCGACAAGTATCAAGAGGTCAATCTGGTGGTTAACCAGGCTGTGTCTGTGAAGCTACACGATGTATCCCGCCATTATACATGGGTAAAAGTGAGAAATGTGCTTCCCTGAGTAATTACGGCACCATACACATGGCTACAGCAGGGAGGTGGCCTGATGGCCCATATGAAGGACTACCTGAGGGAACTTTTTCGGTAAAAATGACATTACGACATCCAATCCCTTCATATGTGATCCTGCAAGACTTCAGGACTCAAGTTTTTGTGACTTATGCAGGGCAACGCCGCACTTGTAGGTTGTGTGGAGCATACGATCATTTGGCGGTGCAGTGTGAAAGGAGACGAGGTGCCAGGGTTGTACAACAGAGCAAGGATTTAGGGGAGGAAGGTATAAGACAAGATGTGCCTGAAGCGCCTGTGCAACCCTCACGATTGTCTTGGAGCGAAGAGGTTGAGAGGTCTCTGAACACGGTGTGTGCTACACTCCCGGAAGTGTCGCCTCCTTTGGAGGCAGCCCCAGAGGTGGAAACGGCTTCGCGAGAAGAGCAGGCCAATGATGTGGAGACATCCATTGTCTCTGTGTTAGACAAATTATTTACGGAGGACAGCATGAGTCCTGCGACGGCACCATCCCTAGACTTGGGACAGGCTGCGACGGCGGACGTGGATCACGACGTGCAGCTGGTAGTGGACGCCACTGACGCCTTGCTGAAACAAACGGTGGAGGTGGAAATTCACCAGGATTGCACTGTGGACGACGAAATGCAGGTAGAAAGTGTAACACGAAAGCGCTCTGTTACACTTTCAGATTCTGATGATGTGTTAACGCCAGCCCAAAGATCAGGGAAGAAATCATGGGCGGATGTGGCACAGAAAGGGTCCTGTGTACCCAAAGCACAGGGGATGATCAGGAGTGCTTCAAAAGGAGGGGAAGGGAAAATTGGAAACAAAAAATCTAGTGAAAAACATTCAGTGTCGAAAGGAAAACCATCATTGTCGATTTTAAGTGCCTCACAATAAACATTAATGGTATGCGAACTGTACGAAAGTGTGCATGGTTACATGATTTATTGGTGCGTAATAATGTGGACGTTGTGTTCATACAGGAACACAATCATAAATGTGGTAGTGAATTGCGGATAGAAGGATATAATGTGTACATGGAGAATGCAATTCGGTTGAAAGGTGGCGTTGCCATCATGATCAGGGAGACTAGCCCGTTTGTTGTGAGACGTAGTGAAGGGGGGGAGGGGAGGATAATAAGGGTGGAAGGGCTATGGGGACGGGTGAAGGTGGCTTTTGTGTGTGTGTATGGTCCAGCTGAGAATGATGGGCGTGTAAAAGCAACCTTTGTGAAAGAGGTGTTAATTTATTATTTGAGGTCACTCCCTGAAGTAGCTATTGTAGGCGGGGATTGGAATTGCGTGATCCGGCGTAAGGATGTAGAACCTCGGGGAAGTGGGTACTTTTCAGGGGTATTGGGAGATTTAATGTCAGGGGTGGGATTAAAGGACGTGGTGGTGGGGGGAGAGGTTGAGCATACTTTTGTACGTCATGGATATGCGGCGCGACTTGATAGAGTGTACGTGTCACGCACCATCGTAGTTAATAGTGTGCGTGTTTTAGATGTGGTGTTTTCTGATCATAGAGGAGTTCTTGTGGACGCAGGGTGGGAGGGTTTACCTAAGAGGGGTTGTAGTTATTGGAAATTGAATGTTAAATTGTTAAAAGGGGAAGAGAATAGGAAATCTTTTGAGTGTTTTTGGGAGGGTTTGTTAGCAGGGGCTCCTGGGGATAGAGACTTGGTTAGGTGGTGGGATGTGGTGGCTAAGAAACGTATTCGGGATTACTATGTTCGGCTTGGGAGGGAAAGTAATCAACTTTTATATGGGCTACAGGGGTATTTAGAAGGACAGTTACGCAATTGTTATGTGGGTGATGGTGCGAGATACCCTGTGGAGGAAATAGAGGATTTAAAGCAACGTATTAAGGGTTTGCATAATGATCGATTTGATGGTGCACGTGTGGCTGGAGGGTTGGAGGAGGTTCTCTACGGGGATCGGCCTTCGGCGTGTGCGTTAAGAGGACAGCAGAAGAGGAGGGCAGCCACGGAGATGATGGGATTAACAGTTCAAGTGGGGATGGGAGGGTATAGGGAAGGGCAGGTATTGATGTCGACTGAAGGTATGAGTGGATATCTTGATGCATGGTTTAGGTCATATGCACAACATGTGGGTATACGAGATGATGCTTTAAGGGAAATGGGTGGTTATGTGCAATGCGAGCTTGATGGTAGAGATAGGGAGACTTTGGAAGGACAGATTACGGAAGGGGAAATTTGGAGAGCTATAGTAGGTGCAAGTTTAGGTAAGGCACCGGGTGTAGACGGGTTGCCTAATGATTTTTATGTTGAGAACTGGGAAGTATTGAGGAGATTTTTAGTCAGATTGTTCAATGTAATGAAGGAAGATGGGGCAATGGGTGAGCAGCAAAGGACTGCTGTTGTTGTATTAGTGCCGAAGGGTGGACAGACCACGGTAGAAGATTACCGTGCAATATCGCTTATGTGCGGTGATTATAAGTTATTTGCAAGGGTATTAGGGAACAGAATCAAACAGGTTTTAGGTAAAGTAATTGATAGAGGACAATATGGCATACCGGGTAGATCAATGTATGAAGGGTATGGAGCTATTAGGAGTTTTATAGAGCATAGGGGGGAGGGGGGAGGGGGTGTTTTGGCTCTGGATTGGAGAGCTGCTTATGATAGCGTAGAAAGGGATGCATTATGGAGTTTTATGCGTTGGTTGGGTTTCGGGAGGGAAATTGTTTCTTGGGCAAAAACTTTGTATCTGGGTGCAGTTATGAGAATACAGGTTAATGGACGACTAGGTGATAGCATTCAGATGGGAAGGGGTTTGCGACAGGGATGCCCTCTGTCGCAAATTTTGTTTGCATGTCTTCAAGAACCCTTTTATAGGGCAGTTAGGTGGAGTATAGCGAGAGCGAGGGTTGGTGTTGCACGTGAAGGGGAAGCGGGTATAGTGGGTTACGTGGATGATACGACTGTCTTGGTGAGGGATGTGAGGGATTTACATAAGGTAGAAAGGGTGATAGACGTTTTTGGTGAGGCTACAGGGATGAAAATTAATGTAGTAAAGTCCAAGTATTTGGATCTAGGGGATAGCGTACATAATGGTGAGACTGTTGAGGGTGGGTGGCGTGTGGTAGATCAGCTGTTGATATGTGGGATAGTGTACATGCGGAATGATAGGGATGCACAAGAGGCAAATTCGAGGCGCACCGTGGATGGAGTTTTGAAAAGATTGGGAGGCTTGAGGGCAGAGCAATTATCGTTGCATCAAAGGGTTATAGTCACGAATGTCCTGTTGTATAGCAAGTTATGGCACGTGGTGGCAATATATTCTTTACGACGGTGTGAGGTGCAACGGTTGCAACTGAGGGTATTCAGATTTATATGGGGGTCGGGTTGTGACTGGCTAAGTAGAGGGGTGGTGTCGCTTCCCGTTAGCCAGGGGGGGCTAACGGGAAGCTAACCTCTTGAGAAGCGTATGTTGAGTGTGTTTCTGAAAAGGGGGTTTGTGAGGGAGGGGGTGAGGGGGGGAGGCCTTGAAAGACTGCGCATGGATATGCAACGGTGGTGGAGGGGTAGGGATTTAATGTTTGGGGAGGCTATGTTGCGAGTTTTACTGAAGGTAAGGGATCCGAAACAGCTTAAATTGAAGGTTCTTGAGAGGGTGGGGGGTGGGTCTGTGGTGGCGGCAGTTGAGGGGGCATACCCTATGTATGCATGGGGTTCTGTATGGAAATGTCTTCAACAATTACGTGTAAAACCAAGTGTCAGGGAGGTTATGTTTAGGTTTTTACATGGGATCTTGCCGTCTGGGGTTGTGTTATTTAATAGGAGATTAAGGGAAGGTGGGGAGTGCAAAGCGTGTGGATGTCCGGAAACCATATTTCACGCTGTGTACTTTTGTACTTGTTTAGAAGATGTGAGGGTCTGGCTAAGTAGGGTAGTTAGGTTAGTGGGTGGGGAAGGATTACAGGTGTTGCGGGTGTTAAGTTTAGATATAGGTGGGGGGAGTCAGCAGGTGGTGAATGCGGTTGCGTATGTGGTCACAGATTTTATTTATATATTTTGGGCAATGAGGGAGGTGGGAGTCGAGGAAAGGATAAGAGTGTTAGGGGCCACGATGTATAGAACAAAGTGCCGCAATAGGGATCTTTATGGGGGAAGATGGGAGACAGCATTTACTGAAGGTTATAGTAGATTCAGGTTGAAGGATTTAAGAGATTTAAGTGTAAAGTAAGGGGTTGCGGCGGGCTAGTTTTCTTGAGTATGGAAATGTGTATAGATGTTAGCGTGTGTGGTATGTTTGGTAATATAATAAATAAGCTTCTTTTGTGATGTGAGTTTGGTCTGGGTAGTTGTGTAAGATATGTTATTCACATTGTTTTTCAGAAGGTATCGAATTTAATATGTAAGTAGTGGTGTTTATACTACATGATTGTGTGTATAATGTGTGAGAGGGTACATCTCACAGTATTTGTGTGTTTGATGGTTTGAGGTGACACAAGGCATGATCTAAGTATGTCTGGATTCTCCTTTTGTCCTCAAAGGTGTTATACAAAGATAGTACTGTGGTGTATGTGATGTGTAGGTTTATATGTATTCAACACATGCTTGTTGTATGTTCCCTTTCGTTACTTTGTTTCAATTGTCATTTCAATGCACTTTGTATAGCATTATACAACGGTACCGTTCGTTACCATATGAAGTAATTTTTTAGACGCATTCCTTTTGTGTCTGAGATTGTTGTATACGGGTTTAAGTGTAAATGTAATGAGTCGGTTTTGAGATCTTAAGCTTTTTTCTTTGTATGTTTATTTGTATTTTGGTATATGAAAAGCTGTAATGTTAGGGATAAGTATGTAGATGTTCTAGTAGGATTATGATGTTAGGTTTTGGTTTATTGATTAATGAGAAGGCTGGAAGTAACTGTTACATTTTCTTGTATATATTATTTTCAATTGTATGAGTCTGTCATATGTCATGTTAAATGTAAAATTTATATGGAAGTTAGGTTTTGAGTCATTGAATGTTTGTCAGTTCATGACCCTGTTACGGTGTTTATTTATAGCTATGTTATTGCCGTAAGTTATTTTTTTTTTATCACACTGGCCGATTCCCACCAAGGCAGGGTGGCCCGAAAAAGAAAAACTTTCACCATCATTCACTCCATCACTGTCTTGCCAGAAGGGTGCTTTACACTACAGTTTTTAAACTGCAACATTAACACCCCTCCTTCAGAGTGCAGGCACTGTACTTCCCATCTCCAGGACTCAAGTCCGGCCTGCCGGTTTCCCTGAATCCCTTCATAAATATTACTTTGCTCACACTCCAACAGCACGTCAAGTATTAAAAACCATTTGTCTCCATTCACTCCTATCAAACACGCTCATGCATGCCTGCTGGAAGTCCAAGCCCCTCGCACACAAAACCTCCTTTACCCCCTCCCTCCAACCTTTCCTAGGCCGACCCCTACCCCGCCTTCCTTCCACTACAGACTGATACACTCTTGAAGTCATTCTGTTTCGCTCCATTCTCTCTACATGTCCGAACCACCTCAACAACCCTTCCTCAGCCCTCTGGACAACAGTTTTGGTAATCCCGCACCTCCTCCTAACTTCCAAACTACGAATTCTCTGCATTATATTCACACCACACATTGCCCTCAGACATGACATCTCCACTGCCTCCAGCCTTCTCCTCGCTGCAACATTCATCACCCACGCTTCACACCCATATAAGAGCGTTGGTAAAACTATACTCTCATACATTCCCCTCTTTGCCTCCAAGGACAAAGTTCTTTGTCTCCACAGACTCCTAAGTGCACCACTCACTCTTTTTCCCTCATCAATTCTATGATTCACCTCATCTTTCATAGACCCATCCGCTGACACGTCCACTCCCAAATATCTGAATACGTTCACCTCCTCCATACTCTCTCCCTCCAATCTGATATTCAATCTTGCATCACCTAATCTTTTTGTTATCCTCATAACCTTACTCTTTCCTGTATTCACCTTTAATTTTCTTCTTTTGCACACCCTACCAAATTCATCCACCAATCTCTGCAACTTCTCTTCAGAATCTCCCAAGAGCACAGTGTCATCAGCAAAGAGCAGCTGTGACAACTCCCACTTTGTGTGTGATTCTTTATCTTTTAACTCCACGCCTCTTGCCAAGACCCTCGCATTTACTTCTCTTACAACCCCATCTATAAATATATTAAACAACCACGGTGACATCTTGCAAGTATATAGGTGCAATCCATTTGTGTTAGTTTATTATGTGTTTGGTTTTCTTATGTCAATGGCCGAACCTTCAGAATTGAGATCCATACTGTTTCCTTTTATTTTTATATTTATGTATACTGTATTGGTTATAAATAAAATATAAAAAAAAAATTATCTCTATTGCTGACCTATACCTGCTAATCAGGTCCTCACTCCTACGTCTGCCAACATCGTTGCCTCCAGCACTGAGACAGATAATAGGATTGCTCCCATTACCTCTCATGATGTCATCCAGACGGCTAACAATATCCTTCATCCCAGCCCCAGGAAAACACACTCTCTGCCTCCTACTCCTATCCTTCAAGCAGAATGCCCTATCCATGTACCTAATCTGGCTATCCCCAACAACAACAATGTTTTTACCTTCCTTGGCGTCGTCCGTCGTGATGCTCCGAGTAGTCGACTCACATTCGGCAGGTAGCATTACACCACTTGTAGAATTCGTCAAGACGTTCTCGATGGTCTTCGTTGGGGTTTCTAGGGATGTCTTACTCACGTCTGCCAATGCTTCTTTGGTGCTCGTTGTGGCATTCCCAGTAGAACACTCACATTCGTCAGGTAGCACCGAGAATGAGTTGGAAGTTTCCACGGTAGTCTTCTGGTTTCTCGTTGTTTCTGCCTCTCCAACCGTTTTCTTGATCTTCAGCTTGGTTCCATGTTGCCCGGCCACTGACCAAGCTCCCCTCTTAACCTGGGGACTCACAACAGAAGGATTACTACGAATCCTCTTGTTCTCCTCCGTTAATCGCCGTATCTCCATCTTAGCAACTCTGAGCTCTTCTCTCAGCTGCTGGTAAAGTTGCTCAAGAGAGGGCATCCTGGTACAGATTCACAGAGAGCACACAAACAGGACTTCACAGAGCTAAGTACACGTCACCACTGAGCTAAGTACACGTCACCACTGAAGGAACACTGCAGTAGGCCTACTGGCCTATGCGAGGCAGGCCCAACGCAAAGGACCCTGGAGAATAAGGAGAGCAGACGTAGAGCCAGAAATGAATATACAAAGTTAAGAAGGGAGGCCCCGGCAATATGAACATTAGAACATAAAAAATAAAAAAAACACTGGAGCAGGCCTACTGACCCATGCGAAGCAGGTCCATGTCCCCAACCCAGGATTAGCCCAATGACCCACATAGTCAGGTCACTTCCACTTAAGGAAGGAGAACGGCATCAGACCTAGCAGCAAAAGCTAGTCAGGTCCAACTCACACCCACCCACGCCCACTCATGTATTTATCTAACCTATTTTTAAAACTACACAACGTTTCAGCCTCTATAACTGAACTCATCCACAACTGTTACCAAACCAGTGCTTTCCTATATCCTTCCTGAATCTGAATTTTTCCAACTTGAAACCATTGCTGACAGTGCTGTCTTGGCCGGAAATTTTCAGCACGCTATTTACATCCTCTGTTTTGTATTTATACACCTCGATCATATACCCTCTAATTCTACGCCTTTCTAGAGAGTGCAGATTCAGGGCAATCAGCCTATCCTCATAGGGGAGATTTCTTATACAAGGGATCAACTTTGTCATCCTCCTCTGTACGTTTTCCAGAGCATTTATATCCATTCTGTAATACGGTGACCAGAACTGAGCAGCATAGTCTAAATGAGGCCTAACCAAGGATATATAGAGTTGAAGAACAACATGAGGGCTTCTTTTATTTATACTTCTAGATATGAAGCCAAGGATTCTGTTAGCTTTATTGCGAACTAATGCACTGTTGTCTTGGGTTTAGATTACTGCTAAACAGAACTCCTAAATCCTTTTCACAATCAGTAGTATTAAGATCAACATTATTTTGTTTATATGCGGCATGGTTATTTTCCTATCCAACATTTAGAACTTTGCATTTGTCTATATTAAAAGGCATTTGCCCCTTCTCCGACCATTGCATCAGTCAATTCAAATCACCCTGGAGTGCTCTAGTGTCCTCATTAGAATGAATTGGACATCCCCTTTTGGTGTCATCAGCAAATTTGCTTATGTCGCTATTTATTCCCTCATCTATGTCGTTTATGTAAATTGTGAACTACAAAGGGCCCAACACTGACCCCTGCGGAACACCGCTTGTGACGTGCCCACATTCTGATTTCTCCACATTTATGCAAACTCTCTGCTGCCTATTTGTCAGCCATGCCTCAACTCAGGAAAAAAATTTTCTCATATTCCGTGTGCCTTAAGTTTCCTCAATAGCCTCTGATATGGAACTCTATCGAAAGCCTTACTGAAGTCCATATACACAATATCATATTCATTACCATGATCTACCTCCTCAAACACCTTAGTGAAAAAAGTTAGTGAATTCATAAGACAGGAACGCCCCTTTGCAAAACCGTGTTGAGATACATTAATAAATTTATGCCTATCAAGATGGCTACGAATTGCTTCGGAAATTATTGATTCCATAAATTTTTCCGCTATGGAGGTAAGGCTTACTATAAGGTCTATATTTCGAAGCTAACGACCTGTCACCTGCCTTGTAAATAGGTATTACATTTGCCATTTTCCGCTTATCAGGCACTATGCCAGTTTGTAGTGATATGTTGAAAAAATTAGCCAAAGGTATGCTAAGTTCCTCTTTACATTCCTTTAACACCCTTGCAAACAGTTCATCAGGACCTGGGGATTTGTTAGGTTTTAGTTTCTCTATTTGTCTGAGGACCATGTCACAATTGTGCATAGTATATTATCGTCTTGTTCTACATAATCTATTATTTCAGTAATTTCTCTAGTATTTTCCTGGGTAAAAACTAAGAGTAAGTAAGTATTGAAAATTTCACACATATCCTTATCACTGTCAGTAATCTGACCAGAGTTACTTTTAAGTGGGCCAATCTTGTCCCCAATCTTACTTCTGTATACCTGAAAGAATCCTTTAGGGTTAATCTTTGAATCCCTTGCGACCTTAGCCTCATAATCCCTTTTTGCTTTTCTTATTCCTTTCTTTATTTCTCTCTTTAATTGAATATGTTGATTTCTTAACTGCCCATCCCCTCTTTTGATACGCCTATATATGCCTCTCTTTTGACCAATGAAATGTTTTAGGTAAGACACATATGCAACAGTTAGGTATCTTTATTATGAAACGTTTCGCCTACACAGAAGGGTTCTTCAGTCAAGTACAGAAAAGTTGATAGAAGCAGAAGATACTTGAAGACGATGTAATCAGTCCATCACCCTTAAAGTTTTGAGGTGGTCAGTCCCTCAGTCTGGAGAAGAGCATTGTTCCATAGTATGAAACATATTGTTTCATACTATGGAACAACCTGTCGGTATTTTATACCATTTTAATGTTCGAAATGTTTTAATCTATTGTTCATCCATTTGGGGTAATTTTTTTTTTGATCTAATTTCCCTACTCTGAACAAAAATTGTCTGGGCAGCTAGAATTATGCTCTGAAAAACGTCATATTGGCAACCAAGATCACCTACCAGACCCATAGTCAGGTCATCCCAATTTAGCCCACCCAGGTAATTTTTCATTCCCATGAAGTCGGCCAAGCGAAAATCTGGGACAGAGATTTGATTGCAGTTATCTGGGTAATTCCATGATATATTGAAGCTAAGTGATTTGTAATCACTTTCCGTAAGCTCATCATTAACCTCAAGATTATTAATTAGTGAATCTTTGTTGGCAAGAACCAAGTCAAGCAGATTGTTTCCTCTAGTTGGTTCTGTCACAACCTGTTCTAAAAAGCAATCCTGATCTGTATCAAGAAAGTCACTAGACTCAAGATTTCCTGTCATATTGTTCCAACCAGTTTGTCTAAAGTTAAAATCTCCCATTAACACAACATTTTCATATCTAGATGCCTTATGAATTTCGTCCCATAACAGCTTACTGCACTCCCTATCAAGGTTTGGGGGACTATGAATCGCACCCAAAATTAATTTGTCACGACCCCTCGAGAAACTGTAGCCAAACAGATTCTGTGTTCGATGTTTCTAATCTTATATCATGTCTAAGACAACAATTTAAATTATCTCTGACAAAAATCGCCACTCCACCACCCTTCCTGTTGACCCTATCAGTGTGGAATAGTTTATAACCCTGTATGTTGCATTCAGAAGGCATTTCTCTATCTTTCAGGTAGAACCAAGTCTCTGTTATACCAATAGTTTATTTATTTATTTATTTATTTATTTATTTATTTATTTATTTATTTATTTTAACATGATGCAGTGAAGTACAAAGGAATACAGTTATTACAGTGCAACATGCCAAAGTGAACATGTTATTAGAAGACGGGGAATTTACGTGCCTCTTAATCTTCCTCTAACTCCTGGGAATTTCGTTAACCTGATTGAACTCTGCATTAACTTCAAGTGCTTTTTCTTTCAGTAACATTCTCTACAAACCATCCTATGGTATGGGACTGGGCTCCTTCATTAGCACAATCTTAGCTAACTTTTATATGGAACACCTAGAGGATGAACGTTTCGCCAGCATCTTTCCTTACCTAATCTTCCTGTCCTCTGCTGTCATCATTCTGAGTTCCTTTAACCTCTCCTCACACGACAAACTCCTTACCTCCGGAGCTAGTCTTGTTGCAAACTTTCGCAATTTCTCTGATTTTTTTAACTTGAAACGCCAGTTGTGGGTTCCGTAATGGTGCTGCATACTCCAATATGGGCCTGATGTACACGGTTTACAGTTTCATGAATGATGTCTTACTAAAATGTTCAAATGATAGTCCTATGTTTGCCAGACAGCCATATGCTGAAGTAGTTATTTGCTTGAAGTGAACCTCATGAGATGTGCTCAGTATGATACTCACCTCATGATCCTTTTCCTGTACTCCGTATCCGGTCTTCTGTGTCCTTCCTCAAACATCATGACTTTGCACTTGGTGGTTTTGAACTCCTGGAGTCGTTTCCATCATGTCATTCACATACAAAAGAAACAATACCGGCCCTAGCACTGATGCTTGTGGAAACCCACTCGACACACGCACCCACTTTGCCACCTCATCGCATACCATCACTAGTTGCTTTCTTCCTGTCACGCATTCCCTGATTCATCACAGTTCCTTTTCTCGCCTTGTCATGAAAGATTTTCCATCCATGAAGCCAGTGCCACTGCCACTTACACTGGTCAGTGCCACTGCCACTTACACTGGTCAGTGCCACTGCCACTTACACTGGTCAATGCCACTGGCTTCATGGATAGTTTTCTTACTTCTTGACTTTACATACTTTATAAGTCAGAGTCACGGGTCTGCAGTTTAATGCTGCCTGACTGTTTCCTTTCTTAAATATTAGGACCACATTTACCGTCTATCACATCTCTGGCAGTTCGTCTGTTTCGATTGATTTGTTGAATAATGTTGCTAGCGACAAACACAGTGCCTCTACTCCTCTCAGGAACCATGGAGTGATGTTATCTGGGCCCACCACCTTCGTGGTATCTAGTTCACATATCAGTTTCTTCACCTCATTTGTGTACAGGTTGTCCAGCACTTGCTAGTGCTCGACACCATGTATGTTTCTGAGAATACCAAACATCTCGTGCTGACCTCTTCAAATACCTACTGGTCATTCTTTATGAGCATCCGTTCCATCCTCAGCCTAATTACCTGGTCCTTGACTGTTATTTCCTAGTGATGTGGCTGTACAACAACGTTGGGTCATGTTTGGCTTTCAATGCTGTCATTCTCGTATTGCCGTTAGGCCTCTTTCCTTATCCACGCACATTTGTTTCCGGTCCTTCGGTTCATCTCCTTGTTTTCCTGAGTGTTTTGCCTTTTATACTTTTTCCATGCTTTACAGCTCTGGGTAAGCCATGGACTCATTCTGATCTTCTCACTGTTTCTGTGATCATTAATAGAGCTTCAGAATTGATTGATCTTACTCCTGATCCTCCTCCAGTTGCTGGATGCATTCAAGAACACCTTTGTAGTACCAGTGGATATTGCTGACACTTTGAGTCAAGTATGGCACCATGCACTCTGCAAAAGTGCAAGCACTTGGACTCTGGCTCTGCACAATGAATCCTTAGAGATTATATTCACTGGGAACAGGTCAAGAAAACACTTATTCGGGACCAGTATTTCACATGAAAATATACTTGGGCCATTATTATGAAAAGTGTTGTGAATGACCTTCATCTCATCCTAAAATTCCATGCCAATGCGAATGACTATATTCTGAAATTTGCAAATCCATGGGGTGGAAATGCCAGTTGCTCGCAGTTGCATCAATCACCAGCTTACAGCTGCATCAGCCTTGAGAAAAAGATGGCAAGTTTTATTTGTTTTTAAGAAAACACAAATGATGACGGTCTCTAGGCACCATGATGGTAATACAGGGGCAGTCATAAGAATGAAGGGAGCGCTAGAACGTAAGGTTGAGGCGGATATCGTAAGAGTGAAATTTGATTTGGAACTGGCTGCTAAGAACCATGTAGTAAATCTTACAAGAAAGGCAGTCCAGAAGCTAACAGAACTTAGGCGTATCACATACCTGTTCGACAGTAGAGGCTGCCAGATTCTTTTTGAGGCACAATTGCGCTCACGCACTTTCTTGGATTGCCTTACCCCATTTCATCTACGACATTTTGACAGAACAGACAGAAGTTCAATATCATCTCTTGCCTGGACCCGGCCATGATAGGTCTTTCATTTCAGATGAGCCTTCAACACTGGGCAGATGTGGGTGGTTTTATTGTTATGTACAAGGCCAATGTTGTCGAGGTATCATCTTGTCTCCACTTCGTCGACAGCGAGAAGACATCAACATAGCAATAGAGATAGCAAACATCAACTATACTCTGGCTGTAACCTTCTCAAGAACATCACTTCATTTGAGATCATTCGTTCCAAGAATGACTTGAGTCTGAGTCATGTTCGTACTGCATAATGACAGAGTTTCAAGCTTCATTCTGTTCCCTGTTTGTCATTCATAACAATAAAACAGTTTTCAAACGAATTTATGCAAATAACAGCATTTAGCTTGTAAATAAAGGTAGGACTTCTTAACCAAGCATTGTAAAAACCTTAATGTAAATAATAAAATGCAAGAAATGTGAGGCAGACTCCAAATGCACCAGAAGTAACAGATGTGTTAGGCGTTACATCTTAAGTCATTATGCAGAAGCTGACAGGCAAGTTCCCATAGCTAAACAGTCTGGGAGGCTCTCTATTAATTTTTTATTGGATTCCGAATGGTGAGATCCCAGGAGGGTTCCAGGAAAGTGTTGGGGAATAGAGAGATATTATGAAAGTGGGAGAGAGAAGGGATGGGGAAGAGAGGAGGGTTGCAGAAAGCAGGAGAAAGTGGTAATGATGGGGAAGAAGGAAGAAAAATGCAGAAAAGAGAAGAGGGTTAGGAATGGTGAGTAGAGATGGAGGAAATGCGAGATTGTTAAAACTATGAGTTAAAAAAGAGAGACCAATCAAAACTACAAAAAAAAAATGTAGATTAGAGTGAAAGTAAACAAAGTCGTAAGGAAATTGTAAGACTGAGTCAGTATAGCATGTTTTCATTAGAAAGGTTAATAATCCAGGAAAACCCGAGGATGTCAACATTTGCTATGTTAATGTGTATACCTGACTGTGTGAATATTTTGTTTTACTGTCTCGTGTAAAGATTAAGTAATAATGTTTTATTACCATTTTAACAATGCTTTACTTTCAAGACGATAAAATACACATTTATCTTACTTAGTCTGGTCTAATGAAAGTAATTTTATAGATGAAGAAAACTGCATTAACAAATATATGGTAGAGAATACAGTGAAAAAAAAATAATCTAAATTTTTTTTTTTATTATCACACCGGCCGATTCCCACCAAGGCAGGGTGGCCCGAAAAAGAAAAACTTTCACCATCATTCACTCCATCACTGTCTTGCCAGAAGGGTGCTTTACACTACAGTTTTTAAACTGCAACATTAACACCCCTCCTTCAGAGTGCAGGCACTGTACTTCCCATCTCCAGGACTCAAGTCCGGCCTGCCGGTTTCCCTGAATCCCTTCATAAATGTTACTTTGCTCACACTCCAACAGCACGTCAAGTATTAAAAACCATTTGTCTCCATTCACTCCTATCAAACACGCTCACGCATGCCTGCTGGAAGTCCAAGCCCCTCGCACACAAAACCTCCTTTACCCCCTCCCTCCAACCCTTCCTAGGCCGACCCCTACCCCGCCTTCCTTCCACTACAGACTGATACACTCTTGAAGTCATTCTGTTTCGCTCCATTCTCTCTACATGTCCGAACCACCTCAACAACCCTTCCTCAGCCCTCTGGACAACAGTTTTGGTAATCCCGCACCTCCTCCTAACTTCCAAACTACGAATTCTCTGCATTATATTCACACCACACATTGCCCTCAGACATGACATCTCCACTGCCTCCAGCCTTCTCCTCGCTGCAACATTCATCACCCACGCTTCACACCCATATAAGAGCGTTGGTAAAACTATACTCTCATACATTCCCCTCTTTGCCTCCAAGGACAAAGTTCTTTGTCTCCACAGACTCCTAAGTGCACCACTCACTCTTTTTCCCTCATCAATTCTATGATTCACCTCATCTTTCATAGACCCATCCGCTGACACGTCCACTCCCAAATATCTGAATACGTTCACCTCCTCCATACTCTCTCCCTCCAATCTGATATTCAATCTTTCATCACCTAATCTTTTTGTTATCCTCATAACCTTACTCTTTCCTGTATTCACCTTTAATTTTCTTCTTTTGCACACCCTACCAAATTCATCCACCAATCTCTGCAACTTCTCTTCAGAATCTCCCAAGAGCACAGTGTCATCGGCAAAGAGCAGCTGTGACAACTCCCACTTTGTGTGTGATTCTTTATCTTTTAACTCCACGCCTCTTGCCAAGACCCTCGCATTTACTTCTCTTACAACCCCATCTATAAATATATTAAACAACCACGGTGACATCACACATCCTTGTCTAAGGCCTACTTTTACTGGGAAAAAATTTCCCTCTTTCCTACATACTCTAACTTGAGCCTCACTATCCTCGTAAAAACTCTTCACTGCTTTCAGTAACCTACCTCCTACACCATACACTTGCAACATCTGCCACATTGCCCCCCTATCCACCCTGTCATACGCCTTTTCCAAATCCATAAATGCCACAAAGACCTCTTTAGCCTTATCTAAATACTGTTCACTTATATGTTTCACTGTAAACACCTGGTCCACACACCCCCTACCTTTCCTAAAGCCTCCTTGTTCATCTGCTATCCTATTCTCCGTCTTACTCTTAATTCTTTCAATTATAACTCTACCATACACTTTACCAGGTACACTCAACAGACTTATCCCCCTATAATTTTTGCACTCTCTTTTATCCCCTTTGCCTTTATACAAAGGAACTATGCATGCTATCTGCCAATCCCTAGGTACCTTACCCTCTTCCATACATTTATTAAATAATTGCACCAACCACTCCAAAACTATATCCCCACCTGCTTTTAACATTTCTATCTTTATCCCATCAATCCCGGCTGCCTTACCCCCTTTCATTTTACCTACTGCCTCACGAACTTCCCCCACACTCACAACTGGCTCTTCCTCACTCCTACAAGATGTTATTCCTCCTTGCCCTATACACGAAATCACAGCTTCCCTATCTTCATCAACATTTAACAATTCCTCAAAATATTCCTTCCATCTTCCCAATACCTCTACCTCTCCATTTAATAACTCTCCTCTCCTATTTTTAACTGACAAATCCATTTGTTCTCTAGGCTTTCTTAACTTGTTAATCTCACTCCAAAACTTTTTCTTATTTTCAACAAAATTTGTTGATAACATCTCACCCACTCTCTCATTTGCTCTCTTTTTACATTGCTTCACCACTCTCTTAACTTCTCTCTTTTTCTCCATATACTCTTCCCTCCTTGCATCACTTCTACTTTGTAAAAACTTCTCATATGCTAACTTTTTCTCCCTTACTACTCTCTTTACATCATCATTCCACCAATCGCTCCTCTTCCCTCCTGCACCCACTTTCCTGTAACCACAAACTTCTGCTGAACACTCTAACACTACATTTTTAAACCTACCCCATACCTCTTCGACCCCATTGCCTATGCTCTCATTAGCCCATCTATCCTCCAATAGCTGTTTATATCTTACCCTAACTGCCTCCTCTTTTAGTTTATAAACCTTCACCTCTCTCTTCCCTGATGCTTCTATTCTCCTTGTATCCCATCTACCTTTTACTCTCAGTGTAGCTACAACTAGAAAGTGATCTGATATATCTGTGGCCCCTCTATAAACATGTACATCCTGAAGTCTACTCAACAGTCTTTTATCTACCAATACATAATCCAACAAACTACTGTCATTTCGCCCTACATCATATCGTGTATACTTATTTATCCTCTTTTTCTTAAAATATGTATTACCTATAACTAAACCCCTTTCTATACAAAGTTCAATCAAAGGGCTCCCATTATCATTTACACCTGGCACCCCAAACTTACCTACCACACCCTCTCTAAAAGTTTCTCCTACTTTAGCATTCAAGTCCCCTACCACAATTACTCTCTCACTTGGTTCAAAGGCTCCTATACATTCACTTAACATCTCCCAAAATCTCTCAAAATCTCTCAAAATCTCCCAAAATCTCTCAAAATAATCTAAATATAGTTCTTATATAAAGATGAAGGAGAATAACCCAAAATTTTGTAAGGTTTCTTTAACTCAGAACTGTATAGTCCTTGTGGCTTAGCGCTTCTTTTTGATTATAATAATAATTTAACTCAGAAATGAGGTCAGTGGTCAAGTGCGGTCATACCGCTAAGCTCTTGGGAGTTAGCGTGAGCTGTTACCATACCATGGCTTGTTGTTGTGCTTTAGAATCCCAGGTTCAAGTGTTGAAGAAGGAAATTCTACTTCTTCAGGAGGAAAATAGGAAGCTGAAGCTTCGCATAGATGAGTTTGGGAGTGAGTGTGAGAAGGATTTAGCTGGTAAGGTAGGAATGGTCACCAGCAGTGATAGTGGCAGCCGCTTTAAGTGGCAAGTGGTTCACAGTTCAGGAAGAAGGAAGATGAGGAGAGTTAATAGAGAAGATGTGAAGGTAGGAAATCGATTCTCTGTTCTCCAAGACGAGTGTACTTCAGTGGTTAGTGAGGTTGAGGGTACCACTGATTCCCCTGCTAATCAGGTAAGAATATTTTAATAGTAGGCGATTCTCAGGTAAGATATATGGACCGTGCATTTTGTAACAGAGACAGAAAGGTCAGACAGAGTGAGTGTCTTCCTGGAGCTGGTGTTGGCGACATAGTCAGCAGGTTGGATAATATTATGGCAGGTAATGGGAACAAGCCCATTATCTGTCTTAGTGCTGGGGGTAATGACATTGGGAAGGGCAGGAGAGAGGAGCTGCTGGATAAGTACAGGTCAGCCTTAGAAGTAATTAGGTCTAAGGGAGGGATCCCAGTCATATGTAGCATCTTGCCTAGAAAGGGAGTGGGCAATGAATGGATGTCTAGGGCAATTGGTATAAATCGCTGGCTAGACAGATACTGCAAGGAACTTGCAATCCCATTCATTGATAACTGGGACCTATTCTCTGGCAAACGTGATATGTATGCAAGGGATGGGGTTCATCTCTCTGGGGATGGACTGGTTGCATTAGCCAATTCAATTGAGAGGGTAATTGATGACTTGTCTAGGAATTTAAACTGATAGATTATAGAGGTATGGGTGTTTGTGGGAAACAATCAGGCTGCAGCATTAGGGTTAAAAACAGCAGTTATTACCGGGATACCTCAGGGATATGTTTAAAAGACAATATTCAAAATAAAGTTGCTAGTAATGGCAAATCAATTGATCAACAAACAAAGAGAGATAGTAGAGGGCAACGAGTGACTAGCTCCCTAAAGGTTTACTATACAAATAGTAGGAGTCTAAGAAATAAGATAGATGAACTAAAATTACTTGCAAGTGTAGGTAATATAGATATTATTGGTATAACAGAGACCTGGTTCAACCTGAAAGATAGAGAAATGCCTTCTGAATGCAACATACAGAATTATAAACTATTCCACACTGATAGGGTCAACAGGAAGGGTGGTGGAGTGGCGATGTTTGTCAGAGAAAATTTAAATTGTTGTCTTAGACATGATATAAGATTAGAAACATCGAACACAGAATCGGCTTGGCTACAGTTTCTCGAGGGACGTGACAAATTAATTTTGGGTGTGATTTATAGGCCCCCAAACCTTGATAGGGAGTGCAGTAAGTTGTTATGGGACGAAATTCATAAGGCATCTAAATATGAAAATGTTGTGATAATGGGAGATTTTAACTTTAGACAAATTGATTGGAACAATATGACAGGAAATCTTGAGTCTAGTGACTTTCTTGATACGGTTCAGGATTGCTTTTTAGAACAGGTTGTGACAGAACCAACTAGAGGAAACAATCTGCTTGACTTGGTTCTTACCAACAAAGATTCACTAATTAATAATCTTGAGGTTAATGATGAGCTTACGGAAAGTGATCACAAATCACTTAGTTTCAATATATCATGGAATTACCCAGATAACTGCAATCAAATCTCTGTCCCAGATTTTCGCTTGGCCGACTTCATGGGACTGAAAAATTACTTGGGTGGGCTAAATTGGGATGTCCTGACTATGGGTCAGGTTGGTGATCTTGGTTGCAAATATGACGTTTTTCAGAGCTTAGTTCTAGCTGCCCAGACAACTTTTGTTCCGAGTTGGGAAATTAGATCCAACAAAAATGATCCCAAATGGATGAACAATAGATTAAAACATCTCATTGGTCAAAAGAGAGGCATAAATAGGCGTATCAAAAGAGGGGATGGGCAGTTAAGCAATCAACATATTCAATTAAAGAGAGAAATAAAAAAAGGAATAAGAAAAGCAAAAAGAGATTGAGGCTAAGGTCGCAAGGGATTCAAAGACGAACCCAAAAGGGTTCCTTCAGGTATACAGAAGTAAGATTAGGGACAAGATTGGCCCACTTAAGAGTAACTCTGGTCAGATCACTGACCGTGATAAGAATATTTGTGAAATTCTAAATACCTACTTCCTCTCAGTTTTCGCCCAGGAAAATACTAGCGATATTCCTGAAATAATAGATTACGTAGAACAGGATGATGATAAACTATGTACGATTGCGGTAACTAGTGACATGGTCCTCAGACAAATAGAGAAACTAAAACCTAACAAATCCCCAGGTCCTGATGAACTGTTTGCAAGGGTGTTAAAGGAATGTAAAGAGGAACTTAGCATACCTTTGGCTAATCTTTTTAACATATCACTACAAACTGGCATAGTGCCTGATAAGTGGAAAATGGCAAATGTAATACCTATTTACAAGGCCGGTGACAGGTCCTTGGCTTCGAACTATAGACCAATAAGCCTTACCTGCATAGTGGGAAAATTTATGGAATCAATAATTGCCGAGGCAATTCGTAGCCATCTTGACAGGCACAGATTGATTAATGATTCTCAACACGGTTTTACAAAGGGGCGTTCCAGTCTTGCGAATTTACTACCTTTTTTCACTAAGGTGTTTGAGGAGGTAGATCATGGTAATGAATATGATATTGTGCATATGGACTTCAGTAAGGCTTTCGATAGAGTTCCACACCAGAGGCTATTGAGGAAACAGGGCACACGGAATAGGAGGAGAATTTTTTTCCTGGGTAGAGGCATGGCTGACAAATAGACAGCAGAGAGTTTGCATAAATGGGGAGAAATCAGAATGGGGGCACGTCACAAGCGGTGTTCCTCAGGGGTCAGTGTTGGGCCCGTTGTTGTTCACAATTTACATAAACGACATAGATAACGGAATAAATAGCGACATAAGCAAATTTGCTGATGACACCAAAAGGGGATGTCCAATTCATTCTAATGAGGACATTAGAGCACTCCAGGATGATTTGAATAGACTGACGCAATGGCCGGAGAAGTGGCAGATGCAGTTTAATATTGACAAATGCAAAGTTCTAAATGTTGGACAGTTAAATAACCATGCCATATATAAGCTAAATAATGTAGATTTTAATACTACCGATTGCGAAAAGGATTTAGGAGTTCTGGTTAGCAGTAATCTAAAACCAAGACAACAGTGCATTAGTGTTTGCAACAAAGCTAACAGAATTCTTGGCTTCATATCCAGAAGTATAAATAATAGAAGTCCTCAGGTTGTTCTTCAACTCTATATATCCTTGGTTAGGCCTCATTTAGACTATGCTGCTCAGTTCTGGTCACCGTATTACAGAATGGATATAAATGCTCTGGAAAACGTACAAAGGAGGATGACAAAGATGATCCCATGTATCAGAAATCTTCCCTATGAGGATAGACTGAGGGGCCTGAATCTGCACTCTCTCGAAAGGCGTAGAATTAAGGGGGATATATTCGAGGTGTATAAATGGAAAACAGGAATAAATAAAGGGGATGTAAACAGTGTGCTGAAAATTTCCAGCCAAGACAGGACTCGCAGCAATGGTTTCAAGTTGGAGAAATTCAGATTCAGGAAGGATATAGGAAAGCACTGGTTTGGTAATAGAGTTGTGGATGAGTGGAACAATCTCCCGAGTACAGTTATTGAGGCTAAAAGTTGTGTAGTTTTAAAAATAGGTTAGATAAATACAAGAATGGGTGTGGGTGGGTGTGAGTTGGACCTGACTAGCTTGTGCTGCTGGGTCTGGTACAGTGCTCCATCCTTGAGTGGGGATGACCAGACTGGGTGGGTCATTGGTCTAATCCGGGGGGGGGGACATGGACCTGCTCCGCATGGGTCTGTAGGCCTGTTGCAGTGTTCCTTCTTTCTTATGTTCTTATGTTCTTATAAATCAAAGATTTTTGAGATGAAACTAATGTGTCGTGTTATCACATATATACTGTTATCTCACGAAATATTTCTATACATATTATAATCACCTTATGCAGTGTTCTTTCCCTTTAATGAATAAATATTTACTTGTGTATTATTTTATTTTTAAATAATAATAATAACAATGATAATAATAATTATAATGCATAAAGTTTTGTAAGCTATTATTTTCTTAACAATATTTTATTTACCATATCGGAAGAAAATATTTATACTCCAAGACGTTCATTGTTTACATCTTTCTTCACTAACAAATTTTTCCATATTTAATCTATGACAGCTTCTTTCCCTATTGTGCATCTACTCATCAGAGATCATTAATAGAATTAAAACTACCTCTTTCAATTCTTTCTTGTCTTCACTAACACAGGAGAAGCTAGAGGATAAAACACAAGATATGAAGATTGGGCACAAAGGGTTATCGGGACTTTGGCTGATTCATCCAAATAAATTTTATGCATTAATAAATAAATATTAACAGTATTAAGATCTACTGAAATATATACACACATGAGCTGTATGACCCTAGGGAGTTTAGCGCTTTTTGATTACAATAATATTACACACACCTGTATATGATGCCTGATGTCACCGCCGGGATGTCTGATCCAACAAGCAAACCGAAAAAAAGTCTCTGTCCGGAAGTAGCACCCTAAAGATCTATAAATATGAAATATTAATGAGAGTGTAACTGGTCAGGAAAGCGTTCTCTGCTACGAAAAGAAATATGAAAATAAAAAAATTAATTAAAACCAAAAAGAAATGAGAATGAAAATTCATGAAATTAGGATATGTGTTCCTTTCTTTTTTAAGTGGCAACTCCAATTGTGTCAGGTTTCCTCGTGTGAATTTCAAATATCTTTTGAAGTTTTTGTTATAAAATACTTGAAAATAAGGATAACATTATTGTTTTAATTTTCATAGCAGAGATTTTATTCCTATCATATATATATATATATATATATATATATATATATATATATATATATATATATATATATATATATATATATATATATATATATATATGTATATATGCAATAAGATCACAGTAAACAGGTGATTTCAGAATATGCAAAACAACCACTCTGAAAGAATAGAGAAATTCCAAGCGCTTTCGTGACTACTCACATTATCACGAAAGCGCTTGGAATTTCTCTATTCTTTCAGAGTGGTTGTTTTTGCATATATATATATATATATATATATATATATATATATATATATATATATATATATATATATATATATATATATATATATATATATATATATGTTATTAATAGACAAAATACATTGAAAACACAAACATGAATACATTTGTACAATATATGAAAGGTTATGAATCTCATCCAGCTCCTCCGAAGCCGGATGGAAGCTTAGTATGCAGCAAGCATTTTCCCTCTGGATGGCCACGCTGAGGCGCTGGAACATGAAAGTGACTCTTGGGTTCCTGGTGGTGTCGATGAGTCTGGAACCCAGTTCTTTAAGGGAACGTGTGGCATTTTTCCCAATGATCCCAAGGTCTTTGATCCCACTAGGACAAATTGATGCTGTTAGCTTATGTCCCTGTACTTACTAATCTTGTACTCCTCCCTGTGGTCAACAGCTCCTCCCTGTCGCCCGACACTGTGATGTATATAGGTGTCAGCCAGTGTGGACACACAGGTATAGTCCCATGCTAAGAGCTTGCCATTCTTCCAAGGATAGATGATGATCCCACCGTGGTGGTTTGCTGGGTTGTGGGTATTGTTGGCTGCTAGTGATCGGGGCTCCCTTTCTGCTGGGCATCCAGCTGTAGCAAGGGTTCTCTTTATGATGTCGTTGACCTCATTGTGTCTTGCATGCCAGCCCTTTGTTTTGGAACAGTTAAGACCGGTCGGCTTGCGCATCGCCGCAAATATACGTATATGGGGCAGCAAGGCGTAGAGCCACTGCAGTTCGGAGGGTCTTAGGGTAGAGGGCGCGTTCTCATTGCCGAAATGGGAACTGTTTGGAGGAAGTCCCCGGAGTGAGGTGCGCTCACAACTTGGAGATGGGCAGTCTCCCTGTCTGATGTTATAGCCCTGAGCATGTTGGCAAGCATCTTTTCAGCGATGGGGCCATCCCACCTTGGCTGTTTGAAGGCCAGTGCTGCACTAGGGTTTGGTGATGGAACAGCAAGAGTCTCCTATTCAGTGATGGCACTAGCATACTTAGGGTCCTGTATTCCTGCTGAGTCACTGAGGTTGTCTGGAAGAATTTGCCTTATTAACTCATTTGATGCTATGGAAGAGGATAGCAAAGCTGGTAGGGCAATCTGGGAGGATCTGGGTACTTCCAGCTCCCCAAGCTTGACTTAAGTGAGGCTTGCAACCACTGTCTCTTCGAGGGAAAGATTCAATAGACTTTCTAGTATGGTCTTAAGGAGAGTCATATTCCTTGAGTATCGGACTGCTGAAGGCTGGGGAGCATCTCAGAATGTAGGTAAGTTTTGGGATTGACAGGCACTTGGTGAGTAGATAGAAGGCATCAAGTGTGCCGATGTCTTTCATTTCATCCTGCCTTCAATCGTCCGGAGGTCTGAGACTTTTTTTCTAGGATCAGATTGATGGCATTGGACCCAACAGGAGTACCAAGGAGAGTGCTATTGGCTGGATTAATGACTCGTGCTTTTGGTAAAACAGCGCTAATATTCTGGATCATCTGTTGATTGGTTGAAACTATTTCACATTTGGTGGGGTATAAAGATAGGCCCAGGTATTCTCCCATGTCTTTAAATTTTTTGATGTCCTCTAGGACAGATTCTGTAGTGCCAGCCGAGGTACCATTATCCAAGAACCAGATATTGAGCTCACTAGAGAGAACTTCTATGACTTCCTTGATGACCAAACAGAATAGAAAGGGGGCGAGAGGGTCTCCCTGTTGCACAACCTTACACCAGTCAATTTCATGGTCCGCAAACAATAGTTTGGAAGTCACACTATAACACGATTCTATGAAGGTATAGAGGGAAGGGAAGAGTCTAGAAACTGCTTGGAGAGCAGCATCCCTTCTGACTAAGTTGAAAGCGTTGGCAAAGTATAATTTGATCAAGGCTCTTTCATCGGACATGTTGTTGATGTATACTCGTGCTGCGTGGGCAGCTGCTTCACAGCCTTCTTGAACACCAAAACCGAGCAGAGTTGGTTCCAGCATTGCAGCAGCCTCTTGACTCACCCTTCTTACTGCAGCCTTGGCGACTAGGCGCCGAAGGATGTTGTCCCCTGCAATGGGCCTGATTTCTCTCTTTTTTTTTTTTTTTTTTTTTTTTTTTGTTAATTTGGGCTCTGTTAGGTATCCTGTTGTTGGCATCCGGCGGACAATTTTTTTTATCTAAATTCTACAATATAAATTACAGATCAATTAAATTTTATTTAATATATCTTTAAATCTATGATATATTTCTTCTCGTTATGCTCAGACTGATTTCCGCTGATTTATGGCAAAAACAAATTTCCGTTCTCCTAATTCGGTATGGAAAACCCTTGCCGAATAGACCAAACTCAGCGCTTCGGCTTATATATATATATATATATATATATATATATATATATATATATATATATATATATATATATATATATATATATGAAAGAGCAAGGTAATGCGGATAACAAGATTTGGTAACGAAAGATTGGATATCAGATTGGAGGGAGAGAGTATGGAGGAGGTGAATGTATTCAGATATTTGGGAGTGGACGTGTCAGCGGATGGGTCTATGAAAGATGAAGTGAATCATAGAATTGATGAGGGGCAAAGGGTGAGTGGTGCACTTAGGAGTCTGTGGAGACAAAGAACTTGGTCCATGGAAGCAAAGAGGGGAATGTATGAGAGCATAGTTATGCCAACACTCTTATATGGGTGTGAAGCATGGGTGATGAATGTTGCAGCGAGGAGAAGGCTGGGGTCAGTGGAGATGTCATTTCTGAGGGCAACGTGTAGTGTGAATATAATGCAGAGAATTCGTAGTTTGGAAATTAGGAGGAAATGCGTGATTACCAAAACTGTTGTCCAGAGGGCTGAGGAGGGGTTGTTGAGGTAGTTCGGACATGTTGAGAGAATGGAACGAAACAGAATGACTTCGAGAGTGTATAAATCTGTAGAGGAAGGAGTGAATGATGATGAAAGTTTTTTTTTCGGGTCACCCTGCCTTGGTGGGAATCGGCCGATGTGTTAATAATATATATATATATATATATATATATATATATATATATATATATATATATATATATATATATATATATATATATATACAATAAGATCACAGTAAACAGGTGAATTCAGAATATGCAAAACAACCACTCTGAAAGAATAGAGAAATTCCAAGCGCTTTCGTGACTACTCACATTATCAAGGAACTATGAAAGTAAAGCATCCAAGGAAGGTATATAAGGGGGTCTGGCCAACACCTCACTATCAGATCCCACAATGGTTAAACACCTGACGCGTGCCGGCCCAACTGGACAGGTCCTTTGCACAACCACCAACAAACTATTCTACCCAAGAAAATTTTTAAAATTATTATTTTTCCAGTGTATTATTAAATTCTTCCCAAATTCTATTAATTATAAATGGATCTAATTCATATAAACCAAAGGAAATATTCATATTATTGTCAAAACTGCTTTTTATGAAACAAGATTCAATTATATTCCTGTCGACCATGGACTTGCTTGATACTACTTTCTCAACTTTTTGAAAATCAATTGGATGGTTAAAATCTCTTACATGAATAAATAGAGCATTGGAATCTTGTCCAGTTCTAATGCTATATTTATGTTGTTTTAATCTTAGTTCGAGATTTTTACCAGTTTGACCGTAATAAACTTTATCGCAAATTTTACAAGGAATCTTATAGACACATCCATCAGCATTTTGGGGGGAATTCTTTATCAAAAGTTTTTTTACTGTATCAAGATTTTTGAATACAACTTTAATATTAAAAGTCTTAAGAAGAGAAGGCATATCAACCAAGTTTTCATGGTAAGGGAGAACCAACATATTTTTAGATGAATAAGGCTGGTTGTCCCTTTTTGGATTGTAAAAAGTATTTCTAGCAACTTTAAAAGATTTATCAATTACATTTCTTGGGCATTTTAAATCATTACCTATTTCATAAATTTTGGATATTTCCTCATTTATGTACTCAGGACTACAAATTCGTAAAGCTCTCAAAAACATTGATGAGAAAACAGACAGTTTGACTCTATCTTGATGCGAAGAATAAAAGTGGACATAGGAACAGTTATTTGTAGGTTTTCTGTAAATTTTAAATATGAATTCATTATTACCCTTAATAATTAAAACATCTAGAAAAGGTAATGAGTTATTTTCTTCAAACTCAACAGTAAAGTTTATGGAATGGGCTAAGCTATTTAATTTTCCAAGAAAATGGTGTATATCTACATTTTTGGGCATAAGACACAAAATATCATCAACATATCTGAACCATTTAGCTCTATTAGGGAGGATTGTGTTAAGCAATCTTGTTTCAAAAAATTCCATGTATAGGTTACTAAGAACAGTTCTTAGTAACCTATACATGGAATTCATAGATGAGGAAATATCCAAAATTTATGAAATAGGTAATGATTTAAAATACCCAAGAAATGTAATTGATAAATCTTTTAAATTGCTAGAAATACTTTTTGCAATCCAAAAAGGGACAACCAGCCTTATTCAACTAAAAATATGTTGGTTCTCCCTTACCATGAAAACTTGGTTGATATGCCTTCTCTTCTTAAGACTTTTAATATTAAAGTTGTATGCAAAAATCTTGATACAGTAAAAAACCTTTTGATAAAGAATTCCCCCCAAAATGCTGATGCATGTGTCTATAAGATTCCTTGTAAAATTTGCGATAAAGTTTATTACGGTCAAACTGGTAAAAATCTCGAACTAAGATTAAAACAACATAAATATAGCATTAGAACTGGACAAGATTCCAATGCTCTATTTATTCATGTAAGAGATTTTAACCATCCAATTGATTTTCAAAAAGTTGAGAAAGTAGTATCAAGCAAGTCCATGGTCGACAGGAATATAATTGAATCTTGTTTCATAAAAAGCAGTTTTGACAATAATATGAATATTTCCTTTGGTTTATATAAATTAGATCCATTTATAATTAATGGAATTTGGGAAGAATTTAATAATACACTGGACAAATAATAATTTTAAAAATTTTCTTGGGTAGAATAGTTTGTTGGTGAGTTGTGCAAAGGACCTATCCAAGTTGGGTCGGCGCGCGTCAGGTGTTTAACCGTTGTGGGATCTGATAGTGAGGTTCTGGCCAGACCCCTTATATAGCTTCCTTGTATGCTTTACTTTCATAGTTCCTTGATAATGTGAGTAGTCACGAAAGCGCTTGGAATTTCTCTATTCTTTCAGAGTGGTTGTTTTGCATATATATATATATATATATATATATATATATATATATATATATATATATATATATATATATATATATATATATATTCACGCACAATATGATAGCTAATTTTTTTCTTTGCTAATATAAAAGAAAATTATTTTTGACCAAAACTAACTTAAAAACCTCACCTAGCCTCATTTAAATTAGCATAATTTTGTATAGCTTAATTTTGCTGTCTATAGCACAGGTTAGTTTAAATTCATTTAAAAATGCTGTAAATAATAAATATTTTTTCGTTATGTTCAGATTGATTTCCGATGATTTATGGCAAAGAACACCTTCATAAAATATGGCAAACTGGTCGATGCGGATGTCCTGGCTGTAAATAAAATATAGCTGAAGCGGGTAGGAGAGTTTCATAGGGCAGAAATAAATGGGATTTGTTCAGGGACTTCTAAACGGGTTAGAGCTAAGGAAAGAATGGCATTACTATTGAGTGGACAATTCTGGCAGGAAAAGAGAGGAAAATAAATGTATAATTTCAAGGCTTATATGGAGTAAAATAAGTATCGGATATGTACAGTTGTTTATAATAAGCGTTTATGCACCTAGAGAATTATTATTATTATAATCAAGGGGGAAGCGCTAAACCCGTAGGATTATACAGCGCCCAGGGGAGGGGGGATGTGGAAGGCATTCAGGCTTAATTCGGGGAACTGGAGCACAGATCCAATTCCCTAAATCAAGAGCCCCTCACCAACATCAAGGAACCTTCCATGAGGGGTGCACCTAGAGAAGAGAGAAGTGTATAGGGGAGAGAGAAAGTTATTGGGAGATGTTGAGTGAGTGTTTGTGAAGTTTTAACCAAGTGAGAGAGTGACTTTGGTGTAGGACTTAATAGCTAAATTGGGAGATTCTGTTGTAGAGGGCGTGGTAAGTGTGGCGTACCAGTAGTAAATATTAATGGTGGTAGGCCTTTAATTGTATTTTGTATAGAAAGAGATTTGTGAATAAGTAATGTATATTTTAATAAAAAGAGGATAAATAAGTATACCAGATATGATAAAGGAGAAGTGAGGAAAGTTCCCAGGCCAGTTTAGAATGCCTAGCTCACTCTCTGAGAAGAATGTCACCATTTTTCTGGAAGTTTGGTTTGAAGCAAGATCCTACTGGAAAATGTTTTCTCCATCAGAAAAATCACTATCCACAATGAGAAAAAAATGAGTTACCATGAGTTACGGTCAGCGTACTATATATATATATATGTCGTGCCGAATAGATAAAAGTTGGTTAATTAGCAAGAACTCATTTACAATTAAGTCCTTTCTAAAATTTTCTCTTATACATTTAAAGATATATATTTTTTCATATATGTTAATGCAAATGATTAATAATTTTGCACCAAAAGAAAATTAGGAAACTTACCTAACCTTACTATAACAAGCGCAATTTCATTTAACATAATCCAACTCAATATATTTTAGATAAGCTTAAAGTAATTTAATAATAAAAAAACACAGAGAAAAATATTTTTTCTCGTTTGGTTCAGAATGAATTTTGCAAAATTATTGCATACACAAATTTTCGCTTGCCTTATTCGGCAAGAAGAACATTGCTATTTAATCCAAAATTAGCTCTGAGGCACCCACACCATCGTATGTCCTCGGATAACGGTAAAACACCTAGTTCTGCTGGATGTGTGATCTTTGTGAATGGGTGGTCCTGTGGATTTGAGCGTCATGTGATTTTCGCTCACCATGCGATGGGCCAAAACGACATGGGTTCGAGTCCTCGGCTAGTTGCAGTGTTGTTATTGATTAAATACCACTCCTTCGTGGTTACAGCAATATATATATACTGCTTGTGGAGGCTAGTACACCAAACGGGAGTACAATGAAATTAGCTCTAAGGCACTCACACTATCGTATGTCCTAGGATGCATTCATCACAGTGTGAGCACTTCAGTCGGAATGACATGACATACTGCTAGTGTGTAAGCAGGATGACAGTTATGATGGGATTTAGGAAACTAGTTTGCCAGACTTGAATTTTAGAGGTGGAAGGAAAAATTCCTGCATTCTAATATACAGGTGACGATATTGCCCCTCAGAGGGTCATTTTCTATGTCAGAATATGTCTGGAAAGATAGCAGTTAACTGAAGAATGGTGAATGTGTTTCTTCCTTTAAGGGAGGCTTCCAGTGTGTGTTAAAAATATAATGAAGAGAAAGAAATAAGAGAAGCATTGAAAAATTTAATAAAAGAAATTTAAAAAATGAAGATAACACTTTCGAAGAGAACGAATAAAAATTGCAAGAGGAACTGAGAAAGTAAAATTAATGATAGCAAAGGAGGGAAGGTGAGGGGAGATGGAGAATAATGACAGAGGGGAAGGAGGAGGCGGAGGAGGAAGAGAAGGAAGGAAGGTTGAGAGAGGTAAATTAGGGAGATTCCGAACCAAAGTGATGCGAAGATGATGAATGAGAGGAAACTGTGGAAAAAATGATTGAATGAGAGTTGGGGAGGTCGTTGATGATGATTATAATGATGATTTTTTTGGTAATAGTGAAGGTGATGAGGAACATGAAGAGAGATACATGGGAATGCATGGAAATGACGGATCCTACAAGACATTATACCCACACACTGTAACCACACTGCTGCGAAATGCTAATTACCATCTACATTAGGTACCACTACATCTGTCGAAATAGTTCACGCTTAGATAGGTAACTTGCCTTCGGCTATACTAAGGTCTATCTGTCGTCTTAAAAACAAAAGTGGATGACATGACACAAAATCATACTAAAACAAAATGGCTGATGGTTAACCTGTCTTTCCGAGGGAATTCCTGAACTCAAGACAGACTGATGCCCTTAGCCAGTCAATGTAGAGTCGCTACTTAGCCAGTCAATGTAGAGTCGCTACTTAGCCAGTCAATGTAGAGTCGCTACTTAGCCAGTCAATGTAGAGTCGTTACTTAGCCAGTCAATGTAGAGTCGTTACTTAGCCAGTCAATGTAGAGTCGTTACTTAGCCAGTCAATGTAGAGTCGTTACTTAGCCAGTCAATGTAGAGTCGTTACTTAGCCAGTCAATGTAGAGTCGTTACTTGCCAGTCAATGTATTGTCGTTACTTAGCCAGTCAATGTAGAGTCGTTACTTAGCCAGTCAATGTAGAGTCGTTACTTTGCCAGTCAATGTAGTGTCGTTACTTAGCCAGTCAATGTAGAGTCGTTACTTAGCCAGTCAATGTAGAGTCGTTACTTAGCCAGTCAATGTAGAGTCGCTACTTAGCCAGTCAATGTAGAGTCGTTACTTAGCCAGTCAATGTAGAGTCGTTACTTAGCCAGTCAATGTAGAGTCGTTACTTAGCCAGTCAATGTAGAGTCGTTACTTAGCCAGTCAATGTAGAGTCGTTACTTAGCCAGTCAATGTAGAGTCGTTACTTAGTCAATGTAGAGTCGTTACTAAGCCAGTCAATGTCGAGTCGTTACTTAGCCAGTCAATGTAGAGTCGTTACTTATCCAGTCAATGTAGAGTCGTTGCTTAGCCAGTCAATGTAGAGTCGTTGCTTAGTCAGCCAATGTAGAGTCGTTACTTAGCCAGTCAATGTAGAGTCGTTACTTAGCCAGTCTAGAGGAGGAGTAGAGTAGGATTAGAGGAGTAGAGGAGGAAGAGGTGGGGAAGTAGGAGGATAAGGTAGAGAAGGAGAGAGATGAAGGAGGAGGAGGAGAAGAAGGTGGAGGAGGGAAGAATATGGAGGAGAAAGATTAAGAGAAGAGAGAGGCGGAAGAGGAGGAAGTGGAGGAGAGGGCGGAGGAGGAGGAAGCGGAGGAGAGGGTGGAGGAGGACGAAGTGGAGGAGAGGGTGGAGGAGGAGAAAGTGGAGGAGAGGGTGGAAGAGGAGGAAGTGGAGGAGAGGGTTGAAGAGGAGGAAGTGGAGGAGAGGGTGGAGGAGGAGGAAGTGGAGGAGAGGGTGGAAGAGGAGGAAGTGGAGGAGAGGGTGGAAGAGGAGGAAGTGGAGGAGAGGGTGGAGGAAGAGAAAGTGGAGGAGAGGGTGGAAGAGGAGGAAGTGGATGAGAGGGTGGAAGAGGAGGAAGTGGAGGAGAGGGTGGAAGAGGAGGAAGTGGAGGAGAGGGTGGAAGAGGAGGAAGTGGAGGAGAGGGTGGAAGAGGAGGAAGTGGAGGAGAGGGTGGAAGAGGAGGAAGTGGAGGAGAGGGTGGAAGAGGAGGAAGTGGAGGAGAGGGTGGAAGAGGAGGAAGTGGTGGAGAGGGTGGAAGAGGAGGAAGTGGAGGAGAGGGTGAAAGAGAAGGAAGTGGAGGAGAGGGTGGAAGAGGAGGAAGTGGAGGAGAGGGTGGAAGAGAAGATGAGGAGGAGAGGATGGAAGAGAAGACGAGGAGGAGAGGGTGGAAGAGAAGATGAGGAGGAGAGGGTGGAAGAGAAGATGAGGAGGAGAGGATGGAAGAGAAGACGAGGAGGAGAGGATGGAAGAGAAGGAAGAGCCAGAGGTTACTTGTAGAAAACATTCTGACAAACTGAACTGCGACACAAATTGTAGAATTTAATGCCATAAAACCTTAGAAATTTATTCGACTGATTCACTAATATGTTGAATTATTATTGCACTAAATAAGACAGTGATAATTCAAGGAATAAGAACATAAAATAAAACTGCGAGATAATACAAGCAAATATACCCTTAAAAATATATAGTTGATTTGGACCCGTTAAATATTGCTGAGAAATTAAAGGCTACCGATTTATTAAAAAAATTATCTCCAAATTATAATTCTGTGTAATATATTTAAAAACTTGAGTGTTAATCTGAAGGTTATCAATTTAAACAACTGAAGTATTGTACTATACAGGTATAACAAAGCAGGAGATTCTTTCCTTGTCCTTCACTCCTTAAACCAGGTGTCCCCAAACTCTTAAACCAGGTGTCCTCAAACACTTAAACCAGGTGTCCCCAAACTCTTAAACCAGGTGTCCCCAAACTCTTAAACCAGGTGTCCCCAAACACTTAAACCAGGTGTCCCCAAACACTTAAACCAGGTGTCCCCAAACACTTAAACCAGGTGTCCCCAAACTCTTAAACCAGGTGTCCCCAAACTCTTAAACCAGATGTCCCCAAACTCTTAAACCAGATGTCCCCAAACTCTTAAACCAGGTGTCCCCAAACTCTTAAACCAGATGTCCCCAAACTCTTAAACCAGGTGTCCCCAAACTCTTAAACCAGGTGTCCCCAAACTCTTAAACCAGATGTCCCCAAACTCTTAAACCAGGTGTCCCCAAACTCTTAAACCAGGTGTCCCCAAACTCTTAAACCAGATGTCCCCAAACTCTTAAACCAGGTGTCCCCAAACTCTTAAACCAGATGTCCCCAAACTCTTAAACCAGATGTCCCCAAACTCTTAAACCAGGTGTCCCCAAACTCTTAAACCAGGTGTCCCCAAACTCTTAAACCAGATGTCCCCAAACTCTTAAACCAGGTGTCCCCAAACTCTTAAACCAGGTGTCCCCAAACACTTAAACCAGGTGTCCCCAAACTCTTAAACCAGGTGTCCCCAAACTCTTAAACCAGGTGTCCCCAAACTCTTAAACCAGATGTCCCCAAACTCTTAAACCAGGTGTCCCCAAACTCTTAAACCAGGTGTCCCCAAACACTTAAACCAGGTGTCCCCAAACTCTTAAACCAGGTGTCCCCAAACTCTTAAACCAGGTGTCCCCAAACTCTTAAACCAGATGTCCCCAAACTCTTAAACCAGGTGTTCCCAAACTCTTAAACCAGGTGTCCTCAAACACTTAAACCAGGTGTCCCCAAACTCTTAAACCAGGTGTCCCCAAACTCTTAAACCAGGTGTCCCCAAACTCTTAAACCAGGTGTCTCCAAACCCTTAAACCAGGTGTCCCCAAACTCTTAAACCAGGTGTCCCCGAACTCTTAAACCAGGTGTCTCCAAACTCTTAAACCAGGTGTCTCCAAACCCTTAAACCAGGTGTCCCCAAACTATTAAACCAGGTGTTCCCAAACTCTTAAACCAGGTGTCTCCAAACCCTTAAACCAGGTGTCCCCAAACTCTTAAACCAGGTCTCCCAAAAATCTTAAACCAGGTGTCCCAAAACACTTAAACCAGGTGTCCCCAAACTCTTAAACCAGATGTCCCCAAACTCTTAAACCAGGTGTCCCCAAACACTTAAACCAGGTGTCCCCGAACTCTTAAACCAGGTGTCCCCAAACTCTTAAACCAGGTCTCCCCAAACACTTAAACCAGGTGTCCCCAAACTCTTAAACCAGGTGTCCCCAAGCTCTTAAACCAGGTGTCCCCAAACTCTTAAACCAGGTGTCCCCAAACTCTTAAACCAGGTGTCCCCAAACTCTTAAACCAGGTGTCCCCAAACTCTTAAACCAGGTGTCCCCAAACTCTTAAACCAGGTGTCCCCAAGCTCTTAAACCAGGTGTCCCCAAACTCTTAAACCAGGTGTCCCCAAACTCTTCAACTGGTCGACCCTTCATTAAGTGTGAAATTGTTCATTGACCCACAAACATTTATTTTATTAAAACATATTAATAAGTAGTACTTTTAATATTATTTAAATATTATTGTGAATATTGTTCGTACTTCTTGGTATCAGCAGCTGCCATAATGCATGTTACAATGTTGACTTGACAGTAAGTGCGCAGTAGTTTACTCTGGCACCACTCCTATTAAACCATGCCACAGGTGGGGTTAGAACCCGTTGGGCCTGGCTGGTCCAGTGGCTAACGCGTCGGTTTGGAGTTTTATGACTCTCTGATCGCGGATTCTAACCCCACCCGTCGTATGGTTTGTTTGCAGTCGTGTCATTACGATTTCGTGAGTCAATCACTCCTATTAACATGGCTTTTAAGAATGTATTAGCTTCGTCTGGCTCTCCAACAGAGTTTGAGTTGAGGGAGTAAGCTCAGTATGGGAAATAACAGGAATACTACACGTGCTTATATCTCCCCTAAGGACAAGAGAGATGAGAGAGACATGCCGAAGATCACAGGTAGGCAACACAAAACACGTCTCCAGACATTTATTGAGTCTCTTTTGACCCCGAGCCATTTACCGACCCTTTCGATAATCCCCAAAGTAGTCAAAATCGACCCTTCGCCCTAAACAAACAATTCTGGCATGATTATAAGAATTACCAAACTGTCTACAAATATTTGAATGACACTTAATAGACAGAGATAACGCAGAGTTTAACCTTTACACTGTTACTGCTAATAAACCATACCCCCGGCCGGGATTGAACCCGCGGTCATAGAGTCTCAAAAATCCAGCCCGTCGCGGGTTCAATCCCGGCCGGGGGTATGGTTTATTTGCAATCGTGTCATTACGATTTCTTAAGTCAGTTACTGCTAATATTCTTACAACTACTACTATTACATTACTGTTACTATTATTATTACATTACTATTATTACTGCTGCTACTATTATTTCTACTACTGCTTCTATTTCTGCTACTGTTATTACATTACTATTACTACTGCTGGTACTACAATTATTTCTACTACTGCTACTGTTCCTACTATTAATAACCCTACTGTTACTACTACTATTACTACTGCTATTCTTCCTATTATTAATAACACTACTGTTACTACTATTACTTCTACTACGGCTACTATTCTTACTATTAATAACACTTCTGTTACTACTACTTATTTATCCTTCTTCCGCTATTATTCCTTTATTAATAACACTACAGTTACTGCTTCTATTCCTACTATTGATAAAACTACTGTTACAACTGCTATTACTCCTACTGTTTCTACTATTAATAATACTACTGTTATTCATATGGAACTAATACCACTAACACCTGGAAGACGTACCAAGCGACCACTGCAATGAAACCCAGTTAGCAGAAAACAACTGCCTGGGAGGCTCCTACTGAAAGTATTATCAACTGAATAATATGTTTTATTAATTCTGCTAGTTGAGGATAAGATATTTAAGTAAATACTTAAGACTTGGAGAAAAATGTTATGAAAAAGCGACACGATGGACGAAGACAAATGCTTTATAATGTGATAATTCATTGACGTCAGATATGTTTCTGAGGTGAAACGTTGTCAACAAAGAATCGCATTATACTTACAATATTTTCCCTACGATACGTGTCTGGCCTGTAGCTCGATCGCTAGCGCACTCAGCTCACACACTGAGGTCCAGAGTTCGAATCTCCTCCGGTACGGCTGGAAAACATTGAAGACGCTTTACCATAAGCCACCTGCTGTCCCTGTTCACCAATCAGTAAAATAAGTAACTGAGCTTTAGTCGACTGGTGTGGGTCGCATCCTGTGACAAAACTGACCAAATCTGACCGAAATGCTCTGCATAACAAGCGGCTTTGTATATAGTAGTATGCCATTGTTGTCAGGTGGACCTGTATACCTTGTACATGTACATTACTTGTAGTAGATAAAGATATTATTAGTGTTACCTCTCACTTAATGAACATGAGGTTAGGTTAGGTAATGTTTGTGAGGAAACAGGACAAGTGTTTCCTGATGTTGGTCTTAATCATGTGATGACCCACAGCTGGAGCTTTTGGTCATGAACAAAAAGGCACAATACCGTGACTGGAACAATACACAAATAACCCGCACATAGGACAGAGGAGATCACGACGACCTCTCGGTCCAAGTCGGACCGAGAGGTCCGGGTTATTTGTGAATTTTGGTCAACTGACCGAAGCCTTCCGCTGGCTTAACTGTCCACCTCTTTAAAAATTATGGTCATGACTACAACCCCCTTTTTCATGATGAATATGGGAAAGAAATTATTGGTATATATACGGAGCGAAACAGATGATTAAATTAACTGAAGTGAAGCGAGGAGTCACCTGGTGACTGTGTCCTGAGATGCGTGAGGTGAAGTGTGATCAAGAATCATGTTACAGTTTCCTTTATTATCAGTCACCGTGTCTGTCATCAGTCTCAAAGGGTCTTATAAATAACCCTTTGAGACTGATGACAGACACGGTGACTGATAATAAAGGAAACTGTAACATGATTCTTGATCACACTTCACCTCACGCATCTCAGGACACAGTCACCAGGTGACTCCTCGCTTCACTTCAGTTAATTTAATCATCTGTTTCGCTCCGTATATATACCAATAATTTCTTTCCCATATTCCCGTATTTTCTTTCCCATATTCCCGTATATATACCAATAATTTCTTTCCCATATTTCCGTATTTTCTTTCCCATATTCCCGTATATATATCAATAATTTCTTTCCCATATTTTCTGATTTAATGGTAACAAATAGGAGTTTGTCTCATTTATAGAAAGTTTGCTGCTTAATTAAAATAATTTGGTTTCCTTTGTTCAACGAGTAAAAATTGCATGTTTTTGACGTGACAATTACCATGAGTAAATGTAAACTAATTTCTGGCATTCCCAATATATTTTATCAAAGATTACAAAGAAAACGCTGTTAAAATGTTCCACACCACTAGACAAAAGCAGACTCCATACTGATATATTTTCTCCCATTACGGCAGATTTCGGAGAAAATTTAAAAGCTTCACGTGAAAAGTAATACCCATATAGCCTGCATTATTTTCAATATCATCAAATACCTAACAACACACCACAGTGAATCCGATGCTGGTATCTACACTAGTCCATGTAGACAATGTGTTAAATAATATTTTGGGGAAACATCTAGACACTTATAACGACACATCAATGGTCAAAAATAGGTTTGACAAAGGGCGACTCCACTAATGTTCTCACCTACACTACAACACTCACATTTATTTCATAATGTTACAAGAAGCCAAACATATTAGTAGATAGACCTAAGTCACAGACAATGTTTGGAAACTTCTATAATCTCTCAAAGCACGGGCGTTTTAAACTCGAAAATACTGGCCAAACAAATTCTAAGCTGAACATTGCCTTCACCTACTCTCAGCTAACAGCACCTGACTCCAGTCACTATACTTGGTGTTTCCTATTCTTTGTAATGTACTGATAATGCTCCTGGTTTCCTAGGTAGATGTCCAAATACCGTATACGTGTTTCACTTGTACACCTGTCGGTGTTCATTACTATTTATTATCACTGACAACGAGCATCTTCTGCACTAACATCAACACAGTCCTTTAATACTACTAACGACCAAACACCATCATCACCTCCCACAAACTTCCACTACCAAAACTAGAAACAATCACCATCGTATCACTATAAACAATCACCCCAACAACACTAGCTAACATTACTGACAATAATAACGACATCCATTAACATTACTTCCACAATCACAATTATTTAAGATTATCTGTCCCCACCTCCAGTCACAACGACGATCACTACCAGCATCACCACCATCCTTTAACACCACTATATCTACTACTAAGCACCACTTCCTACAACCACTACCACTACCACTACCATCACATCCACTACCACTACCATCACTACCACCATCACTGCTACCACTAACTACCACCACCACTACTAACTGCCACCACCACTACTTTCAGCAACAGCAACAACGTCCATTAACACTACAACCATCATCCACCACTATCACTATCCTAGCTAACAACGGCCACTATCATCATCACTATCACCATCACCACTATCAGCCTTCATCTACAACCACCAGTCATTACTACACGAAGTAAATCAATAACACAGATAGGGAAGGAGCAAACCTCCAATATTTCCACTCCCTTCTCCTTGTCCTCCTCCTACTCCTTCTCTTCCTCTCTCATCTCCTCTACCACCTTCCCCTTATGTGTTCAATCTACGAGCGTCCTCACAATAAAAAAAAATTATCACTGTTTTTCTCTCTACCTGCCCCTAACCCCTCCATCATCACCTTTCATGGCTCACTCTCATGTACACACATGCAGAAATCAACATGTCGTGTGAGCGAATATTGCTATGCATTACTTCTCTTGTCCTTCTGAGGGATCCCGCTTCACCTACAGGGAAAGCCTCTTCAACTGTTGCGAAAATGTCTTCACCAGATGGGGAAAGCCTCTTCTTTCACATTATTATTATTATTATAATCAAGGGGAAGCGCTAAACCCGGAGGATTATACAGCGTCTAGGGGGGGGATGTGGAAGGCATTCAGGCTTAATTCGGGGAACTGGAGCACAGATCCAATTCCCTAAATCAAGAGCCCCTCACCAACATCAAGGAACCTTCCTTGAGGGGTCTTCTTTCACAGCCATCAGAATGGATGTAATGATGCTGGGGAGAAAAATCTCTAGATCATATGAAATGGAGCGAAAATTATTTAATCAAATCCCCAGGTGCTGTATAACCTAAGTAGATTAAGCTGATGATGATGATGATGATGATGATGATGATGATGATGATGATGATGATGATGATGATGATGATGATGATGATGATGATGATGATGATGATGATGATAATACATTTAGAAGGGCTCATTTTCCCTTATTTATTTATCTTTCCCTCTTGCCATTCCATTGCCTTATGCAAACATTCGTTGCTTTCTCCACTGCACTCCCAATTCTAACGTGATCATATATTCTCCCTTTCTACCCTTTTCACCCATTACACCAATCATAATCTGCTATTCTCCCTTTCCACCCTTTCTTCCCATTTCACCCATTCCACCAAGCATAATCATTCCTTATCTAAGTCCATCTTTTGTACACGTCATCTATGCTTAGATATGAAAGTACATTAATCTCCTCTTGCTTCATACTGTAGAGAATTGAACTGTAGTAAAAGTAATACGTTGGTTAATTGTTTTTAATGGCTATAGACAACACGAGCGTCAATATGGCTGTAAATAACCTTTTAACCACTGATCAAGAACGCTTTAATCCAAATAAAAGGGAATAAACTTTTTTTTTATTTTTCACTGAGAGATCTGTACTTCTCCGTGATCAATGCTCATATCAGATTCCTTTTTAATTTGTTGTCCAGTTAGTTCTGGTCCCCTTATTGCATAAGAGTCAGGCAAATTGGAAAAATAATGTAACTAATTTTAACAATAATGACTGAATCATATGAAAAAATAAATCGTTCATTCCGCAAAATACTAAACAAGCTGAATACTCAAGCAAGAATATATTTTTAAAATCAAATGTAATGCAATTACATGAAAAAATTGAATGAAATTTGGGTGCATGAGGTATAGTACGATTTTTTTTTATTTACTTTAGGAACACATCGGCCGTTTCCCACCAAGGCAGGGTGGCCCTGAAAAGAAAAACTTTCACCATCATTCACTCCATCACTGTCTTGCCAGAGGCGCGCTTACACTACAGTTACAAAACTGCAACATTAATGCCTCTCCTTCAGAGAGCACACACTGTACTTCCCATCTCAAGGACTCAAGTCTGGCTTGCCAGTTTCCATGAATCCCTTCATAAATGTTACCTTGCTGACACTCCAACAGCACGTCAAGTCGTAAAGAAGATTTGTCTCCATGTGCTCCTATCTAACACACTCACGCATGCTTGCTGGAAGTCTAATACATGTCCAAACCACATGAACAACCCCCTATCAGCCCTCTGGATAATAGTTTTCGTAATCCCACATAAACCTCCTTATTTCCAAACTACGAATTCTCTACATTATATTCACTGCATTATATTCACGCACCAACCACTCCAAAACTATATCCACATCTGCTTTTACCATTTATACCTTTATCCCATCAATCCCAGCTGCCTTACCACTTTTCATTCTATCCACTGCCTCAGAAACTTCCTCCACACTCACAACTGGCTCTTCCTCACTCCTACAAGATGTTATTCCTCCTTGCCCTATACAAGAAATCACAGCTTTCCTATCTTCATCAACATTTAACAACTCAAAATATTCCCTTAATCTTCCCGATGCCTCTAACTCTTCATTTAATAACTCTCCCATTTTTAACTGACAAATCCATTTGTTCTCTACGCTTCCTCAACTTGTTAATCTCACTCCAAAACTTTTTCTTATTTTCAACAAAATTTGTTGATAACATTTCACCCACTCTCTCATTATCTCTTTATAAGATAAAAAATCAGATTAAGAATCCCAGCAAAATGATGATTACTGTGACTATAAAGTTCCCAGTACAAAATGTAATAAAATTTTTTCTGGGCAAACTAAGATCATTACAACATGAATATAAAATATGGCATTAGAACTGAACAATGGTCCAACTATCTGTTTATTCTTGTTTGGGATTTTAATCACCCAAATGATATTAAGAAAACCAAAAACGTTGCATCAAGCAGATTCCACGATCAAACGAAAATTAATAGAATCGATCTTAAAAAAAGTGGTACTGATTGCAGTTTGAATATAAATTCAGGACTGTATAAATTAGATTGATTTATAATAAAAAGAATTCGTAAAGATTAAAATCCATGTTGACAAAATTCTCCTTTGCCTGAAATGTCACTCTTAAATTTTACCTGATATGTATCAAGACTGAAACTTTTCTCAGCAATACACAAATAAGACACATAGGAGACCGAAACTTACGACGACCTATCGGTCTGATTTAGGTCATTTAGTTAGTCACATAGAGAAGTACGAAGGGAAGACAGCCAGAATATATATAAGTTAGGGACAGGGGACGAGAGAGGTAGAATGAGTAGAAGAGGTAGTATTATTTAAGTAGTAGTAGTAGTAGTAGTGGTAGTGGTAGTAACTAATAGTAGTTAATAGAAGTAGTAGTAGTAGTAGTAGTTAATAACAGTAGTAGTAGTTAATAGTAGTAGTAGAAGTGTTAATATTAATATTATTAATGGTAGTAATTGTAGAAGAAGTAGTAGTAGTAGTAGTAGCAATAGTTGTAGAAGTAGCAGTAATACAAGCAGTAATAGACATGGCAATAAGAAGGTAGTAACTGTAGTGAAAGAACAGGGAAAAGAGAGGTGTGCCATCGAAGAAATAATAGTAGCAGTAGTGGTAATAGTAGACGTAGTCTATAGAAACAAGAAAACAGAATAGCACTGCCGAAGAGCTAATTGCAAACGGGGGTAAGATAAATATTCAAGAGGGACAAAACCCACATAGGATAGAACCCACCTTGGCAGGAGACAGGAAAGGCAAAGTAAACTTAAGAAAGGTAAAGAGTTAAGGAGACCAGGTAATAAAGATCAGGTGAAGGTATCTTGATATAGTCTCTACTGAGATTCAAATTACGAATGTTATGTGTAAGGAATGCTTCAACATGACGGCGTCTGTGAAGACTAGAAGAAGGATTAGCAATTTTCGAAAAGGACCAGTTTGTAGAATGACTGTAATTTTTTTTTTACACAGGGTTTTACATGGTTAGGTTAAGGATTCCTAACTTTATTTACAAGCTAAGAGCTGTTACCTATATTAGCTCTTCTAAAAGCCTTTATATTGTTATGATGTATACAGGTAGGGAACAAGATGCAGTTGGAGCCATCTATGGGCCAGCAATTTCATTTGATCAACTGGCTTTTTTTCGTTGACATTATTATGCTGTACGAACATGTTCCGGACTCGAGTCATCATGGGAATAAATGATCTCAGAAGAAGTGATGTTCTGGAGATGGGTACAGTCACAGTGAAGTTGCTGTTAGCTGCCCGTCTTGTTTGTACAAGCTCAACTCTCGCTGTCCTCGGAGTGGAGCCAAGTGTGGTACATTGACAATATTGGCCTTGTACATAACCGTAAGGCTACCCACATCCCTCCTGTGTTGTAGGCTCTGCTGAAATGCTGTGTGAGCGTACTTGTGCATCGTACAGAATCTTGTAACCTCTCCTGTACAGCAGATGTGAGATACGTCGAAGTGCTGGAAGCTTCCTGGCCGCCTTATTTGCAAGATTTACATTTTGGTTCTTCATGTCAGTTGGAGTCAAATTTCATTCCCGGGGTACCAACACTCTCCCATTCATACTTAATACTGATACGACATTACCATCATGATGCCTAGAGACCATGATCATTTGTGTTTTCTCGGAAATAAATGTTACCTGCCATTGTTTACCCCAGGCTCAAATAGCTCTTAGCTGGTGATTGATGTAGCTTAGAGCAGCTGGCATTTCCTCTCTTTGATAAGTAAATGTCAGAGTGCAGTTGTCTGCATATGCATAGGATTCTGGGATGAGATGAGGAAGGTCATTAGGACTGTCAGAAAGTGAGTGGCTAGTTTCTTCAAAGTATTTGAGAGGACAAAAAGAGTAGAAAATTGCGGAAACTTGGGAATCATCTGTGGCAGGAGGTAAGGTACGAACAAGATTGCTATGACTAAAATTAATTTGATGAAAAGTATGTTAAATGTTAAAAGAATAAAGAATATCGTTAAGATTTAGGAGACTGGAAATACAGGGAAGGCAAAGTATAGGAAATTTCACTGGAGAAGGGAATCTGGGAGAGAAGAAAGTTGGTTTAACATGTAAGCAGCAGAGTTTATGAAATCAGAAAGGTAGCCTAGGCAAGAGAAAGAAATGTAAAGACAGAAAATTTCTCAGGAAAGACACTAATGGTCACAGATATACAAGGCATGGTCAAAGAGAGAAACAAAAACACTTTCAATGACAAATAAAACACGGAAAGAAAAATAGACAATGTGTAGTTGGGGAAGAAAGTTTCGAAACTCATTTTGCAGTGGAGAAGAGAAGACTGTGAGGCACAATCTATATAATAATCTTTCAAAGAATATTGAGAATTTTAATATTATATAATTTGAAATAATACTGTACTAGTCAACGTGATCTGTAAAATAAGCTACGACAACGCTACAGCTCCTTAATTTGCTATTACTCAACATATAAATACAAAAGTTTAGTGTGTGTTCTCACATTCCCTGTTCTGCCACTTGCCTTGAAACTAGTCATATATATATATATATATATATATATATATATATATATATATATATATATATATATATATATATATATATATATATATATGTGTGTGTGTGTGTGTGTAGGTTGGTAGACAGCAACCACCCAGGGAGGTACTACTGTCCTGCCAAGTGAGTGTAAAACGAAAGCCTGTAATTGTTTTACATGATGATAGGATTGCTGGTGTCCTTTTTTCTGTCTCATAAACATGCAAGGTTTCACGTACGTCTTGCTATTTCTACTTACACTTAGGTCACACTACACATACATGTACAAGCATATATATACACACCCCTCTGGGTTTTCTTCTGTTTTCTTTCTAGTTATTGTTCTTGTTTATTTCCTCTCATCTCCATGGGGAAGTGGAACAGAATTCTTCCTCCGTAAGCCATGCGTGTTGTAAGAGGCGACTAAAATGCCAGGAGCAAGGGGCTAGTAACCCTTTCTCCCCTATAAATTACTAAATTTAAAAAGAGAAACTTTCGTTTTTCTTTTTGGGCCACCCTGCCTTGGTGGGATACGGCCGGTTTGTTGAATATATATATATATATATATATATATATATATATATATATATATATATATATATATATATATATATATATATATATATTGCAGTAATGGATACCACACGACTCTTCAGAATGTTCTCGATAAGCTTTCCTAATCATATGATGCTTTACTTTCAAAGTTCCTTGATAATGTGAGTAGTCACGAAAGCGCTTGGAATTTCTCTATTCTTTCAGAGTGGTTGTTTTGCATATATATACATATATATATATATATATATATATATATATATATATATATATATATATATATATATATATATATATATATATATATATATAATATAGGGAGGTACCACCTCTAGAACTGTCCTAGGGACCCTCATCCTCAGAGAAAAGAATAAACTTGCTTCAGGGAAAACTCAAGGTTCTCCCTGAAGCTGTTTGAGAATTTTCTCCTACCACCCCCTATATTTCAAGTATGTTTTATTTAAAGACAAAATACATTGGCCAAACATTCACAAAAATACAACAGAAAGTAAAACAACATAGGTAACTCAGAGCTACATCTCGAATACTTCGTCCAGCTCCCCTGCGGTGGGCCGCGTGATCAGAATGCTGCAGGCATTTCTTCTCTGGATCGCACCACTGAGTTTCTGAAAGAGGAAGCTGGTCGCCCTGTGGTTCTTGGTTTCTATTATGAGCTTTTCACCCAGCTCTTTGAGGAACCCAACATTAGAGCACACTTGCCCCATGCTCCAAGGGTCTCCGACCCTATTGGAATGAAGTTATAGCAAGGGGGAAGGTCTTCATATTTTCGGATCTTCTGGGTCTCCCTGTGGCTGACAGCTCCCCCCCCCCCTTCCACTACGGAGTATGGCAAGTAGGTGTCTGCCAATGTGGCAGCACAGGTGTAGTTCCAGGCAATCTGCTTTCCATCCTTCCAGGGTAGCATAGTGGCTCCATCAGGACGCTTTTGACTTCCATCAGACCTCTGTACTTGGGGTTTTCGTTGAGCTGGGCAACGGGCTGTGGCGAGGCTTCTCTTTATGATGTCATTGACCTCCTCATGTCTGGCATTCTTCCCTTCTGCTGTGTGACACACGAGACCATGAAGTCCGAATTGATCAGCTGTCGCCCTGCCGCAAATACACCTATGTTCGGTGAGGATGGGGGCGGCTAGGCGAAGAGCAACACCAATCCGAATGGCCTGTGGGTCGAGACGGGTGCCCAGGGAGGAATTGGGAACAGCTAACAGGAAATCTCCTGAGTGTGGTGCCTTCACTGCCAGGAGACTAGCTTTGTTCTTTCCTGAAGCATAGGAGAGCATTGTGTTGGCGATTTTTTTCCATGATCGGTTTGTCCCAGTGGGACTGTTTGTGCTGTTTGGGAGGAGCTGGTCTACTGTAAGGGTGTCCCACCGAATCGCTGCTTCAGTAAACCTGGCGTCTTGAGTTCCTACCACGTCTCTCAAGCGTTCGTGAACTATCTTCTTGACTAATGCACTGGAAGCCAAACACGAAGACAGAAAAGCAGGTAAAGCAACATGCGTTGCTTTACGCACCCCTATACCTCCCAGTCGCACTGGGAGGGTTGCTTGATCCCATTGCTCATCCTCTAGTGACAGGTTCAGTGCCTTCTTAAAAGTTGATCTCAGGTGTGCGTCATATTCATCGAGTGTTGGGTTGTCAAAAGAGGGTGCACACCTCAAGAAGTAAGTGAGTCTTGGCATAGTAAGACACCTTGTGAGGAGATACATAGCATCATGGGCATCAAAATCGCTTATTCTCTCCTCCATTCTCATCAGGTCTCTCAATTTGTCCCTGTTGGACGGAGTGGTAGTTGAGACTTCCGGGAGGATTCTTCGCACAGCATTGATTATTTCTTGGTTCGCTGTGATTTCACACTTGGAGGGACTCAGGGACTTGGAGGGACTCAGGTACTCTTCAGTACCTGCCAGAGTACCGTCATCCAGGTACCAGATATTGAGCTCATTGCGTAGGCTGGAAGTTAGTTCTCTTACTGCCAAGCAGAAGAGAAGTGGAGCGAGCGGGTCACCCTGCTGAACACCCTCTGATGACGAGTGGTTGTTACATATATTTATATATATATATATATATATATATATATATATATATATATATATATATATATATATATATATATATACATATATATATAATGTATATATATATATATATATATATATATATATATATATATATATATATATATATATATATATATATATATATATATATATATGTGTGTGTGTGTGTATGTCTTGCCGAATAGGTAAAATTGCTAAATTATCAAGAACTCATGCAAAATTCAGCCATTTCTAAAATTTTCTCTTATACGTTTAAAGATATATATTTTTCATTTATGTTAATGTAAAAATTAATAATTTTGTACCAAAAGAACCTTAGAAAACTTACCTAACCTTATTATAACAAGCCGAATTTTATTTAGCCTAATCCAATTAAATATATATTTTAGATAAGTTTACAGTCATTTAATAATAAACAAACACAATGAAATATATTGTTTTCCTTAGCTTCAGAATGCTTTTTGCGAAATTATTGCATACACAAATTTTCGCTTGCCATATTCGGCAAGAAGAGCGTTGCTATTTAAGCCAAAATCACAAGTTTTACTTATTCGGCACGACATATATATGCAATAAGATGGCAGTATACAGGTGATATCACAATATGCAAAGTAACCACTGTGAAAAAATAGGAAACTTCCAGTCGCTTTCGTGATTTTCTCACATAGTCAAGGAACTGTAGACAAAAACAGAAACAACAAAATCCTTATAAGGACAAGCTAACGCCTCATGGTCAACATCAAACACCTCACCTCACCCATATCCTTTTCTTGGTTTAGCTATATAAGGAGAAGATGTGCCCCACTCTGCCTTATTGTCACCACTGACAACTTTGACACAGTCCTTGTGGCTAGCCTCGGAGGGTCCCTTTATGGATGAGGAATTGTATCATGGCAGCAAAGTGTTCGGCAAAGAATTCAGCTTTCTCCTGACTGGTAGTAGAGATGGTCCCATCTTGTCGATTTAGAGGCGGAACAATTGCATCAGGTGAATAACTTTGTCGGTCCTTAACTAAGGACCATCAGGTTTTGGAGTCCACTCTACTTGACGCCAACTTTCTTTTTTGTTAGGTAAAAGGACACAAGTGTAACTAATGTGACATTTTATTGTGGCAACGTTTCGCTCTCCAGGAACTTTGTCAAACCGTTACCGAAGCTCCTGGAGAGCGAAAGCCGAACCAAAACTGATCTGAATGCTTCGACACATACTGCCGGTGAGGTATGTGTTCTTATTGGGATTAAGTATGTGATCACTTTGCTGTCGGCAACACCATAAAGAAGAGAATTCCAATCCAAGGCGATGAGCTCAGAGCAAAGGGCCGGCCAGTTTCCTCTTTCCCACAGCATTTTTGTACGTGTAGATTCTTCACCTCGCTCTGTTGGAATCCTCAATATCGTAAAGACAACCTTGTGGTCAAATGATCCAACATAGCAAATGGGTTGGCAAGTGACTATGTCTTCCGATAGATCACTCACTACTGGGTCGAGGGAGGAGACAGAAATGTGAATAGGAAAATTAAGAAAATTTCTCATGTCAAAAACTGCGAGAAGGTCATGAAAATCCCTCTGTAAAAGTTGTTGGTTTAGGTCACCAACAGTTATAATATGTTGACATTTGTGTTGAAGCAGAAGGAAGTCAACATTTTTCATTAGGAAGTTGATGGAATCTGCAGGTTGCCGCTGAGGTTTTCGCTTTCTAGTACAGAGGTACCAGTGTTTATGGGAAGATTGAAGAATATCATTTCTAGGTGAGTAGGGATGCAACACCAATGGGCTGTATATGCACACTTTTAGAAAAGCACACCGCAACGCCTCCTTGCCCTTGCCTGTCTCTTTTCATTCATGAGGTATAGCCAGCAATTCATGCAAAATTTTCCGGAGTCCTGTCGTCCAGAAATGTCTCAACAAGAATGATAATATCTGGGCGTTGAGTGTTCACGAAATTGCATGAGTTCACCAACACTGGTAATGAAGCCTTTAATGTTGGCAAACAGGATTCTGATAGACTGGCTCCACATGACTTTTCAGTTTCACATGAGTGTATTCAACTCTTTCTCTCTCTCCCTCCCTCTCTCTCTCTCTCTCTCTCTCTCTCTCTCTCTCTCTCTCTCTCTCTCTCTCTCTCTCTCTCTCTCTCTCTCTCTCTCTCTCTTTACACAGGGTTTGACAAGGTTAAGGATCCCTAGCTTTATTGACAAGCTATTTACAGGTTAAGGATTCCTAACTTTATTGGCAAGCTAAGAGCTGTTACCTACATCAGCTGATTTGAAAGCATTTATATTGTTATGACACATACAAGTAGGGAACAGGATGAAGTTGGAGCCATCTGTGGGCCAGCATTTTCATGTGTTCAACTGACTTTATCTCGTTGACATCATAATGCTGTACGAATGTATTCCATACACGAGTCATCCTGGGTATATATGATCTCAGATGGAGTGATGTTCTGGAGAAGGATACAGCCAGAGTGAAGTTGCTGCTTTCTGCCCATCTTGTGGCATAAAAGCTTGTTTCACGCTGTCCTCGAAGTGGATCCAAGTGTGGTATTTTGACAATATTGGCCTTGTACATAACAGTAAGGCCACCCACATCCCTCCTGTGTTAAAGGCTCTATTGAAATGACAGATCTATCCAGGATGGGTCCAGGCGAGAGATGAGACGTCTTGCTCCGTTCTCTACTCTGTCAAGCAGTCGCAGATGAGAGGGGGGGCAGGCAAACCAAGAAAGTGGAGCATACTCAAGGTCTGAGCGTACTTGTGCCTCGTACAGAATCTTGCTACCCCTACTCTCTCTCTCTCTCTCTCTCTCTCTCTCTCTCTCTCTCTCTCTCTCTCTCTCTCTCTCTCCCAAGCATGTTTTCTATTAGTGATATTTTGTTTTTCATTGCCTTGGCTATCCTCCAAATCTGCAGCACCAGTAGCAATTTCCATAGTGATTAACGTCGCCTCTTGCCAGGACATCAGCAATATCACAATATCCATGCTAATTAGGTGTAATTATGGAATCTTGATACTTTTTTTATCGATAATCTAAATCATGCTTGATAGCAAAAGATGAACGAGAATATTGTGAATACAAGTTGTAGATGGAACGTTATAATTCGTGTGGAATTAAACAAAATTAGATCATTAAGTCATTATGTCAGCATAGCCACTCATTTACCTGACATTCCTCTATTTAATGGCACCTCTTGTGCTCGCTTCATTGAGGTCACGTGACAGCTTATTCCATACATAGAAATCTATTTTGCCTAGCCAATACTTTCCTACTGATTGAAAAAAATTATCCTTTTTGTATCCATTGCTGAAGATCAAGATTAAATCAATTATTTTTAGTAATAAGTAGTCGCTTAACTTCTTCAAGGGCTTATTTACATAGTTAAAGCACAGCCTCAAGTGCACTGTCTTACTAATCATCACCGAATCTTCGTATGAAAAGGCAAGTGAAAATTTGGTAAGCCATAATTTTGCAAAAAATTAATTTGAACCTGACGAAAAAAAAAAATATATTTCATCGTCATTGTTTATTATTAAATAATTCTAAACTTATCTAAAAAATATTTAATTGGACTAGGCTAAATTAAATTGCGTTTGATATAATATGATTTTTGGTACCAAATTATTATTTTTTGTATTAACATACATGAAAAAATACATGCCTAAATGAATAAGAGAAAATTTTAGAAAAACCTTAATTTTAAACAAGTTCTTGCCAACTGACCAGTTTTACCTAATCGACATAGGGATGGCCTTATTCGTGCACACAGTGGGTGTGCGGGATCACATAGGCCCCCAACAGAGAGTAGCCCATAGCCTCCACAGACAGAGACCAATTCCAATGGCAACCTCCTCGCTTGCGATAACCTTCTGCTGGCATTCAAATCCACTGCTAGCAGTACCCTATCTCACATTCCTAAAGCGGCTCGCCCATACGCAGCAGGGAAATTCACAGACCTTCTTAAGCAGGTGAATGGAGGTTCCACCAACTTAGAAGCCCGAGGCACCAGTAAAGCATGGCACAACCTACTACTGTTTAGCAATGTCTGTCTTGCAGTTCCTGAAAGACGAGGCAAACTGCTAACCACATCAGTCATCAAGGCAGTGCGCAACTACCCATGAACGGATAATTGTGTCCCTCTGCCCCATCATCGCAGGAATCACAGAGGTAGACCCAAGAAAAATTTCACTGAAAACGAGAAAATCTGCGCACAGGTTAGAAAAAAAATCGAAGAAGGTAACACAGTGGGATCAATCAGGATAATCACAAGTGACAACACTGTAGCTCCCAAAGATGAAACCACAGCCCAAGTACAATCGCCTATAAGGCGATTGTGTCATTCCAGCAGGATCTGCAAGAGGTTACACTGGAATTCGACCACACCTCAAAGAGATGGTAAATCCAGTACTCGGCGCATCTGCATCAATTCTTCTCACCGAGTTAACAACTTTCGTCAACAACTGCCTGGCTGGGTGAATCCCAGAAGAAATTAAACCATTCTTTTTTGGAGCCTCACTATGCACTTTAAAGAAGAAGAATGGGGGAATCAGACCCATTGCAGTCGGTAGCACTCTTCGCCGTCTCGTTGCCAAAGCAGCAGTTAGAAGCATTCGCCTAGAAGCTGCCGGTTTACTCCAGCCACACCAACTAGGCTTTGGGGTTTCTCAAGAAAGTGAAGCCGCAGCTCATTCGGCAAGGGCCTACATCAGGAACCTACGAGAAGACAAGGCCGTAGTCAAACTGGATTTTAGAAATGCCTTTAATATGGTGAAGAGAGATGTGGTCTTGCTGGCCATTCGGGCTCGGTTCCCCAGTCTTTTTCCCTTCATTTCAGCCGGCTACAGCAAACTCTCAATTTTTTTGTTTGGAGAACATGAATTTCTCTCATCAGAGGGTGTTCAGTGGGGTGACCCACTTGCTCCACTTTAACTTTAAGCCTATGCAGCGAGCTCAACATCTGATACCTGGATGATGGCACTCTGGCAGGCACTAAAGGGTCCCTGTTAGAAGATCTTCAACTGGTGAAGACACAGGGAGAAGACTTGGGACTCATCCTCAATCCCTCCAAGTGTGAAATCATCACAACAAACCAGGAAATAATGCTGTGCGAAGAATCCTCCCAGAAGTCTCAACTACCACTCCGTCCAACAGTACCTTCTAGGGAGCACCGCTGGGTCACCAGGCCATCGACACTGTCCTCAAGGACAAATTGAATGATCTGGAGAGAATGGAAGAGAGAAAAAGCGTTTTTGATGCCTATGATGCTCTGAATCTCCTCACAAGGTGTCTTACTATGCCAAGACTCACTTCCTGAAGTGGGAGGTGCAAGTCAAAGCAGCAGAGGCTAGGATACAGAGTTTAGAAGAGGAACTGAAAAATCTGAAACATCCTAAAGAACTAAAGAACATCTTGGGATTGACAACAGAGACTGCTACCTCAGTCACAAATAAGGGGACTGTTTGGAAAGAAGGAGCAAAACTGCATGTAGAAGCTCTATCAGAGGAGACTGTAGTAAATGAAAAGGCTAAGCTATATGTGGAGGCCCTAACAGACCACAGCAGAGTCCAGGGAAAACTGAGAAGGGAAAATGACAGGCCACTGAGCCCAAGTACACTAGCCAGTGAAACTGAAGAAAGGAAAACTGCAATGGAGGAAATCAAATTGAATGAGGGGATACACAGGGATACGCAGTGGGAGAAAGAAAGGGTGAGGTCAGTCTTTGTGTATGGGCTCCAGGAAGTTGAAGGGGAAACATATGAAGCAAGAAAACAAGGGAAAAAAAAGCAATTGAAAGCATCATGAAAGCAATAGGAGAAGACGACATGACCCAGCTGGAAATTTTTTGGAGAATAGGGGGGTTTGTAAAAAAAAGAACCCGGCCAGTGAAAGTGACCTTCAAGGCAGAATCGACTCGGAACAGGATCATGCAGGAGAAAGCACGATTAAGGGACATGCTGGCATACAGGAAGGTGTATCTCGACCGTGACAGAACACAAGAAGAAAGGCAGAAACTGAGAGAGATGGTACAAAGACGAAAGGAGGAAAGAGAAGGGATGGAGAAGACAGACAGGAGATCCCAGACCCAGGAAGAAGATCAAATACACCCTCTCTCACAACTTCCTATAGAAGCCTCTCAACCAGGTCAACCCCAGTGTAAACAAGCACTCTAAACCAAAGCACCCATGCCACATCCAATGCCCCCACCCACTGCATTACAAACTCCACTCCCACAGCAACCACCCATAGTTCCTTATCAGGTCTTCCACTTCCCCAACCCCAATACACCTCCCAGACCACAGTCTTAGAAAAGAAGTTGAAGGTGTGGTATACAAATGCAGATGGAATAACAAATAAGTATGAGGAGTGGCACGAAAGAGTCAAGGAGACATCCCCAGACATAATAGCACTCACAGAAACAAAACTCACCAGAATAATAGCAGATTCAATCTTTCCATCCAGATATCAAATCCTCAGGAAAGACAAAGGGAGGAGAGGGGGAGGAAGAGTTGCACTGCTCATTAAAAACCAGTGGGTTTTTGAGAAAATGGAAGGAATGGATGGCACGGGCAAAAGGGACTACTTAGTAGGAACAATCCAGTCTGAGGAACATAAGGTGATAATTGCGGTAATGTACAACCCACCACAGAACTGCAGGAGGCCAAGAGAAGAATACGATGAGAGCAACAGAGCAATGGTCGACACACTAGCCGAGGTGGCCAGGAGAGCACACATGGGGGGAGCAAAATTACTAGTTATGGGTCATTTCAATCACAAGGAGATTGACTGGGAAAACCTGGAGCCCCATGGGGGTCCCGAAACATGGAGAGCCAAGATGATGGATGTGGTGCTGGAAAACCTCATGCATCAACATGTTAGAGACACTACCAGAGAGAGAGGAGAGGATGAACCAGCAAGACTGGACCTTGTATTCACCTTGAGTAGTTCGGACATCGAGGATATCATGTATGAAAGGCCCCTGGGAGCTATTGATCATGTGGTTCTGTGCTTCGACTACACAGTTGAGCTCCAAGTGGAGAGAGTAGCAGGAATAGGCTGGGAAAAACCAAACTACAAAAGGGGGAACTACTCAGGCATGAGGAACTTCCTTCAAGACATTCAGTGGGAGAGGGAACTGACTGGAAAACCAGTACAAGGAATGATGAACTATGTGGCAACAAAATGCAAGGAGGCAGAGGAGAGGTTTGTTCCCAAGGGAAACAGAAATAATTGGAAAAACAGAACGAGTCCTTGGTTCACCCAAAGGTGTAGGGAGGCAAAAACTAGGTGTACTAGAGAATGGAAAAGGTACAGAAGACAGAGAACTCAGGAAAATAAAGAGATTAGCCGAAAAGCCAGAGATGAATATGCACAGATAAGAAGGGAGGCTCAGCGACAATATGGAAATGACATAGCATCGAAAGTCAAGACTGACCCAAAGCTGTTGTACAGCCACATCAGGAGGAAAACAACAGTCAAGGACCAGGTAATCAGACTGAGGAAGGGTGATGTGGAATTCACAAGAAACGACCAAGAGGTATGTCAGGAGCTCAACACGAGATTTAAAGAAGTATTTACAGTGGAAACCAGTAGGACTCCAGGAAATCAGAACAGGGGACGACACCAGCAAGTGCTGGATGAGGTACATATAAACAAGGAGGTGGTGAAGAAGCTGCTATGCGAACTTGACACCTCAAAGGCGGTGGGACCAGACAACATCTCTCTGTGGGTCCTTATAGAGGGAGCAGAGATATTGTGTGTACCATTAACAAAGATCTTCAACACATCATTTGAAACTGGGCAACTCCCTGAGGTACGGAGCATGGCAAATGTAGTCCCAATTTTTAAAAAGGGAGACAGACATGAGGCACTAAACTACAGACCTGTATCACTAACGTATATAGTATGCAAGGCCATGGAGAAGATCATCAGGAGGAGAGTGGTGGAGCACCTGGAAAGAAACAAGTGTATAATTGACAACCAGCACGGTTTCAGGGAAGGAAAATCCTGTGTCACAAACCTACTAGAGTTTTATGACAGGGTGACAGAAGTAAGACAAGAGGGAGACGGGTGGGTCGACTGCATTTTTTTGGACTGCAAGAAGGCCTTCGACACAGTTCCTCACAAGAGGTTACTGCAAAAGCTAGAGGATCAGGCACACATAACAGGAAAGGCACTGCAATGGATCAGAGAATACCTGACAGGGAGGCAACAACGAGTCATGGTACGTGACGAGGTGTCAGAGTGGGCGCCTGTGACAAGCGGGGTTCCACAGAGGTCAGTCCTAGGACCTGTGCTGTTTTTGGTATAAGTGAACGACATAACGGAAGGGATAGACTCAGAAGTGTCCTTGTTTGCAGATGATGTGAAGTTAATGAGAAGAATCAAATCGGATGAGGATCAGGCAGGACTACAAAGAGACCTGGACAGGCTACAAGCCTGGTCCAGCAACTGGCTCCTTGAGTTTAACCCTGCCAAATGCAAAGTTATGAAGATTGGGGAAGGGCAGAGAAGACCGCAGACACAATACAGTTTAGATGGCCAAAGACTGCAAACCTCACTCAAGGAAAAAGATCTGGGGGTGAGAATAACACCGAGCATATCTCCTGAGGGGCACATCAATCAGATAACTGCTGCAGCATACGGGCGCCTGGCAAACCTTCGGATAGCGTTCCGATACCTCAGTAAGGACTCGTTCAAGACTCTGTATACCATTTACGTCAGGCCCATACTGGAGTATGCAGCGCCAGTTTAGAATCCACACCTGGTCAAGCACGTCAAGAAATCAGAGAAAGTGCAAAGGTTTGCAACAAGACTAGTTCCAGAGCTACGGGGATTGTCCTACGAAGAAAGGTTGAGAGAAATCGGCCTGATGACACTGGGGGACAGGAGGGTCAGGGGAGACATGATAACGACATATAAAATACTGCGCGGAATAGACAAGGTGGACAAAGACGGGATGTTCCAGAGAAGGGACACAGACACAAGAGGTCACAATTGGAAGTTGAAGACTCAGATGAATCAAAGGGATGTTAGGAAGTATTTCTTCAGTCATAGAGTAGTCAGGCCGTGGAATAGCTTAGAAAGTGACGTAGTGGAGGCGGGAACCATACATAGTCGGCCGTCTCCCACCGAGGCAGGGTGACCCAAAAAAGAAATAAAATCCCCAAAAAGAAAATACTTTCATCATTCAAAACTTTCACCACACTCACACATTATCACTGTTTTTGCAGAGGTGCTCAGAATACAACAGTTTAGAAGCATATACATATAAGGATACACAACATATCCCTCCAAACTGCCAATATCCCAAACCCCTCCTTTAAAGTGCAGGCATTGTACTTCCCATTTCCAGGACTCAAGTCCGACTGTATGAAAATAACCGGTTTTCCTGAATCCCTTCACTAAATATTACCCTGCTCACACTCCAACAGATCGTCAGGTCCCAATTACCATTCGTCTCCATTCATTCCTATCTAACACGCTCACGCACGCTTGCTGGAAGTCCAAGCCCCTTGCCCACAAAACCTCCTTTACCCCCTCTCTCCAACCCTTTCGAGGACGACCCCTACCCCGCCTTCCTTCCCCTATAGATTTATATGCTTTCCATGTCATTCTACTTTGATCCATTCTCTCTAAATGACCAAACCACCTCAACAACCCCTCTTTTGCCCTCTGACTAATACTTTTATTAACTCCACACCTTTTCCTAATTTTCACATTCCGAATTTTCTGCATAATATTTACACCACACATTGCCCTTAAACAGGACATCTCCACTGCCTCCAACCGTCTCCTCGCTGCTGCATTTACCACCCAAGCTTCACACGCATATAAGAGTGTTGGTACTACTATTCTTTCATACATTCCCTTCTTTGCCTCCATAGATAACGTTTTTTGACTCCACATATACCTCAACGCACCACGCATCTTTTTTCCCTCATCAATTCTATGATTAACCTCATCCTTCATAAATCCATCCGCCGACACGTCAACTCCCAAGTATCTGAAAACATTCACTTCTTCCATATTCCTCCTCCCCAATTTGATATCCAATTTTTCTTTATCTAAATCATTTGATACCCTCATCACCTTACTCTTTTCTATGTTCACTTCAACTTTCTACCTTTACACACATTTCCAAACTCATTCACTAACCTTTGCAATTTTTCTTTAGAATCTCCCATAAGCACAGTATCATCAGCAAAAAGTAACTGTGTCAATTCCCATTTTGAATTTGATTCCCCTAAATTTAATCCCACCCCTCTCCCGAACACCCTAGCATTTACTTCCTTTACAACCCCATCTATAAATATATTAAATAACCATGGTGACATTACATATCCCTGTCTAAGACCTACTTTTACCGGGAAGTAGTCTCCCTCTCTTCTACACACCCTAACCTGAGCCTCACTATCCTCATAAAAACTCTTTACAGCATTTAATAACTTACCACCTATTCCATATACTTGCAACATCTGCCACATTGCTCCTCTATCCACTCTATCATATGCATATATATATATATATATATATATATATATATATATATATATATATATATATATATATATATATATATATATATATTATTGTAACCACGAACGAGTGGTATTGATCAATAACAACACTGCGACTAACCAAGGACTTGGAGCCATGATGTTTTGGCCCGCCTCATGGTGAACAAAAATCACATGACACTCTAACCCACAGGACCACCAAATCCTACAAAGAACCAAATACGCAGCCAAGCTAGGTGTGTTACCCTTGGTCCGAGGACATACTGTGGTGTGGGTGCCTCCGAACTAATTTCATTCTACTCCTTGTTTGGTGTACTAGCCCAACAAGCAGTATTTTATATTATTGTAACCACGAACGAATGGTATTTGTCTATAACAACACTGCGACTAGCCAAGGACTCGAACCCATGATGTTTTGGCCTCGTCTTTCTGTCAACTGTTTCCCCCCCCCCCCACACACACACACACTCATTCCACTTTCTTCAATCAGTTTAAAGTCCTAGACAACTCAGCAACGATTCTGTGGACAGAGTAGGCTAACGCTACCACTTCTGCCCAAGAAATATGTACCTCATCCCTTACATACGTATCAAATTTTCTATAACAATTGTCCCAGATGTTAATGAGATTGCAAGTTTTGCGCAGTACCTGCTTAGCCAGCAATTTACACCAGTTGCCCTAAACATCTATACATTGTACACTCTTCTTCTAGTCAAACGGATACATATGATCAGGACTGCTACCTTAGACCTAATTAAATCTATAATTGTCCTGTACTAGTCTAGCAGCTACTATCTCCTGCCCTTCACAATACCGTTTTCATCCGCAGTGAGGCAGATAATGGGTTTGTTCCAGGTGCCTGACATGGTATTAGCCAATCTGTTGACAGTGTCACAACTCCAGTTCCTGGATCATCTTCCTATCTCTGTTAGAGAAAGTATGCTCAATATATTTATCCTGTGAGACACCTACTACAATGATATTCCTGCATTTATTAGCATAGGAGCAATACGCTGCTAATGTATGACCGATACATTGTAGAAAACCATCACAGTTCTACTTTAAGGATAATTAGGTCGTTGTTGCAGGCAGGGAGCAATGATAAGGCTTCGGAGGTTTCTTACTTTATTTGCGATATCGTGGGTACACAGGCAGTGTTTAAGTTGCCCAGCCCCACAAGGAGCCCATGCCTGCGGAGGAGAGACAAGTAGGTCTTGTTGACTCTAGGATGCCTGGAAGCTAAGTGAGGGTGAGGCAGGGTTATGCTATTTGAAGTGGTATGCCCACCAGCCTTGCCCTATGGTGGAAACTATTAAAACTAGGCATGTAGGCTTACAGTCTACATTTTGCTCAGCCACCTACAACATGGTCGTCCTCGATCATAATTGGCTGTATAAAAAAATCGGTCTTTTTCTCGCAGGAACAGGGTACAGAACACAGAATAAAAACTGAATAGAAACAGAATAAAAACAGCTCCCTACTCGAACAAGTATGTAAATGTATTTTTGTAAGTTCTTTTGTAAGTGTATTTTTGGGGGTCTGAAACGAACTAATCTAATTTACATTTTTCCTTATAGGAACAAATTCGATCGGTATCGGCACTCGAACAGCCTTCTAAAACGAATTAAGTTCATAACTCGAGGTACCACTGTATACAAATGTAGACATAGAAAAAAAAACTTCCTATAGGGAGGGAAGAAAAAAAAGTTGGGGTGTGCTAAAAAAACATCTTGGTCCAAGGCAGTGAGCGTCGATGGGCATCACTGCACGCCTTCCTGCGTCTGGACAGAATCTGCAACACAAGAGACATCGCTGCGGCTGAGCTGTGACGTAACAGGGTACGGTCTCCTCTGGAACGGTGAAGTAGTCATCCTAGTAGTCGATGCAGGGTTCACTCACCCTGGGGCACAACCTGCTGGTGCCCTCGAGTGAGGCGTTGTCAGTACTTGGCAGGAATGTTCTGGCAAGCGACTTAGAAGGACATTTCTCGGCAAAATATCTGGGAGTCGTAACAGCATACATTTTGAGATCACCCCCAGTGTGCTGCTAAACTATTTTGCATAAAATTTAAATTGTGGTTATAGTTGTAGTGTATGTGTTGCTACACTGTAGTTTGAGAGAATAAACATAGTATGCTGCTACACTGTACTACATGATTGTTGCATTTTGGAATAACGTGCAATATACTGCTACGCTATTCTATAGGTTAGCTTCAGTACGGGAAAACCCGCAGTGTGCTACTAAACTTATTTTATTATTATACTTTATTGTGTGAATATACCCAGTTTACTACTACAGAAGCCTATGTGAGAATGCGACCATACACAAGGAACTACTGCAATATTCTTTTTAATAGCTACGATGATAGAACTCCCACAGGGGGGGTTGCTATGCTATTCTATGATGCATACATGGTAGAACACATGCAGTGTGCTGTTACACTATAAGGTTGGCAACATTTTGGGAACACCCGTAGTTTGCTGCTATGCTGCTGTTTATGTTAGTTACATTTTAGAAACACTTGGAGTGCGCTGCTTCACAATTCAGTGGTGCAGTGTGCTGCTGCACTATTCTGTACCATAGGGACATTGATGGAACACTCATAGTATGCTGCTAAACTATCCTGAGTGATAGATACATTGTCGGTTCCCCTATTGTGAGTTGCTCCCATACTCTATATGATGGTTACAATGTGGGAACACCCTCAGTGTGTTTCTGTACTGTCCTACATAGTAGTTCACATTATGAAAACACAAATATTGTCTTGCTACCTACTTTCAATTTGATAGTTACACAGTGGGTACATCACAGTGGGTATACCACAGTGGGAACACTCTCAGAATGCTATATATGACAGTTACATTATGTTAAAATCCTCAGTGTGGTATTTATTTATTTTATATAATAGTTACATTGTAAGTACTTCTGCACTATTGAAATAGTGAACAATTGTTGGATCTGAGAGGAAGGTGACCTGTCAGTGATTACATTCTTTCTTCTACTACTCTACACCTCTCCTGCCGACAGTATACAAGTCTCCACACTGTCTCTTGATCTTCACATTGTTTCAGACTATGGAACAGAACTCTTCTCCAGGCTGAGGGACTGACAACCTCAAATCTACGTCTTCAGGGGTGATGGACTGATTACATCGTCTTCACATCTCTTCTGCTCCTGCCTACTTTCTGTACTTGACTGAAGAAGCCTACTGTGTAGGCGAAACGTTTCGGAATAAAGATGCCTAACTGTAGCCTGTGTCTTACCAACCCACTTCTAAACTATTCTATATGATATTTGCAGTATATGAATACTCACAGCGTGTTAGTTCATTATTCTTTATCAGAGTTACATTGAGGGAAGAACTGCAGTGTACTGCAACCTTAATGGGTATGATATTTACGTAATGGTAATACCAATACCGTGCTGATACTATATTTTATATGATAGTTTCCTATATTAAACACCCAAACTGTGCTTGTATTGTTCTTTATAATAAATTTGTGGGAATTCTCACAGTGGACTACCACACAATTCCATACGAAAGTTAATAAATTAGACACTTGTACTGCACTTCGGTATCTTTGGAAATAAATGATATAAAATACCGACACAATGTAAATATAAACACTTAAGCACTATAATGTGATCCTTTATTGGCAACGTTTCGCCCACACAGTGGGCTTTATCATTTCACAAAGAGATCTGTTTATGACTTGATAAAGCCCACTGTGTGGGCGAAACGTTGCAAGTAAAGGATTACATTACACTGCTTAAGTGTTTATATTTACACTTCGGCATCTTTATTGTGGAAACGTTTCGCCACACAGTGGCTTCCTCAGTCCAGTACAGAGAAGAAGTTGAAGATTGTAAGGAGTTTGAGATAATTAGTCCCTCAGCCTAAAGTCGATGTATTCAGTCAATCAGACTGTATTGAACTGAGGAATCCACTTTGTGGCGTAATGTTTCCACAGTAAAGATGCCAGAGTACTGCAGATGTGTCTAATTTATCAACTTGTCACTTCTCTGAACCATTTAAATATCTTCATATGAAAGCCTACATTGTGGGAACAAATATAATTGGGACGTTCTGGGAATACCCGCAGTTTGCAGGTATTCTATATAAAACTTCCATTTTGGGAATAACAAAAAAGGCACAATACCGTGACTGGAACGATACACAAATAACCCGCACATAAAAGAGAGAAGCTTACGACGACGTTTCGGTCCGACTTGGACTATTGACAAAGTCACACTAACAGAGGTGGAGCAGGACGGCTATATATAGGCAGGAAGAGGTTGTTGTAGTAGAAGTAGTAGTAGTAGTACAAGAGTACTACTACTACTACTACTACTACTACTACTACTACTACTACTACCACCACCTCTTCCTGCCTATATATAGCCGTCCTGCTCCACCTCTGTTAGTGTGACTTTGTCAATGGTCCAAGTCGGACCGAAACGTCGTCGTAAGCTTCTCTCTTTTATGTGCGGGTTATTTGTGTTTCATTTTGGGAACCCCTGGAGTGCGTTACTATGCTATTTTATGTGAATGTTACATTTTAGGAATACCCACAGTATGCTGAGTCACTAACCTGTATAATATTTACATAATAACACACACTGTAAGAGGCCAGTATATCTGAAATACGAAGGGAGGCATTAGGCAGAGAACTAGCAAATATCGAACTTAAGCTTAAAGAATCATACAGGACACAAGAACCTCGGGAAGAACTAAAAGCCTTAAACGAAATTGAAAGAAACCCAAAATATTTCTTTTTGTTTTATGCCAAATCTAAGGCGAAAACAACTTCCAGTATTGGAACGTTACTTAGCCGAGATGGGACCTACACAGATGGCAGCAAAGAAATGAGGGAGTTACTAATGGTCCAGTATGACTCGGTGTTTAGTGAGCCGCTAACGAGACTAAGAGTCGACCTAAATTATTTTTTAATGACCGAGATTCAAAATTTGGTCAATTCAAACATCTCTTATATTATCCTAACATCACATTACTTAGAAAAGGCAATAAATGACATGCCCATGCACTCTGCCCCATGCCCAAACTCGTGGAACTCCATGTCCATCAAGAACTGCAAGAAACCCCTATCACGTGCCCTTAGCATTCTGTGGAGAGGAAGCATGTACACATGGATCATAGCATTCACTAAAAACACCAGACATATCCCCATTTCAGAAAGGTGGCAGCAAAGCAATAGCGAAGAATTACAGACCGACAGCGCTAACGTCCCATATCATAAAAATCCTTGAAAAGGTTTTAAGAAGCAAGATCGCCACCCATCTAGATACCCCTTAGTTACACAACCCAGGGGCAACATGGGCTTATAGCAGGTCGCTCCTGCCTGTCCCAAATTACTGGACTAATATGACAAGGTCCTGGATGATCTAGAGGACGAACAAAATATATATAGTTCACACAGACTTTGGAAAAGCCTTCGAGAAGTGCGACCATTGTATAATAGCACACAAAATACGTGATAAAAGAATAACAGGAAAAGCTGGTAGATGGATCTATAACTTCCTAACAAATAAAACACAAAGAGTAATAGTAAAAAGTTCTGTTCCACAAGGCACAGTACTCACCTCTATCCTGTTCCTCATCCTCATATCTAACATAGACAGAGATGTAAGCCACAGCACCGTGTCTTTCTTTGCGGATGTCACCCGAATTTGCATGACAGTGTCCTCTATCGAAGACACTGCAAGACTCCAAATGGACATCAACCAAATCTTTAAATGGGTTGCAGAAAGCAATATGAAGTTCAATGAAGAGAAATTTCAATTACTCCCATACAGAAAACTTTAGGAAATTAATACTACATCGGAGTATAAAAGAAATCCCAACCACACAATAAAGCATAAGACCAATGTGAAGGACCTGGGAGTGATAATGTCATTAGATTTCACTTTCAAAGATCCCAGCAATGTAGTTACCACAGTTACTAGAAAAATGATAGAATGGATAATGAGAACCTTCAAAACTAGGGAAACCAAGCCCATGATGATTCTCTTCAAATTGCTTCTTTCTAGGCTGAAATATTACTGTACATTAACAGCGCCTTTCAAGGCTTGTGCAATTACTGACTTGGAGAATGTACAGAGAACCTTGACAGCACATATAAGTATGATAAAACACCTAAATTACTTGGAACGGTTGAAGTTCCTTGACTTATATTCCGTGCAACTCAAGCGAGAAAGATACATGATAATATACACTTGAAAAATCACACGAAAATCACACCCTACGAAACGAAAAGACTCGACAGGCGGTGCAACATCCCCCCAATGAAAAGCAGGGGCGCCATGAGTACGCTAAAAGATAACACAACAAGTGTTAGGGGCCCACGACTGTTCAACTGCCTCCTAGCATACATAAAGGGGATTACCAATAGACCTCTAGTTGTTTTCAAGAAGGCGCTGGACAGGCACGTAAAGTCTGTGCCTGATGAGCCGAGTTGTCATTAGTACGTTTGTTTGCGTGCAGTTAAATGTACCAGCCTGGTTGATCAGGCTATGAGACACCGCGAGGAATGGTCACAGACCGGGCCACGGGGGCGTTGCCCCCTGTTTCGATATTCTACTTGATATTTTCATATTACGAACACCGGTATACTGCACTGCGACATTATTTTGTAAAATACAGTATAGAAACGCCCACAAAAATTTGAATTCACTAATCTGTATGGTAAATACATTGTGAAAACATCCGCAGTGTGCTGTTACAAGCTTCTTTTATGAGAAATTTATTTTGTGAACTGCTGTGCTCTGATGCACTCATCTGTTTCACTGTGAAACACCTGCAGAGCGTTAAACCTGTATGACAGTTACATCTGTGTGGCAGTTACATCTGTATGACAGTTACATCTGTATGACAGTTACATCTGTATGACAGTTACATCTATATGACAGTTACATCTATATGACAGTTACATCTATATGACAGTTACATCTGTATGACAGTTACATCTATATGACAGTTACATCTATATGACAGTTACATCTATATGACAGTTACATCTATATGACAGTTACATCTGTATGACAGTTACATCTGTATGACAGTTACATCTATATGACAGTTACATCTGTGTGACAGTTACATCTACATGACAGTTACATCTGTGTGACAGTTACATCTATATGACAGTTACATCTATATGACAGTTACATCTATATGACAGTTACATCTGTGTGACAGTTACATCTACATGACAGTTACATCTGTGTGACAGTTACATCTATATGACAGTTACATCTGTGTGACAGTTACATCTACATGACAGTTACATCTGTGTGACAGTTACATCTATATGACAGTTACATCTATATGACAGTTACATCTATATGACAGTTACATCTGTATGACAGTTACATCTACATGACAGTTACATCTGTGTGACAGTTACATCTACATGACAGTTACATCTATATGACAGTTACATCTGTGTGACAGTTACATCTACATGACAGTTACATCTATATGACAGTTACATCTATATGACAGTTACATCTGTATGACAGTTACATCTATATGACAGTTACATCTATATGACAGTTACATCTATATGACAGTTACATCTATATGACAGTTACATCTGTATGACAGTTACATCTGTATGACAGTTACATCTATATGACAGTTACATCTGTGTGACAGTTACATCTACATGACAGTTACATCTGTATGACAGTTACATCTATATGACAGTTACATCTGTATGACAGTTACATCTGTGTGACAGTTACATCTGTATGACAGTTACATCTACATGACAGTTACATCTATATGACAGTTACATCTGTGTGACAGTTACATCTACATGACAGTTACATCTATATGACAGTTACATCTGTGTGACAGTTACATCTACATGACAGTTACATCTATATGACAGTTACATCTATATGACAGTTACATCTATATGACAGTTACATCTGTGTGACAGTTACATCTACATGACAGTTACATCTACATGACAGTTACATCTATATGACAGTTACATCTGTGTGACAGTTACATCTACATGACAGTTACATCTATATGACAGTTACATCTACATGACAGTTACATCTATATGACAGTTACATCTGTGTGACAGTTACATCTACATGACAGTTACATCTACATGACAGTTACATCTATATGACAGTTACATCTGTGTGACAGTTACATCTACATGACAGTTACATCTACATGACAGTTACATCTATATGACAGTTACATCTGTGTGACAGTTACATCTACATGACAGTTACATCTGTGTGACAGTTACATCTATATGACAGTTACATCTGTGTGACAGTTACATCTACATGACAGTTACATCTATATGACAGTTACATCTATATGACAGTTACATCTATATGACAGTTACATCTATATGACAGTTACATCTGTATGACAGTTACATCTGTGTGACAGTTACATCTGTGTGACAGTTACATCTATATGACAGTTACATCTACATGACAGTTACATCTATATGACAGTTACATCTATATGACAGTTACATCTATATGACAGTTACATCTATATGACAGTTACATCTGTATGACAGTTACATCTGTGTGACAGTTACATCTACATGACAGTTACATCTGTGTGACAGTTACATCTATATGACAGTTACATCTACATGACAGTTACATCTACATGACAGTTACATCTACATGACAGTTACATCTACATGACAGTTACATCTACATGACAGTTACATCTATATGACAGTTACATCTATATGACAGTTACATCTATATGACAGTTACATCTATATGACAGTTACATCTGTATGACAGTTACATCTACATGACAGTTACATCTGTGTGACAGTTACATCTACATGACAGTTACATCTGTGTGACAGTTACATCTATATGACAGTTACATCTACATGACAGTTACATCTACATGACAGTTACATCTATATGACAGTTACATCTGTGTGACAGTTACATCTACATGACAGTTACATCTACATGACAGTTACATCTGTGTGACAGTTACATCTATATGACAGTTACATCTATATGACAGTTACATCTATATGACAGTTACATCTGTGTGACAGTTACATCTACATGACAGTTACATCTATATGACAGTTACATCTGTGTGACAGTTACATCTACATGACAGTTACATCTACATGACAGTTACATCTATATGACAGTTACATCTGTGTGACAGTTACATCTACATGACAGTTACATCTACATGACAGTTACATCTGTGTGACAGTTACATCTATATGACAGTTACATCTATATGACAGTTACATCTATATGACAGTTACATCTGTGTGACAGTTACATCTACATGACAGTTACACTGAGCTAACTCCTCTATACATTTAGAGAACTCCGCTATATTATTCAACTTGATATTTACTTAGTGAATGCAGCCTCAGTGTGCTGCTGCACAGACTCAGTGTACTGCTGCACAGTCTCAGTGTACTGCTGCACCCTTTTATATAACAACTACACTGTGAAAACAGACTCAGTATACTGCTGCACAGACTCAGTGTACTGCTGCACAGTCTCAGTGTACTGCTGCACCCTTTTATATAACAACTACACTGTGAAAACAGACTCAGTGTACTGCTGCACAGACTCAGTGTACTGCTGCACAGACTCAGTGTACTGCTGCACCCTTTTATATAACAACTACACTGTGAAAACAGACTCAGTATACTGCTGCACAGACTCAGTGTACTGCTGCACAGTCTCAGTGTACTGCTGCACAGTCTCAGTGTACTGCTGCACAGTCTCAGTGTACTGCTGCACAATCTCAGTGTACTGCTGCACAGTCTTAGTGTACTGCTGCACAGTCTCAGTGTACTGCTGCACAGTCTCAGTGTACTGCTGCACAGTCTCAGTGTACTGCTGCACAGTCTTAGTGTACTGCTGCACAGTCTCAGTGTACTGCTGCACAGTCTTAGTGTACTGCTGCACAGTCTTAGTGTACTGCTGCACAGTCTCAGTGTACTGCTGCACAGTCTCAGTGTACTGGTGCACAGTCTCAGTGTACTGCTGCACAGTCTCAGTGTACTGCTGCACAGTCTCAGTGTACTGCTGCACAGTCTCAGTGTACTGCTGCACAGTCTTAGTGTACTGCTGCACAGTCTCAGTGTACTGCTGCACAGACTCAATGTACTGCTGCACAGTCTTAGTGTACTGCTGCACAGTCTCAGTGTACTGCTGCACAGACTCAGTGTACTGCTGCACAGTCTTAGTGTACTGCTGCACAGTCTCAGTGTACTGCTGCACAGACTCAGTGTACTGCTGCACAGACTCAATGTACTGCTGCACAGTCTCAGTGTACTGCTGCACAGTCTTAGTGTACTGCTGCACAGTCTCAGTGTACTGCTGCACAGTCTCAGTGTACTGCTGCACAGTCTCAGTGTACTGCTGCACAGACTCAGTGTACTGCTGCACAGACTCAGTGTACTGCTGAACAGTCTTAGTGTACTGCTGCACAGTCTTAGTGTACTGCTGCACAGTCTTAGTGTACTGCTGCACAGTCTCAGTGTACTGCTGCACAGACTCAGTGTACTGCTGCACAGACTCAGTGTACTGCTGAACAGTCTTAGTGTACTGCTGCACAGTCTCAGTGTACTGCTGCACAGTCTCAGTGTACTGCTGCACAGTCTTAGTGTACTGCTTCACAGACTCAGTGTACTGCTGCACAGTCTTAGTGTACTGCTGCACAGTCTCAGTGTACTGCTGCACAAACTCAGTGTACTGCTGCACAGTCTTAGTGTACTGCTGCACAGTCTCAGTGTACTGCTGCACAGACTCAGTGTACTGCTGCACAGTCTTAGTGTACTGCTGCACAGTCTTAGTGTACTGCTGCACAGTCTTAGTGTACTGCTGCACAGTCTCAGTGTACTGCTGCACAGTCTCAGTGTACTGCTGCACAGTCTCAGTGTACTGCTGCACAGTCTCAGTGTACTGCTGCACAGTCTCAGTGTACTGCTGCACAGTCTCAGTGTACTGCTGCACAGTCTCAGTGTACTGCTGCACAGTCTTAGTGTACTGCTGCACAGTCTCAGTGTACTGCTGCACAGTCTTAGTGTACTGCTGCACAGTCTCAGTGTACTGCCGCACAGTCTTAGTGTACTGCTGCACAGTCTTAGTGTACTGCTGCACAGTCTTAGTGTACTGCTGCACAGTCTCAGTGTACTGCTGCACAGACTCAGTGTACTGCTGCACAGTCTCAGTGTACTGCTGCACAGTCTCAGTGTACTGCTGCACAGTCTTAGTGTACTGCTGCACAGTCTTAGTGTACTGCTGCACAGTCTCAGTGTACTGCTGCACAGTCTCAGTGTACTGCTGCACAGTCTCAGTGTACTGCTGCACAGTCTTAGTGTACTGCTGCACAGTCTCAGTGTACTGCTGCACAGTCTCAGTGTACTGCTGCACAGTCTCAGTGTACTGCTGCACAGTCTCAGTGTACTGCTGCACAGTCTCAGTGTACTGCTGCACAGTCTCAGTGTACTGCTGCACAGTCTCAGTGTACTGCTGCACAGTCTCAGTGTACTGCTGCACTATTGTCTTTGATAGTTACAGAACAGACACACCCATAGTTTGATTTAACACTATTCGCTGTATCAAATACATGATGGTATTACCTCCAGTTTGATGCTACAGTGTTCTGTATGATAGTCACGTTAAGGTAACATTTACAACGTGGTCTTAGACTATTGTAAACGTGAGTTAATAATACAAGTATTTTAAATGAAAGTAAGGTAATCTAATTAAATTAGAATATATTTCCAGTGAATGATATTTTCCCAGATGAAAATTATGCTTTTCTCAATGATTTTTTATCAATTAATTATAACGTGATTTTTTTTGGCCAACAGAAATATTTTTAGCTAATTAACTCTGAAACAAATGAAATTTTTGTTTTACTAAAGGAGATTTTTTTCAAAATGAAATTTGTTTAGATACCAAGCCCGTGATGGTTCTCTTCAAATTGCTTGTTCTCTCTAGCCTGGAATATTGTTGTACACTAACAGCGCCTTACAAGGCATGTGCAATTGCTGACCTGGACAATATACAGAGAACTTTCACGGTGGCCATAAGTAAGATAAAACACCTAAATTACTGGGAACTGTTGAAGACCTTTCATTTGTATTCCCTGGAATGCAGGCGAGAAAGATACATGATAATGTGGACTGGGAAAATCCTAGAGGTACTAGTTCCAAATTTGCACACCCAAATCACTCCGTACAAAATCAAAAGACTCACCAGGAGATGCAACATCTTCCCCAATGAAAAGAGTGGCGACACGAGTACGCTAAAAAAACACAGTAAGTGTCAAGGGCCCATGACTCTTCAACTGCTTCTCAGCATACATAAGGGGGATTACCAATAGACCCTGATTGTCTTCAAGAAGGCGCTGGACAGGCACCTAAAACCAGTACCTGACCAGCCAGGCTGTGAATCTTACTTTGGTTTGCGTGTGGCTAGCAGTAACAGCATGGTTGATCAGGCCCTGATGCACCACGAGGCCTGGACACAGACCGGGCCGCGGGGGCGTTGACCCCCGAAATTCTCTCCAGGTACGAAACTTTTTCTCAAATTATTTCTTTTACCAGATATTTTTTTAAATTAATATTTAATCAAATATTTTCATACCAAATATAATCGATGTTTTTCCATGTGAAATTTTTGTTAACAAATTAAATTTGTGCTTGGAATGGAGATTTTGTTTACCAAATTAACTTTTGTTAACAAATTAATTTAGATTTTTTTTAACATAGATTTGTGTTTGCAATGAAGATTTTGTTTATCAAATTAATTTTTTTACCAAATTAAATAATTGTTTACTAATATTATTTTCTTAAGTAAATGACGAATATAATGCTAGAAAAAACATTAATAAAACGAAGCAAAGAATATATCAGAAGTTTTTTTTTTTGAAGTCATCATGAAGTTAATGTTTCTTAAGACTAATACATATATTTAAATTTAGATTTGTATTTAATACATATATTTATATATTTATAATACATATATTTTTTTTTTTTTTATTATCACACCGGCCGATTCCCACCAAGGCAGGGCGGCCCGAAAAAGAAAAACTTTCACCATCATTCACTCCATCACTGTCTTGCCAGAAGGGTGCTTTACACTACAGTTTTTAAACTGCAACATTAACACCCCTCCTTCAGAGTGCAGGCACTGTACTTCCCATCTCCAGGACTCAAGTCCGGCCTGCCGGTTTCCCTGAATCCCTTCATAAATGTTACTTTGCTCACACTCCAACAGCACGTCAAGTATTAAAAACCATTTGTCTCCATTCACTCCTTTCAAACACGCTCACGCATGCCTGCTGGAAGTCCAAGCCCCTCGCACACAAAACCTCCTTTACCCCCTCCCTCCAACCCTTCCTAGGCCGACCCCTACCCCGCCTTCCTTCCACTACAGACTGATACACTCTTGAAGTCATTCTGTTTCGCTCCATTCTCTCTACATGTCCGAACCACCTCAACAACCCTTCCTCAGCCCTCTGGACAACAGTTTTGGTAATCCCGCACCTCCTCCTAACTTCCAAACTACGAATTCTCTGCATTATATTCACACCACACATTGCCCTCAGACATGACATCTCCACTGCCTCCAGCCTTCTCCTCGCTGCAACATTCATCACCCACGCTTCACACCCATATAAGAGCGTTGGTAAAACTATACTCTCATACATTCCCCTCTTTGCCTCCAAGGACAAAGTTCTTTGTCTCCACAGACTCCTAAGTGCACCACTCACTCTTTTTCCCTCATCAATTCTATGATTCACCTCATCTTTCATAGACCCATCCGCTGACACGTCCACTCCCAAATATCTGAATACGTTCACCTCCTCCATACTCTCTCCCTCCAATCTGATATTCAATCTTTCATCACCTAATCTTTTTGTTATCCTCATAACCTTACTCTTTCCTGTATTCACCTTTAATTTTCTTCTTTTGCACACCCTACCAAATTCATCCACCAATCTCTGCAACTTCTCTTCAGAATCTCCCAAGAGCACAGTGTCATCAGCAAAGAGCAGCTGTGACAACTCCCACTTTGTGTGTGATTCTTTATCTTTTAACTCCACGCCTCTTGCCAAGACCCTCGCATTTACTTCTCTTACAACCCCATCTATAAATATATTAAACAACCACGGTGACATCACACATCCTTGTCTAAGGCCTACTTTTACTGGGAAAAAATTTCCCTCTTTCCTACATACTCTAACTTGGGCCTCACTATCCTCGTAAAAACTCTTCACTGCTTTCAGTAACCTACCTCCTACACCATACACTTGCAACATCTGCCACATTGCCCCCCTATCCACCCTGTCATACGCCTTTTCCAAATCCATAAATGCCACAAAGACCTCTTTAGCCTTATCTAAATACTGTTCACTTATATGTTTCACTGTAAACACCTGGTCCACACACCCCCTACCTTTCCTAAAGCCTCCTTGTTCATCTGCTATCCTATTCTCCGTCTTACTCTTAATTCTTTCAATTATAACTCTACCATACACTTTACCAGGTACACTCAACAGACTTATCCCCCTATAATTTTTGCACTCTCTTTTATCCCCTTTGCCTTTATACAAAGGAACTATGCATGCTCTCTGCCAATCCCTAGGTACCTTACCCTCTTCCATACATTTATTAAATAATTTCACCAACCACTCCAAAACTATATCCCCACCTGCTTTTAACATTTCTATCTTTATCCCATCAATCCCGGCTGCCTTACCCCCTTTCATTTTACCTACTGCCTCACGAACTTCCCCCACACTCACAACTGGCTCTTCCTCACTCCTACAAGATGTTATTCCTCCTTGCCCTATACACGAAATCACAGCTTCCCTATCTTCATCAACATTTAACAATTCCTCAAAATATTCCTTCCATCTTCCCAATACCTCTAACTCTCCATTTAATAACTCTCCTCTCCTATTTTTAACTGACAAATCCATTTGTTCTCTAGGCTTTCTTAACTTGTTAATCTCACTCCAAAACTTTTTCTTATTTTCAACAAAATTTGTTGATAACATCTCACCCACTCTCTCATTTGCTCTCTTTTTACATTGCTTCACCACTCTCTTAACTTCTCTCTTTTTCTCCATATACTCTTCCCTCCTTGCATCACTTCTACTTTGTAAAAACTTCTCATATGCTAACTTTTTCTCCCTTACTACTCTCTTTACATCATCATTCCACCAATCGCTCCTCTTCCCTCCTGCACCCACTTTCCTGTAACCACAAACTTCTGCTGAACACTCTAACACTACATTTTTAAACCTACCCCATACCTCTTCGACCCCATTGCCTATGCTCTCATTAGCCCATCTATCCTCCAATAGCTGTTTATATCTTACCCTAACTGCCTCCTCTTTTAGTTTATAAACCTTCACCTCTCTCTTCCCTGATGCTTCTATTCTCCTTGTATCCCATCTACCTTTTACTCTCAGTGTAGCTACAACTAGAAAGTGATCTGATATATCTGTGGCCCCTCTATAAACATGTACATCCTAAAGTCTACTCAACAGTCTTTTATCTACCAATACATAATCCAACAAACTACTGTCATTTCGCCCTACATCATATCGTGTATACTTATTTATCCTCTTTTTCTTAAAATATGTATTACCTATAACTAAACCCCTTTCTATACAAAGTTCAATCAAAGGGCTCCCATTATCATTTACACCTGGCACCCCAAACTTACCTACCACACCCTCTCTAAAAGTTTCTCCTACTTTAGCATTCAAGTCCCCTACCACAATTACTCTCTCACTTGGTTCAAAGGCTCCTATACATTCACTTAACATCTCCCAAAATCTCTCTCTCTCCTCTGCATTCCTCTCTTCTCCAGGTGCATACACGCTTATTATGACCCACTTCTCGCATCCAACCTTTACTTTAATCCACATAATTCTTGAATTTACACATTCATATTCTCTTTTCTCCTTCCATAACTGATCATTTAACATTACTGCTACCCCTTCCTTTGCTCTAACTCTCTCAGATACTCCAGATTTAATCCCATTTATTTCCCCCCACTGAAACTCTCCTACCCCCTTCAGCTTTGTTTCGCTTAGGGCCAGGACATCCAACTTCTTTTCATTCATAACATCAGCAATCATCTGTTTCTTGTCATCCGCACTACATCCACGCACATTTAAGCAACCCAGTTTTATAAAGTTTTTCTTCTTCTCTTTTTTAGTAATTGTATACAGGAGAAGGGGTTACTAGCCCATTGCTCCCGGCATTTTAGTCGCCTCATACGACACGCATGGCTTACGGAGGAAAGATTCTTTTCCACTTCCCCATGGACAATAGAAGAAATAAAAAAGAACAAGAGCTATTTAGAAAAAGGAGAAAAACCTAGATGTATGTATATATATATATGCATGTGCGTGTCTGTGAAGTGTGACCAAAGTGTAAGTAGGAGTAGCAAGATATCCCTGTTATCTTAGCGTGTTTATGAGACAGAAAAAGAAACCAGCAATCCTACCATCATGCAAAACAGTTACAGGTTTTTGTTTCACAGTCATCTGGCAGGACGGTAGTACTTCCCTGGGTGGTTGCTGTCTACCAACCTACTACCTACATATATTTATATATTATAATACATATATTTATATATTTATAATACATATATTTATATATTTATAATACATATATTTATATATTTATAATACATATATTTATATATTTATAATACATATATTTATATATTTATAATACATATATTTATATATTTATAGTACATATATTTATATATTTATAATACATATATTTATATATTTAAAATACATATATTTATAATACATATATTATATATTTATAATACATATATTTATATATTTAAAATACATATATTTATAATACATATATTATATATTTATAATACATATATTTATATATTTATAATACATATATTTATATATTTATAATACATATATTTATATATTTAAAATACATATATTTATATATTTATAATACATATATTTATATATTTATAATACATATATTTATATATTTATAATATATATTTATAATACATATATTATATATTTATAATACATATATTTATATATTATAATACATATATTTATATATTTATAATACATATATTTATATATTTATAATACATATATTTATACATATATTTATATTTATATATAATACATATTTTTAAAGGTTAACATAGAATTACTGAAAGTTTTATTTGAGTTATGAGGAATTATGAGTGAGAAGATGAGCGAGTTAACATGTTAATGAATTACTACATGTTATAATGAATAAGATGCAGAAAAGAGAGTAAAGATGGTATTTAACAACAAGAGGAAATAAATGGGAATAACTTGTGGGTATAAATTTCGGTATATAAATTCGAAGATCAATTTTGGTTTTTGGATAGTGGAGACTAGGCTATGGGTAATGGACTCATCAAACATTAATGTCGTTTTAGCATTATTTTCATTCATAACTTACGAAAATATCATTAGTAAACAATTATTTAATTTGGTAAAAAAATTAATTTGATAAACAAAATCTTCATTGCAAATATAAATCTAATTTGTTTAAAAAATCTAAATTAATTTGTTGGCATTTTCTCGGAGCTCAAAGAAGCGATCAAAATTATGGTGAGAATTTTTTATTGTAAATTAAGGAAAGCATAAATTTCCATGACAATTTTACGCTATATGGAAACACAAAATCGTTTTGTGTACAGAACAATTTTGCTATTTCATAAATACTTTTGAATCCCACTGAAATAACTACTGTTTCTATGGTCATTATGTTAGTAAAAACTCAGACCTCAATGGAAATAAGTCACTTATAATTTTTTGGATTATCCCAGGTTCTCTACACATATGCTGCTATGTATGATAATCTATGTAACTGTATTTGTGTATACCTTAATAAACTTACTTTTTGAATAAAATTGAAAAAATTATCTTTAGAGAAAGAAATTTTGCATAGCATATAGAATTAAATTATTTTTTCTACGAACAGTCCCTAGAATTTTTTCCACCGATTTTCTTTTTGGAAAAAAACACCTTATTTAGTGACGTCATATACCGTTTCAAAAACTTGAATTACCTTTTAGATATTTCTGAAAATAATAATGCGCTAATGATTTGTATTAATAAACTTTCAGTAAAGCTTATCATATGGATAACTTGTATTAACACGTTTTTGATGGTCTTATAAGCAGAACGAAACACTATAGGAATAAATATAGAGGGAAAAAAAGGACGAAAAGGGGGAAACGAATAGTTTAGGTACTTATTGTCGTTTTTGTTAAAATCTGCACTGAATATGAATGTCCCTGGAGGTAGATGATAGTTTCTGAACCTTAGGAGACGACAGACCATTGGCCTGGTGGCTAACGCTCTCGCATCACACACCGAGGGTCTGGGCTCGATTCCCAGCCAGAGTAGAAACATTGAGCGTGTTTCTTTCCACCTGTTGTCTATGTTCCCCATCAGTAAAATGGGTACCTGGGTGTTAGTGGACTGGTGTGGGTCGCATCCTGGGACACTGACCTAATTCGCCCGAAATGCTGAACATAACAAGGGGCTTTCTATATAGTAGTATGTCATTGATGTCAGCTAGGACTGTCTACCATGTACATGTACTTGTAGTAAATAAAGATGATAAGGATGAATTTCCTCTAGACGTAAATTTAAATCTCCAAGAAATAAAACTTGCAATGTTAATCCAGGGAAACCAAATAGTTTAAGAACATGTAAAGAAGGAAAAAGAGAAAATGAGAGGGAGAAAGGGAAAAGTGTAAAGGAGAATGAAGGGACATGTGGATGGAGGAAGAGGGTATTAGAGGATGAAGAAAGGAAGGAGGAGAATGATAGATGATGGCAGAATGATGACCAAAAGGAGTAGGAAAATAAAAAGTGGGGAGGAAGAGGAGACGATGGAGGTGGAAGGATGAAGAAAGGAAGAATGAGACGGAAGTTGGAAGGAAAGGAGGAGGAAACAGTGAGGGGCAGGATGAGAAGAAAGAGGAAGGTAAAAGAGGTCAAGAGAAGCTAAGGAAGGAGGAGGAAGACTAGAAAGATTGAGAAAGGGGGAAAGGATCTAAGAAGGAAGGAACAGGAAAGAAGGAAGGAACAGGATGGAAGGTGGAAAAGGGACTGTGAGATTGTAAACGGACACTTCAAAAGATTACGCGACAGGAAATCAATGTCTCTTGACACACTGCTAATTACCTAAGGTGAAGGCGTGGGTGTGTGGGACAGGTGTGGCTGTGTAGGATCGATGGCAGATGTAGAGGAAAGGAAGATAACTGATGGTGGTACTGGTTGGTGATGTATTACTGTTAGAATTACCAACCTCTATGGGGAAGTGGAACAGAATTCTTCCTCCGTAAGCCATGTGTGTCGTAGGTGACTAGAATGCTGGGAGCAAGGGGCTAGTAACCCCTTCTCCTGTATACATTATTAATGTTAAAAAGAGAAAGTTTAGTTTTTCTTTCTGGGTCACCTTGCTTCGGTGGGATACTGCCGATTTGTTGAAAGAAACAAGAATTACCTACAATATAATAGGTAAAAGGCACAAGTGCAGCTAATGTAACATTTATTGTATTCCCAAATTATCACTATAGTAGAAAGGGCAATTAGGAAATACACAGAACTAAAGTAACTCAAATCTTCCATTTAGAAAAACCATCTCTAATACCAAACTCTTAACATTGAGAGACAAATCTCCTAAAACACTAGCCTCCACAAGCAGTACATATAGTATTTTAACCACGAACGAGTGGTATTTACATAAGAACATAAGAAAGAAGGAACTCTGCAACAGGTCTACTGACCCATGCGAAGCAGGTCCATGCCACCTCCCCTAGAACAATGACCATCTAGTCAGGTCACTTCCACTTAAGGAAGGAGCACGGCAACAGACCTGGTAGCCGAAGCTAGTCAGGTCCAACTCACACCCACCCACACCCACTCATGTATTTATCCAACCTATTTTTAAAACTACACAAGGTCTTAGCTTCTATGACGGTACTCGAGAGTTTGTTCCACTCATCCACAACTCTATTACTAAACCAGTGCTTTCCTATGTCCTTCCTGAATCTAAACTTTTCCAACTTGAAACTATTGCTGCGAGTCCTGTCTTGGCTTGGATATTTCACCACGCTATTTACATCACCTTTATTTATTCCTGTCTTCCATTTATACACCTCAGTCATATCCCCCCTAATTCTAAGCCTTTCTAGAGAGTGCAGATTCAGGGTCCTCAGTCTATCCTCATAGGGAAGATTTCTGATACATGGGATCAGCTTTGTCATCCTCCTCTGTACGTTTTCCAGTGCATTTATATCCATTCTGTAATACGGTGACCAGAACTGAGCAGCATAGTCTAAATGAGACCTAACCAAGGATATATAGAGTTGAAGAACAACCTGAGGACTTCTATTATTTATACTTCTTAATATGGAGCCAAGGATTCTGTTAGCTTTATTGCGAACACTAATGCACTGTTGTCTTGATTTCAGATTACTGCTAACCAGAACTCCTAAATCTTTTTCGCAATCAGTAGTATTAAGATCTACACTGTAATAAAGTTGGTAGAATTACCGACAATATGTAAAGTAAAAGGACACAAGTGCAACTAATGTGACATTTATTGTGGCAACGTTTCGCTCTCCAGGAGCTTTACCAAGCCATTACAAACAATACACGGACACAGAGGGTATATAAAGGCTCAGAGTGAGGTGCAATACTAGTGAGGTACTATTTAGATGTTCACTAGTGGTGGTGGTAGTAGTAGTAGTAGTAGTGGTAGTGACAAAAGTAATACAATATGGTAGAGCAATTAATTCGTACATGAGTAAAAGGATATAAAAGCTATTACTTGGGTAACATAAAAATAGGTTGGACAAATATATAGAGTGGAAAGAGGCAGCTTGTTTCAGTGTTCACTCTCTGTAATGTGCTTTGTGTAGTATAACAGGAGAGACTATGTGATGGCAGGGTTTACTGTTTTCAGGAGGATTCTTGCTAAGACTTCGGAGATGGTGAAGCTGCCGTTGTTTTGTTTAATTGTATTTGAAACAGCGATCAGTGCTGATTCGAGGCGCTTGCGTCTGCGGAAATTAGTTTCATTGATCACTAATTGGGCGTCTCTGAATTTCATGAGATGATTGGTGGAATTTCGGTGTTGTACACAGGCGTTGTTCAAGTTATCGTTCCTACATGCGTAAATGTGTTCATTGAGGCGGGTGTCGAGGTTTCTTGCTGTTTCATCTACGTAAATCTTCTCACAGCCTCCACAGGGTATAGTGTATAACAAGCTCTACAAACAAACCTACGGCATGGGAATGGGGTCCCCCATAAGTGCCGTCCTAGCCAACTTATACATGGAACACCTAGAGTCCGAACACTTCGCCAACATCATCCCTTCAAGCGTCACTTGGTTACGTTACGTGGACGATGTCCTCGTAATAACTCCAAAACGTTTTGATGTACGGGATCTTCAGGCAAGGCTCAACGCAGTTGAACCGGCGATCCAGTTTACACTAGAAGAAGAGTCCAATGACAAGCTACCTTTCCTCGACGTCCTCATTCACAAAGTAGACAACAACCTAAGATTTCAAGTTTATCGGAAACCCACCAATAAAAATGATCTCACACACTTCTATTCCAGTCAAGATACCAAGACCAAAAGAGGCATCATCATCGGGTTTTTCCTAAGAGCATACCGAATTTGTAGTCCTGAGTTTCTTGACGAGGAATGTACATACATTCACCAAACATTCACTGAGTTACATTTTCCTTCTTTTTTCATCAAAGACTGCAAGAAAAGAGCTCTTCAGATCATTAATTCTCCACGCATCAACACCACTCCTAACAAAGTTATAATTCTTCCCAACAGCCAGGTTGCATTGAACGTCTCAAAAGTACTTTCACAAGCTAACACCAGAGTCGCCATCGCTTCTTGCACTTCAATAAAGGATCTAACCAGGACAAAATCCAAGCACCACGAACCAGTCAATGCAGGAGTTTACACTATACCCTGTGGAGGCTGTGACAAGATTTACGTAGGTGAAACAGCAAGAAACCTCGACACCCGCCTCAATGAACACATTTACGCATGTAGGAACGATAACTTGAACAACGCCTGTGTACAACACCGAAATTCTACCAATCATCTCATGAAATTCAGAGACGCCCAATTAGTGATCAATGAAACTAATTTCCGCAGACGCAAGTGCCTCGAATCAGCACTGATCGCTGTTTCAAATACAATTAAACAAAACAACGGCAGCTTCACCATCTCCGAAGTCTTAGCAAGAATCCTCCTGAAAACAGTAAACCCTGCCATCACATAGTCTCTCCTGTTATACTACACAAAGCACATTACAGAGAGTGAACACTGAAACAAGCTGCCTCTTTCCACTCTATATATTTGTCCAACCTATTTTTATGTTACCCAAGTAATAGCTTTTATATCCTTTTACTCATGTACGAATTAATTGCTCTACCATATTGTATTACTTTTGTCACTACTACCACTACTACTACTACTACTACCACTAGTGAACATCTAAATGGTACCTCACTAGTATTGCACCTCACTCTGAGCCTTTATATATCCTCTGTGTCCGTGTATTGTTTGTAATGGCTTGATAAAGCTCCTGGAGAGCGAAACGTTGCCACAATAAATGTCACATTAGTTGCACTTGTGTCCTTTTACTTTACATAAGATCTACACTATTCAGTTTATAAGTGACATGGTTATTGTCCTGTCCAACATGTAGAACTTTGCATTTATTATATTAAACTGCATCTGCCGCTAACAACACTGTGACTAGCCAGGGGATCGAACCCGTGTTGTTTTACCCCGCCTCATGGTGAGCTAAAATTCACGATGCTGTAACCCACTGGACCACCCAATCCTACAAAGATCATGCACCCAGCAGAGCTAGTTGTTATACCGTGATCCGAGGACATACGATGGTGTGGTGTGAAGCAACTCAGAAGTTGCATTATCATGTTATCAGTGCTGAAGGGTGAAGACAATTCAATGGTACATTCAGAAATTATTGCATTAAATGCTGTATAATCCTTGTGGCTTAGCGCTTCTTTTTTTGATTATAATAATAATAATAATAATAATTGCATTAAAGCTAATGATTCAAGTTTATCAGTATCTATAACAAAAATGAGGAAATTGAAACCAAAAGAAGCCAAACTAAATCTAAACTTTTCTCTAAGTTAGATTTAAGGAAGTCTCCATGTAAACAAATACGTATACGGTGTATACAAGATTCCATGCGCTTTTTGCTTTCTTTCATACCTTGCACAAACTGGTAAACCACTGGAAGCCGGATTAGCCTAAAATCACTGCTCAGCCAGGGTGGGCCAGGAGTCTCATGCTATCTGCGACCATGTCAGTAATTGCGATCACCCACCGGGATGAGCAGCTGCTCAGATCGTTGTACCTAGCATTTTTGTCATGGAATGAAATATAAGAGAATCCTCGCTTCTGTAACATGATTGGAATGCTTTGAATAATTGAAATTATGGGATGTGCAAACTTGATAGCTATTTAATTGAGTCCATTGTGCACAACATTAAGTAACAGTGCTATGCAAAATCGCAAGATTGCTCATTATGCCATGGGAGCTGATGAGAATTTGGTGACGTTAGACCTGCATTCTCAGCACCTATCCTGCACGTTTCGCCATCTGGGGAACGGGTTCTCCGCGTTGGTATAGTATATAACCAACAGTAGTTTTTTAGGTACAGCTTCATAAGAAAACCGGATGGGTACGGGTACATAAGGTGATTATAACCCAAAAGAGTTAGGCGACTAGGAGGTGATAAAACATAATCGGAAAATTCATGTATAGTCAGGATATTAGGTCATAAACTGTAATGAGAATATTAAGGAAGATTCGTGAATAATCAAGAAACAGTCATAATAACTGATATTGAGGATATCTGAAGTAAACACTTAAGATTGTATGAAGAGATTCTTTTGAACACTACCCAGACACTTCCAGCAACCTCATAGATGTAATGTAGTTTAAGTTGACAATGAGCGCCTGTAATTCTCTTATCAATTAAAAGGTTTACCTATAGTTTCAGTGTTTTGCATTTGTATTATCCACAAAGCAACATTATCTCTTATGTCACATGACTTGTTGATGGTAAAGCTTAGGGCTGGCTAATATTTTTTATATTAATCTGTTTCGCAATTTTTGTAAGTCTGGGATGTCGCCTCCACATACTCTGCCCCACATGGAGGGTTGAATGACGGATGGTGCCTCCCGTGACTATATCTGTGAGAAACTGGTTGGTGTCACCACCCTACCTGAGAAAGTTTCCTCTCATTCCATCTGCTGCTGCCCTTGCAACATTGCATAGCTCCTGATGACGCACCGAGACGTTTGAAAGACCTGAGCTGAAGATTTCCATACCCCATGGCCTGTCTTGTATAAATATATGTCCTATTAAGGTGTCCAACTCTACACAGACTAACATGTTTTCAGGTGTGAAACTTCCTTCGACAGTCCAATATTTAGTGAAAACTACGCAGTCTTGAGATCTTTCTTTAAGAGGTGACTGTATGTGTCCCTGGATAATTACCAATGGGATAAAGCAACACTTACAAGTAGGAATGAGAAATATAGGAGTGCGCATATACTGTATATATAGTTTTGATTTGTTGCTCCTTATATTATATTGTCTCTGGCCAAGAGAATATATACGGATGCAAGGTGTAATTTTTTTTTTGTGGTGCACTATAGTTATTTATCCCATTTCTACCTTGGTTTACTGTACTTTGGTACCTAGCAGGATCTCACTTATTAAATAAATATTGCTGTCGTTTGTAAATAGTATGCTAAATGTATATGTACAAATACCTATGTTAATGACGAGTACATTTACACTGATACATGTCAGAGTAATCAGTTCATGTTATGTTATTTTATCTATTTTATCTTGTTTCCTCTCGTTAGAGTGATTATCTTCAAATTTAATTAATTTCCTTGGTATTTATGTTATTCGTAGTAAATTCGTGCTGATCTAAAGTAGTGAACGAATTATGGTATCATTTACTAATGCAGTGATTGTTCGATTATATATTTGTACAGTTTTTTTCATTTCATAATTTTCTAATCATGTTATTACTTATGCTATTAATATCATCTCTGAGCTCCGAGATCTCTGATGAAAACCCTTTTCCAATAGAAACAACGTATAATGTCCAACAGATGTTTATCGTATGTTGTATATAAATGGTATACAACACCAATAGCAACTCCGAGGCTGAGGGACTGATTACCTCATCTTTTGTGTATCAGTCTTCACATTATGTCCTTGTAGTGTAATGATAAAGCCACTGGTTGGCGAAACGTCTACAAATAAAGATACCCAGATGTTGCACATGTGTCTAATTCTTAATCGTAATTAGTTATTTTTTTCAGTTTTAAAATTGAGAGTTACTGAGCAGCTAATTGCGCTGACGTTCCCTATAATTGGTTTCTGCCTACTGGCAGTGATGAAATAGACAGACAAAAATGGGGTGTCTATGTTATGCGGGATGTATCTGTCATCATGCGTTTTTTTATGAGTCAGATAGAAAACGCCAGCAATCCTTCCTGGAAAAGAGAACGTCTCTGGGGAGATTTTCGGAGCGTTGCTGGGAAAGCTAATTAAGTTTTCTCATTATCTCTGACCAACAAACTCCAGCAGACGTGATCAAGACTTGTCAAGAGGAGAGCTCCAGCATCCATGTTAACCAGCCACTACGTATCCTAACTCCAACCGCTGGTCTCTAATGAAGGGTTTTGGGGGCGATGGTTGTGGATGGAGTGATTGTAGTGGTGGAGGTGGTGATAGTTGAGGTAATGGTAGTGATTATGAGTTGTGTGGTGGTGATAGAGAAAAAGGTGGACGGTTGGTAGAGGCGGTGGTGGTGGTGGTGGTGGTGATGGTGGTGGTGGTGGTGGTGGTGATGGTGGTGGTGGTGGTGGTGGTGATGGTGGTGATGGTGGTGGTGGTGGTGGTGGTGGTGGTGGTGGTGGTGGTGGTGGTGGTGGTGGTGGTGGTGGTGGTGGTGATGGTGGTGATGGTGGTGGTGGTGGTGGTGGTGGTGGTGGTATGGGTGTTTTGATGGTAGTAGATGTGATGGAGTGATAATGTTGGAGTGGCAATGGTTTTGTAGTGCTGGAATGGTAGTAGTAGCAGTAGTGGTGGAGGCAAGCTACTTCAGCCTTTGTGACGTCTCTTCAGCCCACCTGGCTGAGTGGCAGACTTCTCTCTGACTTCTCTAATCATCAACTATTTATATTATGTAAATACTGATGACGGATTACATAGGAAAATAAATCTACCCCTGCTGTGTTTGCCTTGCCCTTGCTCTGACATGTTGATTACTCAGTTATGATCAGGATCTACAGGCTTTCAGACTACCACCTGTATTCGTAATAGCTACTGAGTGGGGGGATGGGGCCTATCGGACTGGATGACTCAGGCGGAGAATCGTCAGTATATTCAGAGACCATACTAATCTCTGTGTAAGGGTGCACCGTATAGTCACACATCAGACGCCAAGACTGTCAAGTGTCGGTGGACAGTTGAATACATCAGGGTGTGACCTTTTACCTTAAGGAATGTACATATTATGTTGATCTAGATACAGAGCATACTGTGGAACAATACAAAAGTAATAGCACATCCTCAACAAGCTAAATCATGGAGAGGAAATACGAACTACACATTTGTGAGATAACGCTAATAATTTTGTACATAATTATCGTGGTTTCTACGATGTTTATCCTTTGTAAAATGGACACTAAGGTACTTGAGGACGTATGTAGATACAGGAAAATGAAACACATTATGAACTGAACAACACTAAACGCTTCCACATTTCCTCTCTAATTTTCAGCAAATTACGGTAAAACAATATAAATTACTCACCAGAAATAGCAATGTAGCACTCGTATACAACATAGACGATTATGGTAACAGTGCAGATAGTGAAGAACTTGCGTGGTGGAGCATCGTCGGTGTGATGTGGCGTGTGACATAGTAGGCTGGTTTAGGGCAGAGCACTTCCACGACCACAGGTCGGTGTAGAGATCCTGACAAACTAAAAGTAATGTAAAAATTAGCTGAACAGCCAAGGATAGGGGGTGAGGATACAAGGTAGTGTGTGTGTGGGTGTTTGAGGCCAGGAGCGAGCGCTCAGGAAAGGGTACTGAGAAGCCCGGGTTTGGGAGCTTCGGCTGCACCTGACGGCAGAGAACGTAGGAACCAATAAAAAAGAATACACTAAAACTTTACTTCTGGCTATTGTAGATCGAAGAATCGTAGAAAACTCCAGGTGAAACATGGGTTGGTGTAGGGCGATACACGTGCTGCGAAGTGTGATCGTTTATGGGTTTGGTCGTTCACTGGGCTCCCTCAGTAGCTGTGAATGGCTTAGACATTCAGAAAAGACACACCACAAGTGACGATCACAGGTAGCCGTTGAATACACTGTTTTGGCCAGAAGCTCAAGGGAATTCACAGAGACAACCTGGAAAAAGTTAGAGGTTCATGACACAGGATTTGTTGGTGAGGCAAGGCAAGACTGCATAACAAAGGACTACGACCACTAATTCACGGGCTTTACCAGTGACACCATTGCAATACATAAGTTTTGAAAGCGTTGGTAGCTTACAGTGTTCTAATAACATTGGTATGGTAGTATGGTTCATATAATAAAAGGCTTGGAGGCGAGTCTTAGGTTTATTGGAATGATGGGTACACAGAGAGTTTGGTTCCTAACTTCGCGCCGAGGCTAACATCCTAGCGAGAGAGTAAGAGATTCGACTTGTCCTTCATCTGTCCAGTTAGTGAGGATGTAACTTGTCGGTTCTCTGAGCCAATTGTCTACATTCCTGTCAGACACAACAGCTGCTTAGTATCTTAATACAGGGAATTCTTCACTTGCCTAACCTATAGGCATGACCTACTTCCACACTGGATTTGTCAAATGTGATGCCACCTACTACTGCTGCATCTCATTTGTCTACAGTATGTAAGCCACTTCTTCGCACATATGCTGTTTTCTTTTCAAGACTGATGGACTGATTACATCGACTCAAGGCTGGGACTGATACCTCAAACTCCTCCTGTTCTTCACCATTTTTCCTTTGTATGGACTGATGAAGCCTCTGTGTGGCGAAACGTTACCTCATTAAATATACCCATGTGTTATCAACTTGTCGGTTCTCTGAACCATTTGTATATTTAACTAAGTCAACTAGATGGGATGGCAGCACACTTGCCATGTGGCAAGGCGCGAAATACGAAACCGGTGGTGATGGAGGTGGTGTTGGTGGTGGTCGGCAGGCTGGTGGTAGTGGTGGTAGAAGTGGTAGTGGTGGCAGTGGATGTGGTGGAGGTGTTGGTGGTGGGTGGTAGTGGTGGTGATGGAGATTATTATTATTGACTTCAGTTTTTGAAGACACTTCTCTCAAGACAGATCTCAGGGATTTACGAAGTTAATGCGAATTTCTCTCTCCTTCATTTACGGGATCTTCTTTTGCTTAATTTACATATACATTCGCTCTGAAATCTCTCTTTGTCGACCATTCATAATTTGAAGACAGAATCAATTTTCATTTCGTTTATGTTTTCTGTTTCTTAAGAAAAGATTATTACCATATTTTTAAGAAACGTATTATTAGCAATATTATTCTCAGGTTATTACTTAAAATGAGGAACTTACCTGGAGAGCAGTTTACCTGGAGAGAGTTCCGGGGGTCAACGCCCCCGCGGCCCGGTCTGTGACCAGGCCTCCTTAGGGAACTTAGTCTTAGGAACTTAGTCTTAACCAAGAAAATGAAATCTTCAAAACCGTCACTTGTGTTTTGATTGTATGTTGAACAGAGATGGATCGCCTCACACGCACTTTGATCCGTATATATTCCTGGCTGATGTTTACCTGGAGACCTGGAGAGAGTTCCGGGGGTCAACGCCCCCGCGGCCCGGTCTGAGACCAGGCGGATCTCGTAGCACCTAATGTCCCTCTTAATTGTTATTGTTGTGTTTCTCTTTCTTCTTCTTCTTCTTCTTCTTCTTCTTCTTCTTCTTCTTCTTCTTCTTCTTCTTCTTCTTCTTCTTCTGTTGAGAAAGATCATTCCTTGACATCATTACTCGCTTCAGTTTGTTATCTCCAACTTTACCACTAAAAGTTTCCTCATCAACACAACTCATCTCCCCAACATTCCAGACATCTCCAGCAAACTACCATACAACAAGCAGATGATCTCCTTCCCACCATGGTAACCTGCGGCTCAAATTACCATACAAAGATCGGATGAATTATTTCTCATTATGGTGACCAGCGGTTTAATAGTGGAGAATGTGATAAAGAACCAAAAGATCCAGAGTTCGATTCCTGACGTTAATAGAAGCAAGGAAAATTCTTCCTCAGATGGAGTTGATTTTGAGTAATTTATGTATATGGAATCTAAGAAGTTATTGGGCCATAATCAAACAATTTGAAGGGGGGGAGGATGAATAACTAATGGTTTTGGAATAAATCAATTTATTGGGCGATAGTCAAAAAAATTAAAGGGAAGGATGTAATCAAACAGTTCATGGGAAATGAGTATACCAACTTATTGTGTAGAGCCAGTCGGTTTTCCATGATGGAGACAGCCAGTTTACTGTAAAGAAACAGTCAGTCTACCATGATGGAGTCAAGTAATTTACTGTGAAGATCCAGTCAGTTTATGAAAAAGAAGTCGACCAGTTTATGAGACTGGAAAGAAGAATTTATGGGGTTATAATCAAACAACCATATTTTGTTGTTATCAGCTTATGATAAGTTGGAAAAAAGCACACACACACACACACACACACACACACACACACACACACACCATCAACGATTCATATGTAGGGGAAATAACACAGGAAACACCTTTTGGTGCTAGCGATAACGTGCGATAACGTCGTGTGCAGTGTGGTGCAGGTGCACCACACTGCACACATCCGAGGAGGAGGTGAAGAAACTGCTAAGTGAACTAGATACATTGAAGGCAGTAAGCCCAGATAACATCTCTCTGTGGGTCCTGGGAGAGGGAGTAGATGCATTATGTGTGCCACTAACAACAATCTTCAATAAATTATTAAAACAGGGAAACTGTAAACGTAGTCCTAATTTTTAAGAAAGAAGATAGACAAGCAGATCTAAACTACTTAACTGTGGTGCTGACGTATATAGAATGTAAAGGTATGGAGAAGTTTGTCAGAAGAGTGGTAAAGCATCTGGAATTGAAAACGCTCATTCAGGATAACAAGCACGGCTTCAGCGAAGGAAAATTCTGTTTTAGAAACCAAATGAAATTTTATGATAAGATAACAGAAGTAAGACAGGAGAGAGAAGAATGGGCAGACTGCAACTTCTTGGACTGTAAGAAGGCTTTCGATACAGTACCACAGAAGAGATTGGTTATAAAGCTATAATAGACAAGAATAGCAGGAAAAGTACTGAAATGAATCAGGAAATACCTGACAGGAATGGGACAACGTGTGCTGGTACGTGATAAGGCACTGGAGTGGGTGCATGTATCGCGTGGGGTTCCACGAAGTTCAGTCCTAGGTCCGGAGCTTTTCTAGTATATATGAATGACTTGAAAGAAGGGTAGATTCACAGGTGTGTCTGTTCGCAGACGGTGTGAAGCTAATGATGAGAATACAAGTGAACGAGGATCAGGTAACCTTCATGGAGAAGGATCTTGGGGTGAGCATCTTACCGACTACATCTCCCGAGGCGCATATCAATTAAATAACTGCTGCAGGACATGAGCGCCTGCCAAACCTAGAGTACAGAGTCAATAACGGCACAGTACACTGTGTATATAAGGCCCATATTGGAATATGCAGCTCAACTATTGAACGTCACCTTGACAAACACGCCAAGAAATTAGAGAAATTGAAAAGGTTTGCAACAAGACTAGTCTAGGAGTTAAATGGCATGCAACACAAGGAGAGATTAATGGAAATGAACTTGATGACACTGAGCGACAGGAGAGATAGGGGCGGACATCATAACGACATATAAAAGGCTTAGATGAATTGACAAGGTGGATAGGAATAGAATGCTTCAGGGATGGGATAGAGCAAGAAGAGGTCACAGCTGGAAGTCGGAAACTCAGATGAATCACAGGGATGCTAGGAACAATTTCTTTGGTCATAGAGTTGTTAGGAAGCGGAACAGTCTGGAGGGCAAAGTAGTGGAGGCATGATTCGTACATAGCTTTAAGAAGAGGTAGGATAAAGCTCTTGGAGTATGGAAAGTATGGACCTAATAACGATCGGGGAAGAGGCGGGGTTAGGAGCTTTGATTCGACCCCTACAACAACAAATATGCGAGTACACTCACAATATACACAAGCCAAATACAACTTTAAGTTGCTATACAACCACCTCAGGAGGAAAACAACAGTCAAGGACCAGGTAATCAGGTAGGAAGGAATGAGGGGGCCTCATGGAGCGACCAGGAAGTATGTGAAGAGCTCAGCACAAAATTTTGGGAGGTATTCACAGTGGAGAAGCAAACCTTCAAGCAAATGGAGGCGGTAGGGTACACTAAAAGTGCTGGACACACTACACGCAACTGGAGAAGAAACTGCTATGCAAACTAGATACCTCAAACGCTGTAGGCCCAGATGACACCTCTTCTTGGATCCGGAAAGAGGGCGCTGATGTACTGTGTGTACCATTAACATAATTCCTCAACAAAAGTATCGAAAAAGAGACCGCAAACGCAATCCCAGTTTTTAAGAAGGGAGACAGATAGGCAGCATTATACCGCAGACCAGTGTCATTCAAACACACACACACACACACACACACACACACACACACACACACACACACACACACACACACACACACACACACACACACACAAACACACAAACACACACACACACACACAAACAAACACACACACACACACACACACACACACACACACACACACACACACACACACACACACATATATATATATATATATATATATATATATATATATATATATATATATATATATATATATATATATATATATATATATATATATATGTCGTGCCGAATAGGCAGAACTTGCCATCTTGGCTTAAATAGCAACGTTCATCTTGCCATATAGGACAAGTGTAAATTTGTGTATGCAATAATTTCGCCAAAATCATTCTGAACCTAACGAAAAAAATATATTTCACTGTGTTTGTTTAGTATTAAATTATTGTAAACAAATCTAAAATATATTTAGTTGGGTTAGGCTAAAATAAATTGTTCTTGTTATAATAAGGTTAGGTAAGTTTTCTAAGATTCTTTTGGTGCAAAATTATAAATTTTTATATCAACATTAATGAAAAAAATATATCTTCAAACGTATAAGAGAAAATTTTAGAAAGGACTTAATTTTAAATGAGTTCTTGCTAATTAACCAGTTTTACATATTCGGCACGACATATATATATATATATATATATATATATATCTATATATATATATATATATATATATATATATATATATATGTGTATGTATATATATATATATATATATATGTGTATGTATATATATATATATATATATGTGTATGTATATATATATATATATATATATGTGTATGTATATATATATATATATATATATATATATATATATATATATATATATATGTGTATATATATATATATATATATATGTATATATATATGCAAAACAACCACTGTGAAAGAATAGCGAAATTCCTGCTGCAGTGTTCCTCCTTTCTTATGAGTCGGGTGTCGTCAAGCATCAGGTGTTTCTTTGTTGTGGGATGTGATGATAAGGTGTGGTCTTGGCCCTTTATATGCCTTAGTTTGATGTATTGTTTTTATAGTTCCTTGATAATGTGAAAAGTCACGAAAGTGCCTGGAATTTACTTCTTCTTCTTGTTGATTCACTGGTAATCTCCCAGCCCGGGCCTTTTCCAAGTGGTGGCCAGGCCCTGACTCCCTGTCTAGGGAGAAACTGAGACCGATGTCTCCCATGGGAGGAGGTACAAGTACCCCCTCATCATCGGGACCAACTGTCCTCAGGCCTAGCCACATTCCCCGCCCTCACGGGGCTCGTAGGGACAAGCTAGGCCTCTCTGGTCTGTCATATGACAGTCGTGTGAGCTGAAAGCTCTGGCTCAGGCACCTACCCTGCCCTAAAAGGGCTGGGCTTGGTGTCGATCCTGGAGTTTAACTATTCTTTCACAGTGGTTGTTTTGCATATTCTGACATCACCTGTTTACTGTGATATATATATATATATATATATATATATATATATATATATATATATATATATATATATATATATATATATATATATATACATACATATATATGTCGTGCCGAATAGGCAGAACTTGCGATCTTGGCTTAAATAGCAACGCTCATCTTGCCATATAGGACAAGCGAAAATTTGTGTATGCAATAATTTCGCCAAAATCATTCTGAACCTAACGAAAAAATATATTTCTCTGTGTTTGTTTAGTATTAAATTATTATAAACAAATCTAAAATATATTTAGTTGGGTTAGGCTAAAATAAATTGTTCTTGTTATAATAAGGTTAGGTAAGTTTTCTAAGATTCCTTTGGTGCAAAATTAAAAATTTTTACATCAACATTAATGAAAAAATATATATATTTAAACGTATAAGAGAGAATTTCAGAAAGGACTTAATTTTAAATGAGTTCTTGCTAATTGACCAGTTTTACATATTCGGCACGACATATATATATATATATATATATATATATATATATATATATATATATATATATATATATATATATATATATATATATATATATATAAGTGCAACTTATCATAGGAGCAATGTGTTTGCAATGGATCCAGGTGACCAGAGAGTAAGACACTCTCTCAGCAGTGAGCAACCATGAGGCACCACTTCTCTGCCAGATGCATGTAATATTCATCTAGTTGGGGTTACATGGGGGTTGCAATAGCACCAGTCCCTGCACGCTAGAAACTGAGGGTCACTCACTCCTGGAGTTATCAGAACTAGAGTAAACAGTATTTAATAGCAGTGATGACAGGTAGCTATTGTGGGGACCACCAATAGCAGTGATGACAGATAGCTAGTGTGGGGACCACCAATAGCAGTGATGACAGCTAGTGTGGGGACCACCAATAGCAGTGATGACAGGTAGCTAGTGTGGGGACCACCAATAGCAGTGATGACAGGTAGCTAGTGTGGGGACCACCAATAGCAGTGATGACAGGTAGCTAGTGTGGGGACCACCAATAGCAGTGATGACAGGTAGCTAGTGTGGGGACCACCAATAGCAGTGATGATAGGTAGCTAGTGTGGGGACCACCAATAGCAGTGATGACAGGTAGCTAGTGTGGGGACCACCAATAGCAGTGATGACAGGTAGCTAGTGTGGGGACCACCAATAGCAGTGATGACAGGTAGCTAGTGTGGGGACCACCAATAGCAGTGATGACAGGTAGCTAGTGTGGGGACCACCAATAGCAGTGATGACAGGTAGCTAGTGTGGGGACCACCAACAGCAGTGATGACAGGTAGCTAATGTGGGGACCACCAATAGCGTGATGACAGGTAGCTAGTGTGGGGACCACCAATAGCAGTGATGACAGGTAGCTAGTGTGGGGACCACCAACAGCAGTGATGACAGGTAGCTAGTGTGGGGACCACCAATAGCAGTGATGACAGGTAGCTAGTGTGGGGGCCACCAATAGCAGTGATGACAGGTAGCTAGTGTGGGGACCACCAATAGCAGTGATGACAGGTAGCTAGTGTGGGGACCACCAATAGCAGTGATGACAGGTAGTTAGTGTGGGGACCACCAATAGCAGTGAAGACAGGTAGCCAGTGTGGGGACCACCAATAGCAGTGATGACAGGTAGCTAGTGTGGGGACCACCAATAGCAGTGATGACAGGTAGCTAGTGTGGGGACCACCAACAGCAGTGATGACAGGTAGCTAGTGTGGGGACCACCAATAGCAGTGATGACAGGTAGTTAGTGTGGGGACCACCAATAGCAGTGAAGACAGGTAGCCAGTGTGGGGACCACCAATAGCAGTGAAGACAGGTAGCCAGTGTGGGGACCACCAATAGCAGTGATGACAGGTAGCTAGTGTGGGGACCACCAATATAAGACAAACGTGCACACGCAAGTACCCACGTCCACACACTCTCACTCACTCCATCTCTCTCATTCACTCTCTCTCTCTCTCCCTCTCTTTCTCTCCCTCTCTTTCTCTCCCTCTCTTTCTCTCTCTTTCTCTCTCTTTCTCTCTCTTTCTCTCTCTTTCTCTCTCTTTCTCTCTCTCTCTCTCTCTCTCTCTCTCTCTCTCTCTCTCTCTCTCTCTCTCTCTCTCTCTCTCTCTCTCTCTCTCTCTCTCTCTCTCTCTCTCTCTCTCTCTCTTTCTCTCTCTTTTTCTATTTCTCTCCATCTCTATCTCTCTCTCTCTATCTCTCTCTCTCTATCTCTCTCTCTCTCTATCCATTTCACTCTTTCTCCATCTCTCTCTTTTTTTTTACACATGGTTTGACAAGGTTAGGTTAAGGATTCCTAACTTTATTGGTAAGCTAAGAGCTGTTACCTACATCAGCTCATTTGAAAGCATTTTTATTGTTAAGAGACATACAAGTAGGGAACAGGATGAAGTTGGAGCCATCTGTGGGCCAGCATTTTCATTTGATCAACTGACTTTATTTCGTTGACATCATAATGCTGTACGAATGTGTTTCATAATCGAGTTATCCTGGGGATAAATGATCTCAGATGAAGTGATGTTCTGGAGAAGGGTACAGCCAGAGTGAAGTTGCTGCTTTCTGCCCGTCTTGTGGTATAGAAGCTTGCTTCACGCTGTCCTCGAAGTGGAGGCAAGTGAGGTACTTTGACAATATTGGCCTTGTACATAACAGTAAGGCCTGGGACCTGGGAGTAGTAATGTCTGAGGATCTAATTTTCAAGGATCACAACAGTGCTACGATCACAAGTGCAAAGAAAGTGGTAGGATGGATAATGAGAACGTTCAAAACGAGAGATGCCAAGCCAATGATGATCCTTTTCAAATCACTTGTTCTCTCTAGGCTGGAATACTGCTGTACATTAACATCTCCGTTCGAAGCAGGTGAAATTGCAGATCTAGAGAATGTACAGAGAAACTTTACTGCACGTATAAGTTCTGTCAAGCACCTTAACTACTGGGAACGCTTGGAAGCACTTGACTTGTACTCGTTGGAATGCAGGAGAGAGAGATATATATCATAATCTACACTTGGAAAATCCTAGAAGGAATGGTCCCAAATCTTCACACAGAAATCACTCCCTACGAAAGTAAAAGACTGGGCTGCCTTCAAGAGGGAGCTGGACAGATATCTAAAGTCAGTGCCGGATCAGTCGGGCTGTGGTTCGTACGTTGGGCTACGTGCGGCCAGCAGTAACAGCCTGGTTGATCAGGCCCTGATCCACCGGGAGGCCTGGTCGGGGACCGGGCCGCGGGGGTGTTCATCCCCTGAATAACCTTCAGTTAGACTCCAGGTAGGCCCAAATCCCTCCTGTGCTGAAATGACAGATCTATCCAGGATTGGTCCAGGCGAGAGATGAGACGTCCTGCTCTGTTCTCTACTCTGTCAAGCAGTTGCAGATGAGAAGGGGGTCAGGCGAGCCAAGAGAGTGGAGCATACTCAAGGTGTGAGCATACTTGTGCCTCATACAAAATATTGTAACCCCTGTTTTCAAGCAGATGCGAGATACGGCGAAGTGCTGTAAGCTTCCTGGCTGCCTTTTTTGCAAGATTTATAACGTCGTTTATCATGGTCAGTTTGGAGTCAAATTTCATGCCCAGGATATCAACTTCTTCCCATGTGCCAACACCCTCCCATTCATCCTTACTACTGCACCGGCATTATCATCATTTGTGTTTTCTCGGGTGCAAATGTTACTTGCCATCTATTTCCCCAAGCTGATATAACTCTTAGCTGGTGATTGATGAAGCTTATTGCAGCTGGCATTTCTTCTCTTGGATAAGTGAATGTCAGTGTACAGTCGTCTGCATATGCATGCGATTCTGGGATGAGATGAAGAAGGTCACTGAAGTAGACATTCCATAACAATGGTCCCAGAACGATTCCTTGTGGAACACTTGCCCCAATAAGATGTCTTGCTGATTAGGTTCCATTGAGAACTACCCTTAGATATCTACCATGAAGGTAATCACTGAAGAGACATAGCAAAGAGTCTTCAATTCCCAGAGCTTGCAGTTTTGCTAAGAGGTTCTGGTTCCACACTCGGTCGAAAGCACCAGCAATGTCCAGTGCTACCACACAGCTGACTTTGGATTCATTCAGTAACTGGTGCCACTTAGTGGAGAGGTTTAACAGCAGATCAGCAGCAGAATAACCTTTCCTGAAGCCATATTGATGGTCACAAAGTAGTGGCTGGTAGTCAAAAAACTGTCATTTGTCTTGAGATTTTTGTCTCAAGGAGCTTGCCAGTGATTGACAGGAGTGACACTGGTCTGTAGTTGCTGATTTCTGCTCTTCTTTTTGTGAACAGGAACTACATTTGCCTCTTTCCACAGAGAGGGCCATATACACTGTGCAAGGCAGTGATGAAAGATGCGAGTTAGAGGTGCTGCTAGGAAATACCCCTCTTCGTGCCTTATTGTAACCACTGACAGTATTGACACAGTTCTTGTAGCTAGCCAAGGAGGGTCCCTTGCTGGATCAGGAACTTGCATTTTGGTAGCAAAGTATTAGGCAAAGAGGTCCGCTTTCTCTTGACTTCTAGTAGAGGTGGTCTCATCCTGTCGATTTAGAGGTGGAATGAGTTCATCAGGCAGATAACCTTGTCTGTCCTTGATCAGGGACCACCAGGTTTTGGAGCCTACCCTACCTGATGCTAGCTTTCTTTTTGTGTCCACTTCCCCTTTAGCGATGGCCCACTTTTGAACGTCACCCATTTCCCTACAGGCTTGCCTGTGCAAGTTCCTGTTATAGGTGGTAGGATGCCTCTTATACCTTCGCCATGCCTTGTACTTAGCAGTAGCAGCCTCTCTACAACGAAAGCCAAACCAAGGCTGATCTGTAGACTTCGTCACATATTGCCGGTGAGGAATGTGTTCTTGTTGTAGATTAAGGATGTGTCCAGTGAAGGCTTTTTTTTTTTTTACACATGGTTTGACAAGGTTAAGGATCCCTAGTTTTATTGACAAGCTATTTACACAGGTTAAGGATTCCTAACTTTATTGGTAAGCTAAGAGCTGTTACCTACATCAGCTCATTTGGAAGCATTTTTATTATGAGACCTACAAGTAGGGAACAGGATGAAGTTAGAGCCATCTGTGGGCCAGCATTTTCATTTTATCAACTGACGTTATCTCGTTGACATCATTATGCTGTACGAATGTGTTCCATACTCGAGTCATCCTGGGTATATATGATCTCAGATGGAGTGATGTTCTGGAGAAGGGTACAGCCAGAGTGAAGTTGCTGCTTTCTGCCCGTCTTGTGGCATAAAAGCTTGTTTCACGCTGTCCTCGAAGTGGATCCAAGTCTTTCACTTGGTTGTCAACATCCCTTTGAAGAAGAGCATTCCAATTCGTGGTGGCGAGCTCAGAGCAAAGAGCTCGGCAATTACCTCTTTCCCATAGCCAGGTTGTGCGTGTGGAGTCCTCACCTCGTTCTGTTGGGATCTTAAGTGTCGTAGTAACAGCCTTGTGGTCAGATGATCCAACGTAGCCGACGGGTTGACAAGTGACTGTACCTTCTGCTAGATCACTCACTATTGGGTCAAGGAAGGAGCCAGAGATGTGAGTAGGGAAATCAACAAAGTTTCTCATTTCAAATACTGCAAGAAGGTCATCAAAGTCCCTCTGTATAAGGTGTTGGTTGAGGTCACCAACAATTACGACATGTTGACAGGTGTGTTGTAGCAGAAGGAAGTACACATTTTCCATTAGGAAGTTTATGGGGTCTGCATGTTGCCACTGAGGTCTGTACACTGCAATTGCTAATAGAGAGGTACTAGTGTTTATGCATAGCTTGAAGAACATCATTTCAAGATGAGTAGGGGTGGCAACATCAATGTGCTGGGCATGAACACTTTTAGAGAAGCACACAGCAACACCTCCTCCTTGCCCTTGCCTATCTCTTCTCATCTATGAGGTGTACCCAGCAACTCTTGCAAATTTTTCTGGAGTCCTGTCGTCCAAAAATTTTTCAACAACAATTGTCATGTTGGGACGTCGAGTGTTCACCAAACTGTGTGAGCTCTCCAACATTAGTAATGAAACCTCTAATGTTAGCCGACAGGATGCTGATAGACTGGTTCCTCATGATGTGATCAGCTTGAGGTGGTGTGTGTGTAAGGCATGTAAGGTGTCTGTCCTTGAGATTGGTAGGGCACTGAGGCAGCTACAGGGATGTAGGTCTTTGATCTTGTATAAGACACAATACCACCTGCTGGGCTGAGATAGGAGTAGCTGAGTGGGTGTGAGAGTGTTCTCCGGTGACAGCGAGAGCACTGCCTAGGTGCTTGGGAGGGTGGACTATTATTTGTTGCACCTGTGTTTTGCTGATTTGTCTGCAGGTTCTGCCGCTGGGACTGTGTTGTTGGAAGGTGAGACGGCTGTAGACGTCTTCCTCCTCCACGTACTCTTCCACGTCCTCTACCACGCCCCTGTGCAGTTCTGACAGATGTGTCCCTGCTGCTCGTACTTTGGCGCAGTAGGTGCTCAGGTGCAGTGATAGAGACCTGATTATTAACTGCACCAATCTCTGGTGGAGAAAATCCTGACTCAACTTGCCGTTGAAGAACTGCTGCCGGCTGTTGGAGTAGTGTCGGCAGATGTGCTGACAGGTGTAGGATTAGAGATGGTATTGCACTGTCTAGTGTACTGGCAGGTGCTGAAGCAGAGATGTCAGGTGTAGGACAATTAACAGATCCAAGGCTTGCTTAGTTGCTGGGAAGAAGATCTGTTCCCTCTGTAGTGGTCAAAGGAATTGTGCCAGAATTCCCAAAGGTAGTGTTTTGAACTCTGTCAATCTGTGGAGCCTTAGTGATGACAGAATTCCACCAGTTTTTTACCCCTGAGTTGAGTTCAGTGTGGAACTTCCAGTCATTGTCAATAGTGTCACCATGAGCTGAGCAGCTTACGTCACTTGATGTAGGCTTGCACTGGCCTTCTACAATAGCTTGGAGGTTATATAATTATTTGAGGAGCTCATGAAGTGCTTCCCTCTGATGGATTATCTTAGTTGCGACTTTACAACACAGCCCATGAGGGCAGTCTTGAACTTTGTAGAGGAGTCCCTTAGATACTTCTGAACCTTCCTCCTGTAGCACCAGGTTTGTATCCACATATACCACAGGATTATGGATATCCCTCAATTTTCTGAGATTTTCAACCTGGCTGCAGCAGAATTCTTCTTTTGGAATGCAATCTGTGTGGGTAGTTGGAACAAGTAGGCTCCTTACATCTAAGAAACATTTTGTCCTTTGCAGTATACTCACAAACTCTGCAGCAACTACTGGGACAATAGCCAGATAGCGAAGATATTCTTGCTATTTTGCGACGTGAAGTCATCACAGAGGAGGCGTTGTAGGTTTACAATGAAGTTCACAGGAGAGAGAGGTTGGGTGGTGGTACCGTGGGGGTATTTGTAATGGGTGGGTAGTGAGGGAAGGTCAGGGCAGGCTGTGGGCCGGCAAGCTGGAAGTGTTGCCTTCTCACTATCACTTAATAAACACTGTTTATGTTATCCACTTTTTCACTGCAGGAAGATGTTACACAAATCACTCTGTTGCATTGTACGAGTCACTTTGTTATAAAGCACCAGATGCTACTAGTACATAGCACAAAAGAGATATAATATTACATGCTCAATGTGAAGGCAAAAGTGGCGTCACTCCTAGGCCTGTCACTGTCCCCTCACTCTCACCACATTGTTCACCAAAACACTCTTAACTGTTACTGATTTCGTTAATATTCACTTCTATGGAGGAGGTGGCTTACTTGTACTAATGTGTTGTAGGTAGTACTAGGTCCCTGAACAGTTTTTTCCTCACCAACCCTCGTAGTTAAGTAATATTAAGAAAGTTTGTGGAGCACACTGTGACACGTCCTCTCTCTCTCTCTCTCTCTCTCTCTCTCTCTCTCTCTCTCTCTCTCTCTCTCTCTCTCTCTCTCTCTCGTTCTCTCTCTTTACCCTCTCTCTTTTTATCCCTCCCTCCCCCCTCCCCCCTCCCCCCCTTTTTCCCTCTCTTTTCCTTCCTCCCTTCCCCCCCTTTTCCCTCTAGCCTCCTTCCCACTCTTTCTCCACTACCCATCACTTTCCCTGACCCTCTCCCCCCTCTCCAAATCTCTCTCCCATTTATAAGCCCTCACCCCCACACATGCACATACACACACACACACACACACACACACACACACACACCAAAGGGTAACAGAAATAACGAGGAGGCCAGGGTGAGCCTTTGGTTCACCCAGAGGTGTAGAGAGGCCAAAACCAAGCGTACTAGAGAATGGAAGAAGTACAGAAGGCAAAGAACCCAGGAGAATAAGGAAAGTAGTTGTAGAGCCGGTAAAGAATATGCACAGGTAAGAAGGAAGGCCCAATGGCAATATGAAAAAAACACACCAGCGATAGCTAAATCTGACTCAAAGCTATTGTACAGCCGCATCAGGAGGAAAATGACAGTCAAGGACCAGGTAGTCAGACTGAGAAAGAAAGGAGGGGAGATCACAAGAAACGACCGAGAAGAATGTGAGGAGCTGAACATGAGATTCAAAGAAGTGTTCACAGAGGAGACAGAAAGGACTCCAGGAAGCTGCAGAGGTGGGGTTCACCATCAAGTGTTGGACACAATGCATACAACCGAGGAAGAAGTGAAGAGGCTCTGGCGATGGGGCCAGACAACATCTCTCCATGGGTCCTGAGTGAGGGAGCAGAGGCGCAATGTGTACCCCTAACAACAATCTTCAGCACATCTATTGAAACAAGGCAATTACCTGAGGTATGGAACACAGCAAATGTAGTCCCAATTTTTAAAAAAAGGATACTGTCATAAAGCATTAAACTACATACCAGTGTCACTGACGTATATAGTATGCAAAGTCAAGATTTTCTGGGGAAGAGTGGTGGAGCTCCTAGTAAGGAATGAGCTTGTCAACGACAGTCAGCACGGTTTCAGGGATGGGAAATCCTGTGTCACAAACCAACTGGAGTTCTACGACAGGGTGACAGCAGTAAGACAAGAGAGAGAGGGGTGGGTAGATTGCATTTTCTTGGATTGTAGAAGGCGTTTGACACAGTTCCACAAAAGAGATTAGTGCAAAAGCAGGGATAACAGGGAAGGCACTACAGTGAATCAAGGAATACCTGGTTGGTAGGTAAGACACATAGGCAACATTTAGGTAACTTTATTCCGAGACGCTTCGCCTACACAGTAGGCTTCTTCAGTCGAGTATAGAAGCATTAACCACTGGTTTTGCAAGTGAGAATTGTTTGATCTGAGAGGGACGTGACCGCTCAGTGGCAACATTCTCACTACTACTACTCTGCACCTCTCCTTCGGACAGTATTTAAGTCTAAACACTGTTGCTTGATCTTCAGTTAGTTCCAGACTTTGGAACAGAGGGACTGACAACCTCAAATCTACGACTTCAAGGGTGATGGACTGATTACATCGTCTTCACATCTCTACTGCTCCTGCCTACTTTTTGTACTCGACTGAAGAAGCCTACTGTGTAGGCGAAACGTTTCGGAATAAAGTTGCCTAAATGTTGCCCCATGTGTCTTACCTACCAACCTGTCGGTATTGTATACCATTTTGATATTCAGAGGGATTACCTATCGAGAAGACAACAGGGAGTCATGATACGTAACGAGGTATCAGGGTGGGTGCCTGTGACAAGTGGGGTTCCACAGGGGTCAGTCCTAGGACCGGTGCTGTTTCTGGTATATGTGAACGACATGACGGAAGGAATATTCTCAGAAGTGTCCCTGTTTGCAGATGATGTGAAGTTGATGAGAAGAATTCAACAGAACTGCAAATAGATTTGGACAGACTGCAGGCCTGGTCCATAAACTGTCTCATAAGAACATAAGACCATAAGAATGGAGGAACACTGCAATAGGCCTGTTGGCCCATACTAGGCAGGTCCTTCACAAATCCTACCCACTAACACAATAAACGCTGAGGAAATAGTATGGTGATACTGACAAAATTTAGAAAATAACACTTATGTGCAGTTCAAGACATTTATTAAAGGAAACGTTTTGCCACGATTGGCTTCTTCAGTTCTGGAGTTCAACCCTACCAAGTGCAAAGTCATGAAGATTGGGGGAGGGGTAAGAAAACCGCAGACGGAGTACAGTCTAGGGGGCCATAGACTACAAACCTCACTGAAGAAAAAGGACCTTGGGGTGAGTATAACACCAGGCACATTTCCTGAGGCACACATCAACCAATTAACTGCTGCAGGATATTGGCGCCTAGCAAACCTAAGAATAGCATTCCCGACATCTCAATAAAGAATCGTTCACAACTCTGTACACCGTGTACGTTAGACCTATATTGGAGTATGCAGCACCAGTTTGGAACCCACACCTAGCCAAGCACGTAAAAAAAATTAGGGAAAGTGCAAAGGTTAGCAACAAGACTAGTTCTAGAGCTAAGGAGAATGCCCTACGAAGAAAGGTTAAAGGAAATCGGCCTGACGACACTGGAGGACAGGAGAAATAGGGGGGATATGATAACGACATACAAAATATTGAGAGGAATCGACAAGGTAGACGGAGACAGGATGTTCCATAGATGAGACAGAACCACAGGGGGTCACAGTCAGTTGGAAGCTGACGACTCAAATGAATCACAGGGATGTTAGGAAGTATTTCTTCAGTCACAGAGTTGTCAGGAAGTGGAGTAGTCTGGGAAATGTTGTAGTGGAGGCAGGATTCATACACAGCTTTAAGAAGAGATATGATAAGCCTCATGGAACAGGAAGAGTGACTTAGTAGTGGCTAGTGAAGAGCTGGGGCCAGGAGCTGTGACTCGACCCCTACAACCACAGCTAGGTGAGTATAACTAAGTGAGTACACACACACACAAACTCACACACACATATTTTCGAAATATACTGGGGCAGGAAAAAACAATTTTAAGAAATCTCTCCAGCTGCACGTCACACATTTCTTCAACAATAACTTTGCACTCAGGAATTCTTCAAACTCTTCGCTTGGCCATGCTTCCGGGCGGCAATATTAAATGCCTGGCATTCCTGGCTTTAACAGTGCCACCCCAGGCACTCCGCTGGGTGTGTTGTTTATTCTGCCGTGTCTGTTTAGTGTTTGGTTGTATATCAGAAAGTGCGAGTGAGTTTTACATCACATCATCAGAAATTCCGTAACAATGACTCGTACAGTAGAAGATAAAAATATATGATAAAGCTTAAGCCTTGTTTATTTTTTATCGACGTATTGCTTAAGAAAAGAGTTATTAAGTTATACAGAAAACATATTAACTAATTTTTAAGAACATTAGAACATAAGGAAGAAGGAACACTGCAACAGGCCTACTGACCCATGCGGAGCATGTCGTCGTTGACGTGTCGTTGACGTGTACTTAGCTCTGTGAAGACCTGTTTGCGCGCTCTGTACGAATTGAAGCAAGATGCCCTCCATCGAGCAACTTTACCAACAGCTTAAGGAAGAATTGAGGATGGCGAAATTGGAGATTCGGCGACTGATCGAGGAAAACAAGAAGATTCGTAGTAGTCCTCCTGTTTTGAGTCCTCAGGTCAAGAAGGGAAACTGGTCAGTGGCTAGACAGCAGGGAACGAAGTTGACGATCAAGAACACGAATGGAAAGGTAGAAACGATGAAGAAGAAAGAGACTGCCGTGGAAACTGTTGTGGAAACATCTAATACATTCTCGGTGCTACCCGACGAATGTGAGTCGACTACTGGGAACGTCACGACGAACGACACCAAGGAAGGTAAGAATATTGTTGTTGTTGGGGATAGCCAAGTTAGGTATATGGATAGGGCGTTCTGCTTGAAGGACAGGAGTAGGAGACAGAGAGTTTGCTTTCCTGGGGCTGGGATGGAGGATATTGTTAGCCGTCTGGATGACATCATGAGAGGTAATGGGAGCAATCCTATTATCTGTCTCAGTGCTGGAGGCAACGATGTTGGCAGACGTAGGAGTGAAGACCTGATTAGAAGGTATAGGTCAGCAATAGAAATAATTAGAAGTAAGGGTGGGAACCCTGTCATATGTGGTATTTTGCCAAGGAGAGGAGTTGGAAATGAATGGTTGTCCAGGGCAATTGGTGTCAATTGCTGGCTGGATAAATACTGTAAAGAAAATGCGGTAACATTCATTGACAACTGGGACTTCTTCTATGGCAGAAATGACATGTATGCCAGGGATGGGGTTCACTTATCTAGGTCTGGGGTGGTAGCACTGGCAACTGCAGTGGAGGGAGCTGTTAGGACTTTAAACTAGGAATAGTTAGTGGTATGGGTTTTGGCAGGAAAACAGTGAAGTCCCAGTGTAGTAATATTACGAGTTCTAGGGAAACTAGTAATAAGCAGAACGAGGTAGATATTGAAAAGCCAGGGACTTTGGGTGATAAGGACAGTAATAGGTTTAGTAGAAAAACAGAAATGAGTAGGAAGGGTAAAGAGAAAGGCGAGTCTTTCAATGTTTATTATGCTAATTGCCGTAGTTAGGAATAAGATGGACGAGTTGAGATTAGTTGCTAGTGCAGGTAACATTGATGTATTTGCCTTAACTGAGACGTGGTTTAATTCAAAAAGTCGGGACATGCCTGCGGAATGTCATATTCAGGGTTTTAAATTGTTCCAAGTAGATAGAAGTATCGGGAAGGGGGGTGGGGTGGCATTGAATGTCCGAGATCGCTTGAACTGTTGCATAAAAACGGGTATTAGGTCTGAAGTAACACATACAGAGTCTGTTTGGATAGAATTTTCAGAGGGGCATGAAAAACTGATTTTAGGAGTGATATACCGTCCCCCAAACTTAGATATGGACCAAGGGAGACTACTATGGGAGGAAATTGTTAAGGCCACAAGGCACGATAATGTAGTAATTCTAGGAGACTTTAACTTTAGTCATATTGATTGGAATTTCTTGACTGGGAATTTAGAATCATACGACTTCTTAGAAGTAGTTCAGGATTGTTTTTTGAAGCAGTTTGTGACAGAACCTACAAGGGGAAATAACCTGCTTGACTTAGTTCTAGCAAACAATGAATCCCTTGTTAATAATTTAGAAATTTCAGAGGAACTGGGAGCTAGCGACCACAAATCAATTACATTTAGCATTGAATGGAAGTACGATAGCAGCGATAACTCAGTAACAGTCCCAGATTTTCGCTTAGCAGATTACGATGGGCTTAGAGAACACTTATCATCTGTTGACTGGGGTAACGAAGTGAGCTATCAATATGACAGTTTTCTGAACACTATACATGCTGCTCAAAGAACGTTTATCCCATATAAAGAAATTAAATCAAATAGAAATGACCCAAAATGGATGAATAATAGGCTCAAATATCTACTAGGGCATAAGAAAGGAATTTATAGGCGTATCAAAAGAGGTGAGGGTCATCTTATGAATCAGTATATTGATATTAAGAGGGACATTAAAAAGGGGATAAGAAAAGCTAAAAGGGACTATGAAATTAAAGTTGCTAGGGATTCTAAAACTAACCCAAAAAGTTTTTTCCAGGTCTATAGAACAAAAGTTAGAGATAAGATAGGTCCCCTTAAAAATAACTATGGGCACCTTACTGACAAAGAGAATGAAATGTGCTCGATTTTTAATAATTATTTTCTCTCAGTTTTTACACAGGAAGACACTAACAATATTCCAGTAATTAATTTTTATAGTGGGCTAGAAGAAGATAAATTATGTAACATCACAGTCACTAGTGAAATGGTTGTGAAGCAGATAGACAGACTGAAGCAAAATAAGTCGCCGGGTCCTGATGAGGTTTTTTCAAGGGTTCTTAAGGAATGCAAAATGGAACCCTGTGAACCATTAACTAATATTTTTTATTTATCTCTTCAAACAGGTGTAGTGTCTGATATGTGGAAGATGGCTAATGTAATTCCTATTTTTAAAACAGGGGACAAGTCGTTACCGTCAAATTACCGCCCAATAAGCCTGACCTCAATTGTAGGCAAATTACTAGAGTGAATTATAGCTGAGCTTATAAGAAGCCATCTCGATAAGCATAGCTTGATTAATGATACTCAGCATGGATTCACAAGAGGCCGGTCTTGTCTAACTAATTTATTAACTTTCTTCAGTAAAGCTTTTGAGGCTGTTGACCACGATAAGGAATTTGATATTATTTACTTAAATTTAAATAAGGCTTTTGATAGAGTTCCGCACCATAGACTGTTAAAGAAAGTGGCAGCTCATGGCATTGGGGGAAAAGTACTCTCGTGGATGGAGTCATGGCTCACTGACAGGAAGCAGAGAGTGTCTATAAATGGGGTTAAATCCGAGTGGGGATCAGTAACGAGTGGCGTTCCACAGGGATCAGTCTTGGGCCCGTTGTTGTTTATAATATATATCAATGATCTTGATGAGGGAATTACTAGTGATATGAGCAAATTCGCCGATGACACAAAGATAGGTAGGATAATTGATTCAAACGTAGATGTTATGGAACTTCAGGAGGATTTAAACAAACTCTATTCTTGGTCAGAAAAGTGACAGATGCAGTTCAATGTAGATAAATGCAAGGTTCTGAAGCTTGGGAGTGCCCATAACCCTAGTACTTATAAGTTAAATGATGTAGAACTTAGCCATACAGATTGCGAAAAGGACTTGGGGGTTATGGTGAGCAGCAACCTTAAACCAAGACAGCAATGCCTAAGCGTACGTTATAAGGCAAATAGATTACTGGGATTTATATCAAGAAGTGTAAGCAACAGAAGTCCAGAGGTCATACTGCAGCTTTATGCATCATTAGTAAGGCCTCACCTAGATTATGCAGCTCAGTTCTGGTCTCCATATTACAGAATGGACAAAAATTCGTTAGAAAACATTCAGCGTAGGATGACTAAATTAATACATAGCATTAGAAATCTTCCTTATGAAGAAACATTGAAGACTCTTAAGTTACATTCACTTGCTAGACGAAGAATGAGGGGAGACCTGATCGAAGTGTATAAGTGGAAGATAGGTATTAATAAAGGGGATATTAATAAGGTCTTGAGGATATCTCTCCAAGAGAGAACCCGCAGTAATGGATTTAAATTAGATAAGTTTAGATTTAGGAAGGACATAGGAAAGTATTGGTTTGGAAATAGGGTAGTTGATGAGTGGAATAGTCTACCTAGTTGGGTTATTGAGGCTGGGACTTTGGGTAGTTTCAAATTTAGGTTGGATAAGTACATGAGTGGGAGGGGTTGGATTTGAGTGGGACTTTCACATCAGAGCTTATTTCTTGGGTGGCATTGAAAATTGGGTTGGGCAAATGTTTTGTTAGTGGGATGAATTGTAAAGGACCTGCCTAGTATGGGCCAACAGGCCTCCTGCAATGTTCCTCCTTTCTTACGTTCTTATGTCCCCCCTGGATTAGACCAATGACCCCCCCCCGAATTAGCCCAATGACCCTCCCAATCTGGTCACCTCCACTCATGGATGGAGCACTGCACCAGACCCAGCAGCACAAGCTAGTCAGGTCCAACTCACACCCACCCACTCCCACTCATGTAATTATCTAACCTATTTTTAAAACTACACAACGTTTTAGCCTCAATAACTGTACTCGGGAGTTTGTTCCACTCATCCACAGCTCTATTACCAAACCAGTGCTTTCCTATATCCTTCCTGAATCTGAATTTTTCCAACTTGAAACCATTGCTGCGAGTCCTGTCATGGCTGGAAATTTTCAGCACTCTATTTACATCCCCTTTATTTATTCCTGTTTTCCATTTATACACCTCGATCATATCCCCCCTAATTCTACGCCTTTCGAGAGAGTGCAGATTCAGGGCCCTCAGTCTATCTTCATAGGGAAGATTTCTGATACATGGGATCATCTTTGTCATCCTCCTCTGTACGTTTTCCAGAGCATTTATATCCATTCTGTAATACGGTAACCAAGGATATATAGAGTTGAAGAACAACCTGAGGACTTCTATTATTTATACTTCTGGATATGAAGCCAAGAATTCTGTTAGCTTTGTTGCAAACACTAATGCACTGTTGTCTTGGTTTTAGATTACTGCTAACCAGAACTCCTAAATCCTTTTCACAATCAGTAGTATTAAGATCTACATTACTTAGTTTATATGTGGCATGGTTATTTAACTGTCCAGCATTTAGAACTTTGCATTTGTCAATATTAAACTGCATCTACCACTTCTCCGGCCATTGCATCAGTCTATTCAAATCATCCTGGAGTGCTCTAGTTTCCTCATTAGAATGAATTGGACGGCCTATTTTGGTGTCATCAGCAAATTTGCTTTTGTCGCTATTTATTCCCTCATCTATGTCGTTTATGTAAATTGTAAACAACAACGGGCTCAACACTGACCCCTGCGGAACACCGCTTGTGACGTGCCCCCATTCTGATTTCTCCCCATTTATGCAAACTCTCTGCTGTCTATTTGTCAACCATGCCTCTACCCAGGAAAAAAAATTCTCCTTCTATTCCGTGTGCCTTAAGTTTCCTCAATAGCCTCTGGTGTGGAACTCTATCGAAAGTCTTACTGAAGTCCATATACACAATATCATATTCATTACCATGATCTACCTCCTCAAACACCTTAGTGAAAAAAGTTAGTAAATTCGTAAGCCAGGAAAGCCCCTTTGTAAAACCGTGTTGAGATTCATTAATCAATCTGTGCCTGTCAAGATGGCTAAGAATTGCTTCGGCAATTCCATAAATTTTCCCACTATGGAGGTAAGGCTTATTGGTCTATAGTTCGAAGCCAAGGACCTGTCACCTGCCTTGTAAATAAGTATTATATTTGCCATTTTCCACTTATCAGGCACTATGGCAGTTTGTAGTGATATGTTAAAAAGATTAGCCAAAGGTATGCTAAGTTCTTCTTTACATTCCTTTAACACCCTTGCAAACAGTTCATCAGGACCTGGGGATTGTTAGGTTTTTAGCTTCTCTATTTGTCTGAGGACCATGTCACTAGTTACCTCAATCGTACATAGTTTATTATCCTGTTCTACATAATCTATTATTTCAGGAATATCACTAGTATTTTCCTGGGTGAAAACTGAGAGGAAGTAGGTATTCAGAATTTCACAAATATCCTTGTCACTGTCAGTGATCTGACCAGAGTTACTCTTAAGTTGGCCAAACTTGTCCCTAATTTTACTTCTGTATACCTGAAAGAACCCTTTTGGGTTAGTCTTTGAATCCCTTGCGACCTTAGCCTCATAATCTCTTTTTGCTTTTCTTATTCCTTTCTTTATTTCTCTCTTTAATTGAATATATTGATTTCTTAACTGCCCATCCACTCTTTTGATACGCCTATATAAGCCTCTCTTCTGACCAATGAGATGTTTTAATCTATTGTTCATCCATGTGGGATCCTTTTTATTAAATCTAATTACCCTACATGGAACAAAAGTTGTCTGGGCAGCTAGAACTATGCTCCGAAAAACGTCATATTGGCAACCAAGATCACCTACCTGACGCATAGTCAGGACATCCCAATTTAGCCCACCCAGGTAATTTTTCAGTCCCATGAAGGCGGCCAAGCGAAAATCTGGGACAGATATTTAATTGCAGTTATCTGGGTAATTCCATGATATATTGAAACTAAGTGATTTGTGAACACTTTCCCCAAGCTCATCATTAACCTCAAGATTATTAATTAGTGAATCTTTGTTGGCAAGAACCAAGTCAAGCAGATTGTTTCCTCTAGTTGGTTCTGTCACAACCTGTTCTAAAAAGCAATCCTGAGCCGTATCAAGAAAGTCACTAGACTCAAGATTTCCTGTCATATTGTTCCAATCAATTTGTCTAAAGCTAAAATCTCCCATTATCACAACATTTTCATATCTAAATGCCTTATGAATTTCGTCCCATAACAGCTTACTGCACTCCCTATCAAGGTTTGGGGGCCTATAAATCACACCCAAAATGAATTTGGCACGTCCCTCGAGAAACTGTAGCCAAGCCGATTCTGTGTTCGATGTTTCTAATCTTATATCATGTCTAAGACAACAATTTAAATTTTCTCTGACAAACATCGCCACTCCACCACCCTTCCTGTTCACCCTATCAGTGTGGAATAGTTTATAACCCTGTATGTTGCATTCAGAAGGCATTTCTCTATCTTTCAGGTTGAACCAGGTCTCTGTTATACCAATAATATCTATATTACCTACACTTGCAAGTAATCTTAGCTCATCTATCTTATTTCTTAGACTCCTACTATTTGTATAGTAAACCTTAAGGGAGCTAGTCACTCGTTGCCCTCTACTATCTCTCTTTGTTTTTTGATCAATTGATTTGCCCTTACTAGCAACTTTATTTTGAATATTGTCTTTTAAACATATTCCTGAGGTATCCCGGTAATAACTGCTGTTTTTAACCCTAATGCTGCAGCCTGATTGTTTCCCACAAACACCCATACCTTTATAATCTATCAGTTTAAATTCCTAGACAAATCATCAATTACCCTCTCAATTGAATTGGCTAATGCAACCACTCCATCCCAAGAGAGATGAACCCCATCCCTTGCATACATATCTCGTTTGCCAAAGAATAGGTCCCAGTTATCAATGAATGGGATTGCAAGTTCTTTGCAGTACCTGTCTAGCCAGCAATTTATACCAATTGCCCTAGACATCCATTCATTGCCCACTCCCTTTCTAGGCAAGATGCTACATATGACTGGGATCCCTCCCTTAGACTTTACTTCTATGGCTAACCTGTACTTATCCAGCAGCTCCTCTCTCCTGCCCTTTCCAATGTCATTACCCCCAGCACTAAGACAGATAATGGGCTTGTTCCCATTACCTGCCATAATATTATCCAACCTGCTGACTATGTCACTAACACCAGCTCCAGGAAGGCACACTCTCTGTCCGACCTTTCTGTCTCTGTTACAAAATGCACAGTCCATATATCTTACCTGAGAATCAGTGGTACCTTCAACCTCACTAACCACTGAAGTACACTCGTCTTGGAGAACAGAGAATCGATTTCCTACCTTCACATCTTCTCTATTAACTCTCCTCATCTTCCTTCTTCCTGAACTGTGAACCACTTGCCACTTAAAGCGGCTGCCACTATCACTGCTGGTGACGATTTCAACCCTTACCAGCTAAATCCTTCTCACACTCACTCCCAAACTCATCTATGCGAAGCTTCAGCCTCTTATTTTCCTCCTGAAGAAGTAGAATCTCCTTCTTCAACACTTGAACCTGAGATTCTAAAACTCTACAACAAGTCATGGTGCTTGGTAACAGCCCATGCTAACTCCCAAGAGCTTAGGCAGGTATGACCGCAGGTGACCACTGACCTCAGCGTACTGTTGGTCATTCGGTCAATTGAAAAGCTGAGTCACAATGTACCTTCGCTTCAGTGTACATAAGATCAGATGAGGGCTGGTGTTGTAGGAGAGAACAGGATAGTTCTTTGGTGAACTTCAAAGACCATTAATTTACGCACATTGTTTTGACTATCTTCTCATATAGCATGAGTTGGGTTTTATCTGTGTATGATCTTAACTGGGGTAATCTAGCTAATGATATTATTCCATAATGAAGGAATCTGCATTTATTGCTATTTTCTTAATAAAATACAAAGTGCACAGAGTATATTCCCCAGAGAGAAATTAGGTCAAATAATAACAATCCCAAATAGATGAATAGGATACTAAATCACCTAACAGGAAAGAAGAAAGGAATCTGTAGGCTTATTAAAAGAGGAGAGTTTGTTTTTAACGTTTAGTTAAAAGAAAAGTAAAAAGGGGGAATTACAAAGGCTAAAGGTGACTATAAAATTAAGGTTACTAAAGAATCTAAGATTAATCCAAAAGGATTCTTTCAAGTGTATAGGACGAAGATGAGGGAAAAAGTAGGACTGTTGAAAACAGGGGTAGACAGCTGACTGATAATAAACAGGAAATGTTTTGTCTATTTAACAGTTATTTCTTGTCGGTTTTTACTTAAGGAAACGTAGATGATATCCCAGATATTATCAGTTATTAAGTTCCTGTGGAAAACAAACTTATATTGCTGTCATCAGGGAAATGATTATCAATACAGGTAGATAAACTGAAACAAAATAAGTCCCAGGGCCATGGCGAATAATTTTCAAAGGTAATTAAAGAATTCAAGTTGGAACTTAGTCAGCCGCTAATGATCATGTTTAATGCTTCCATCCGAGCTGTTGTTGTGCCAGAGATGTGGAAGATGGCTAATGTAATTCTTAAATTATCAAATTATCGTCCAATGAGCCTCACGTCTATAGTAGGCTAATTATTAGAATAAATTATAGCTGATATTATTAGAAGTCACCTGACGAGCATAATTTGATTAATGAGTCTCACGATGTATTCACGAGAGGTCGTTCCTGCCTGACACATTTACTCATTTTTTTTTTCAATGAAGACTGGAGGTATTAGACAACGATAAATTATATGACGTTTTTTTATTTGGATTTCAGTAACTTTCGATAAAGTCCCCTCACAAAAGACTATTAAGAAAAGAGGCAGCTCGTTTTGCACGGGGTAATGTTCTAACAACGATCGACGCATGGTACATCAAGGTCTGAGCGGGAATCGGTCACTAGTAGTGTTCCACAAGGATCGGTTTTGGGCCCATTGTTGTTCATTATTTGCATTAATGATCCTGATGAAGGAATTGTAGGTGACATGAGTAAATTTACTAATAGTACAAAAATAGGCCGAATGATTGATGGGAAGGAGGAGACCAGTGAGCTCCAAAAGGATTTGGACAAATTAATGTCTTTGAAAAGTGGCAGATGAAGTTAAGTGTGGACAAGTGTAATGTCCTAGTCCTTGGGAATGAAAATAACCCTTGATGTTATAACAATAAATGTGGCATTAGTTGCACTTATATCGTTTTAATCAACATAATTAGTTTATGTACAGCTTGATCATACAGAACGTAAAAAAGACTTGGGAGTCATGTAAGCAGAAATCTAAAACCAAGACAACAGTGTCTAAGTGTGCTCAACAAGGCTAGCAGATAAGGATTTATTTCAAGAATATAAGTGCCAGGAGTCCAAAAGTTGTTTTACAGCTCTGTACGTCAATAGTGAGGTATCAATTAGATTATGCTGTTCAGTTTTGGTCTCATTACTACAGGATGGATATAAATTCATTGTAGAACATACAGAGAAGAATGATTAATATGATTCACTCTATGAGGAAACTCCTATATGAAGATAAGTATATAAATGAATGATGGGCAAGACAAAGGCGATATTAATAAAACACAGAGAATATCGAGTCAGGTAAGAACCAGAAATAACAGATTTAAGTCAGATAAATTTAAATTTAGAAATGTCATGTGTAAGTATTGGTTTTCAAACAGAGCTGTTGATGCGTGGAACAATCTTTAGAGTAGTATAATCGAGGCTAGGACCTGAGTAGCTTTAAAAAGAGATTGGAAAATATATATGAGAGGGAGGGGCTGGGTTTGATTAGTGTCTGGGGTGCGGGAGTTTTGATAAGGACCTGCCGTATCGGATTATATATATTTTCCAGAGAGAAATTAGGCTAAATAAGAATGATCCCAAATGGATTAATATTAAACTAAATCACCTATTAAGAGAGAAAAGAGGAATTTATAGGCGCATCAGAAGAGGAGAGGTTAATCTTATTGACCAATACTTTAATTTTTAATGAGAAGTAAAAACGGGGATTAGAAAGGCTTAACGTCACTATGAAATTAAAGTTGCTAATGAATAGAAGACTAATCCAAAAGTGTTCTTTCAAGTATATATGACAAAAGTCAGGAAAAAGGAAAAAAAGTGTGACCACTGAGAATTTGGGATGGACAACTGACTGATAATGAACAGGAAATGTGTTCTCTATCTAACGGCTATTTCTTGTCGGTCTTTACACAAAAAGACTTAAATGATATCACAGAAACTGAAAGTTATTCAGTTCCTGAAATAAACAATTTAAGTAATATTACTGTTGTGGAAATTTATTGAGTCAAAGAAATTCCACCGACAAGATTCGTTTGTAAATAAGTGATCCATCGACCGGATTAGTAAGCTGATGCAGTTGCAGGACTCCTTAGCACCCACTCAAAGACACCAGCTGGAGAGAGTCATACCAATTGATAGATTTACACCTTAGAGAGATCTTAGGTAGGTTTGAATTGTTAGTAATTAATATTATTAATAACAATTTAGCATAAGACCTTAAGATATGTTAATGTTAAGTTGTATTAAGTAAAGAGACTAGGTAAAATTGTAGTACCTAGCAAATCGAGATCGAGGCTTTCAGACGCTAAGAAATCCTTCTCGGACAGACACGGTGGTGGCAACAAGGCCTTGGGAGGTAGATCTCAGAGTCACATGTCCTCAAAATACCTGCCTGGTGACCAAAGGATCGTAGAGGTTTCCCTAAGTACTGCAGATATCCGTCTGTACCCAGACCCGCTTAGAAAGTTAATCCTCAGCATTTTTATCTTTTATTTGTTGGCCGACGGTACCGGGGAAAACTTGGAGAATTTGAGATTAAAGTTACAACCCCAAAGATATACCAGATTCCAGAAGTGAGTGTCGCAAAGGAGATTCGGGTCTCCACCACACTGTGCGATAAGTAACTTACACGGGTTAAAGGAATGAAAGATCAAGCATCTACCATACCTTACGCTAAATGACACGCACAGGTTTACCGCTTCAAGGAAAATCAAATTATACATCTTGTTTTTTGAGGAAAACTATGCAGACTTATACAAAATATATTTTAAAGTTAGGAATTAGCTGCAGGGTTTTCTCGCAAGCTTTATCACCCGTTGATAATCCTTCTTGAACTTTACGTAACACTCTCACTGAGTGCTGCAGGCTGCATTAATCTTATAATTACTATTCTTCTCTTTCTTCTTAATAAAGACAATAATAATAATAATGATGATAATAATAATAATATTATTATTATTATTATTATTATTATTATTATTATTTACTCTTTCGATAGGGAGACCTTTAAGGTAGGTACCTGGTTTTCTTCCTCCAACTTTTCGTTTTTATACGGCTCACATCACGAGAAGGCTTACCTTTAAGACTTCTAATTTTCAGCGCTGGTGAAAGGTAACCAGTGCAAGAACCTAGGAACAACTGGCAAGTGTTGGTGTCCTAGAAACAATGTTGTGGCTCCCCAGAGAGTTTTGCATGAAACGTTCAGTAACGGTGCATCCTAATTCAATGAGAGCAGAGAGTGAAATTCAAGCGTCTAGGTGCACAGCTACCAATTTTTTGTGCAAATCACACGAAATATATTAGTCTTCGTCTTCCGAATAGTGTCAGAATTGAATGGCTAATGCATGTTATTGCATATAATATATGTATATATATATATATATATATATATATATATATATATATATATATATATATATATATATATATATATACATATATATATATATATATAATATAGGGAGGTACCACCTCTAGAACTGTCCTGGGGACCCTCATCCTCAGAGAAAAGAATAAACTTGCTTCAGGGAAAACTCAAGGTTCTCCCTGAAGCTGTTTGAGAATTTTCTCCTACCACCCCCTATATTTCAAGTATGTTTTATTTAAAGATAAAATACATTGGCCAAACATTCACAAAAATACAACAGAAAGTAAAACAACATAGGTAACTCAGAGCTACATCTCAAATACTTCGTCCAGCTCCCCTGCGGTGGGCCGCGTGCCCAGAATGCTGCAGGCATTTCCTGTCTGGATCGCGACACTGAGTCTCTGAAAGAGGAAGCTGGTCGCCCTGTGGTCCTTGGTTTCTATGATTAGCTTTTCACCCAGCTCTTTGAGGAACATTAGAGCACACTTGCCCCATGCTCCAAGGGCCTCCGACCCTATTGGAATGAAGTTATAACAAGGGGGAAGCTCTTCATATTTTCGGATCTTCTGGGTCTCCCTGTGGCTGGCAGCTCCACCCCCTTCCACTACGGAGTATGGCAAGTAGGTGTCTGCCAATGTGGCAGCACAGGTGTAGTCCCAGGCAATCTGCTTTCCATCCTTCCAGGGTAGCATAGTGGCTCCATCAGGACGCTTTTGACTTCCATCAGACCTCTGTACTTGGGGTTCCCGTTGAGCTGGGCAACGGGCTGTGGCGAGGCTTCTCTTTATTATGTCATTGATCTCCTCGTGTATGGCATACTTCCCTTCTGCTGTGTGGCACACGAGACCATGAAGTCCAAATTGATCAGCTGTCGACCTGCCGCAAATACACCTATGTTCGGTGAGGATGGGGGCGGCTAGGCGAAGAGCAACACCAATCCGAATGGCCTGTGGGTCGAGACGGGTGCCCAGGGAGGAATTGGGAACAGCTAACAGGAAATCTCCTGAGTGTGGTGCCTTCACTGCCAGGAGACGAGCTTTGTTCTTTCCTGAAGCATTGGAGAGCATTGTGTTGGCGATTTTTTCCATGATCGGTTTGTCCCAGTGGGACTGTTTGTGCTGTTTTGGAGGAGCTGGTCTACTGGAGGAGTCAGTAAGGGTGTCCCACCGAATCGCTGCTTCAGTAAACCTGGGGTCTTGAGCTCCTACCAAGTCTCTCAAGCGTTCGGGCACTATCTTCTTGACTAATGCACTGGAAGCCAAACACGAAGACAGAAAAGCAGGTAAAGCAACATGCGTTGCTTTACGCACCCCTATACCTCCCAGTCGCACTGGGAGGGTTGCCTGATCCCACTCCTCATCCTCTAGTGACAGGTTCAGTGCCTTCTTAAAAGTTGATCTCAGGTGTGCGTCATATTCATCGAGTGTTGGGTTGTCAAAAGAGGGTGCACACCTCAAGAAGTAAGTGAGTCTTGGCATAGTAAGACACCTTGTGAGGAGATATAGAGCATCATGGGCATCAAGATCGCTTATTCTCTCCTCCATTCTCATCAGGTCATTCAATTTGTCCCTGAGGACAGTATCGATGGCCTGGTGACCCAGCGGTGCCCCCAAGAGGGTACTGTTGGACGGAGTTGTAGTTGAGACTTCCGGGAGGATTCTTCGCACAGCATTGATTATTTCCTGGTTTGCTGTGATGATTTTACACTTGGAGGGATTGAGGATGAGTCCCAAGTCTTCTCCCTGTGTTTTCACCAGTTGTAGGTCCCCCACGAGGGACTCTTCAGTACCTGCCAGAGTGCCGTCATCCAGGTACCAGATATTGCGCTCACTGCATAGGCTGGAAGTTAGTTCTCTTACTGCCAAGCAGAAGAGAAGTGGAGCGAGTGGGTCACCCTGCTGAACACCCTCTGATGATTGAATTTCATGTTCTCCAAACAAAAGAATTGAGGGTTTGCTGTAGCCGGCTGAAATGAAGGGAAAGAGACTGGGGAACCGAACCCGAACAGCTGGCAAAATAGCATCTCTCTTCACCATATTAAAGGCATTTCTAAAATCAAGTTTGACTATGGCCTTGTCTTCTGGTAGGTCCCTGATGTAGGCCCTTGCCGCATGAGCTGCAGCTTCACTGCCTTGAGAGACCCCAAAGCCCAGTTGGTGTGGTTGGAGTAAAGTGGCAGCTTCTAGGCGAATGTTTCTCACTGCTGCTTTGGCAACGAGACGGCGAAGAGTGTTTCCAACTGCAATGGGTCTGATTCCCCCATCCCTCTTCTTCAAAGCACATAGTGAGGCTCCAAAAAAGAAAGGTTTAATTTCTTCTGGGATTCGCCCAGCCAGGCAATTGTTGACGAAAGTTGTTAACTCGGTGAGAAGAATTGATGCAGATTCACCGAGTACTGGATTTACCATCTCTTTGAGGTGCTGAGGTCGAATTCCAGTGTAACCTCCTGCAGATCCTGCTGGAAATGACACGATCGCCTTATAGACTTCCGATTCTGACAAAATTAATTGTTCAGTGATGGGGTCTTCCTCAGGGTTGTCGTTGATGGCTATGGTGTCCCTGGTTGGATGCCGTGGTCTCATCCTTGGGGGCTACAGTGTCGTCACTTGTAATTATTCTTATTGCTCCCACTGTGTTACCTTCTCCATTCACCCACTTAAGAAGGTCTGTGAATTTCCCTGCTGCATATGGGCGAGCCGCTTTAGGGATGTGGGATAGTGAACTGCTAGCAGTGGATTTGAATGCCAACAGAAGGTTATCGCAAGTGACGAGGTTGCCATTGGAATTGTCATCTGCCTGTGGAGGCTGTGGGCTGCTCTCTGCTGGGGGCATATGTGATCCCGCACACCCATTGTGTGCACGAATACGGCCGTCCCTGTTGCGTGCTCGAAACTCTCCACACACCTGACATGTGCCTCTTCTTTCATTGTTGGGTACATTGTTTCCCTGGCTTTGTGGCTGGCTGGCTTCATCGTCTGCCATACCTCAAACTGTGTGATAAGTCCAAGCTGAAGGGAAAATGGCGCATGGCACATTCCGCATATGGTTCATGGTGGTGGTTGGGGGGGAGGAGAGGGGTGTCCAGTCCTTGTGGTGGGCGGTGGAAGAAAGGGAGGAGTGGAAGATGTGTGCTGAGGCGGAGTAGGGCACTCACTCCCTCCCAGGACAAGTCACTATACACCACTATGCTCTGTGCACAGCCCCCACTATCAACGACACACCGCTATACACTTCACATGCTATGCACATACCATGCACATACTATGCACTGTACACTATAGACTATATACACTATACACATGGTGAACAAACACTCCATTGTTGTAACACGGGCACACGGTGTATGCGCGCCTGTTTGGGGAAGGGGGGTGACAGTTTTACCCCTCAACCTCCGCCTCCTCCTCCTCCATTAGGCCTCCCCTCACCGACTTCTCCTACCCATTGGTGACCGTTATGTTCCCTCACTGAATTCACATACACAGAACTTTTCTTGATTCTGACGGAATAGACGAAATGTGGAGTCTTCTGGCCCTTTCCAAGACGACCAGCAGATATTCACACACCAGCCTGTTGATGATAATCCTGGTAGGTGTTCTTGATTGGACGATATTGTGCCAAAATCACAGAGCGGGATGCCCACAGCCTCTCTCTGGCAGAGGTGCCAGATATATATATATATACATATATATATATATGTGTATATATATATATATATATATATATATATATATATATATATATATATATATATATATATATATATATATATATATATATATATATATATATATATATACTATATTCGTCTTCTTTTTTCAACAAACCGGCCGTATCCCACCGAGGCAGGGTGGCCTAAAAGGAAAAACAAAAGTTTCTCTTTTAAATTTTACTAATGTATACAGGAGAAGGGGTTACTAGCCCCTTGCTCCCGGCATTTTAATCGTCTCTTACGATACGCAAGGCTTACGGAGGAAGAATTCTGTTCCACTTCCAGAGCGCTTTCATGTGCTTACACATATTTTCAGAGGAATAGGAAGAAGAGGCAGGAGAAGCACATTTTACAAGTTAAACTCTGAGGTGACACCTTACTCATATGTGTGTGAAATATATTTTTACCTTTATGATTATGAAACATATTCTGTACTTCAAAATTTTCATGTTTATACAATCCAGAAAAAAAATTTGAAACATGTTTAATTCGAGTCTCTAGAGATCCTCAGGTTTGTCCTAAATAAATACCGTGGCAGCTTTTACATGGTATAGGGTATAAACAAGCTACAGATTCTTCGGGAGAATTTTTATTTAATTTTTATTTAACAGTGTTGTCATATTTAAAGAACTTTAACATTAAGTACTGAAGAGCTTGTGGGAGGTGAGACAAATTTTCATCATATGGTAAAACCAAAAAATTCTCAAGCATATACCAGGTATTAGGCTCTGTCTTCTAGAATGAGGAGCAATTTCAGATTTTTCTAATTTCCCCATCATAGAATTCAGGATGAAAATTTAATATACGCTCTAGGTATTGAGCTGAGTTTTGCATCTAATGATACTACAAACTATATTGAGACAGCAAATGCATTTTGTAATATAGAGAAAATGTCCCTATTAAAACTTATTGTGCTTAATTACCCTTTCATGGAATTGACGAACGACAAAAATTTATATTTCAAAAACTGATAATCTGATTTAGTTGTCATTTCGAACAAAATTGACTATGATGGTAAAATGGAAGATTTACTTATTGACTCTGATACTTATGTACTATTGAAAAAGAACCCTCTTGAACAGGTTAATCGTCCTTTCAACAGTAAATTGAAAGAGATTCTGAAAGGAAACTATAATTTAATCAAGGAGTCTTCTTTGAGAATTGCATCTCTTTCTTATGTACGTGGGCTGATTACAACACACAAAGTTGGCAATTCTTTAAGGCCAGTCATAAATTCTGGTGGTTCTACAACCATTAGGTTATCTATTTGGTGAGTGGCAATATTATGATAATAATAATGGTGATGTCACTGATAAACCTCTAGGTTTTAATATGTCTAATGAATTCAAACTCGTTAGTTTTGATGTAACTTCGTTGTTTACTAAAGTACAAGTAGATAATCTGTTAGATTTCCTTGTAGATTTTCCGAAATATGATCTTCCCTTAAATACTAATCAAATTATTAACTTGATTAAATTGTGCATTTTAGATTGTATATTTTTGTTCAATGACAATTTCTGCTTTCAGAAGTTTGGCATTGCTATCGGTAGTCTATTGTCCCCTGTGCTGAGTAATTTGCACATGGAGTATTTTAAAACCAAAATACTCAAAAAATCCTTCCTCTAAATACCAAATGGTTGAGGTATGTGGATGATGTGTCTGTCTGTGGCCTTATTATTAGAGTCCTGATGACTTTCTACCTAGATTAAACTCACTGGTCCTTCCACTCTCCTCCTATTACGAACACCAGTCTCACAAGCAGTACACATATTAATAATGCATCCATGAACAAGTTGTTTTAAGCTTTGAAGAGTGCTGTGACTGGCCGGAAATGGAACCCCGATATTTTAGCACGTGTCTAAAGAAGATTGACGAAATTCTGAGGTGCCTTAGTTCACTTGGGTAACAATGTTCAAACATCAGGTGACCATTACCACCGGACATGTCACTCGTTATCCTCCCATTTGAAATAACAGTTCCACAAACAGTATACATATTACTGCTACCATGAACTTGTCACTCCTAACACGAACACAAATGTGCCTGTGGCAAGCTACAGAACTAATTTTGCTCTCTTTTTCTGGAATACTAGTCTCACAAGCAGTACGTTTATTAATGCATACCTGAACAAGTAATGTTGATTAAATAACAGTCCTGTGACTGGCCTTGAATATAATCCTTGATACTTAAGGATAAATACCGAAAAGCCCCCCAAAATTCTGATGCAATTTAGTCCACTCTGTCATCAGTGTTCAAATATCAGGTGCCCAGTTCCGTTGGACATGTCAATCCTAATGCGAACATAAACGTGATAGTGGCAACCTAGAGGTCTAATTTCATTCCCCTCCCATTTGGATTACTAGTCTCACGAGCAGTACACATAGCAATTCATCCAACAACGGGTAGTTTTAAGCAAATAATTCAACAACTTTTTGAGAATTAAATCAATGATTTTAGAGCACACCCACTGAAGACCGCCAAAATTCCGTGACTCCTTATTCCACTCGGTCATCAATGTTTAAACATTAGGTGCCCCTACCACTGGATATGTCACTCCTCATGCAAACTCATACATGAGTGTGGCAAACTACAAGACTAATATCATTCTACTGTTTGTAACACAGGTTTTACAAGCAATTCAAACATTAATTTGATTCTACTCATATTAATGCAAGTGTGTTTAGGCAAATAACAATCCTGCAACTGATTTGAATTAAATCCGTAATACGTTGGTCAGTCTACTGGAACCCCGTCAAAAATCTGAGATGCACTATTCCACTTCTTCCATCAGTGTTCAATATTCAGGGGTTCAGCACTGCCTTTGTGTCACCTGTGAAGATAAAATATACAAGACTGTGGCAAGTTACTGGACTAAACTCACTCTCCTTCTGTTTCGAATACCAGTTTCACGAGCAGTTCACATTTCAGTGCAGCCGCAAACAAGCGGTTTTAAGCAAATAACATTCCCGAGACTGGGAATAGAATACCCGATTCCTTAGCTCGCCTACAGAGAAGCCCACTAAAATTACGAGATGCCTTAGTAAACCCGGCCATAAATGTTCCAACATCAGGTACCCAGTTCCCCTGGACATGTTACAATCATTAATCACATCATTTCACATTAGGAATATGTGTTATTGTATACCATTCTTGTACAACTTGTCAGACACTGCAACATCATGGAATCTTGATTCTGAGGACATGCACATAACCTTCACGACTACGACAACTATTTCTACAACTAACCCATCTCTTTGGGTAGAACCTACTTCCACTGGGGAATCCTGCCTACTAGTGACTATGCCCTCGTCTGCTACACGTCCCATTCCACCTGACGTTAGTATACAAGCCTCAGGCGCCTTGCTTCTGTTTCAGAATTTCCAGAACTACGGTGCTCTTCGCACCTACTCCTAGGTTGAGGGACTGATTACCTCATCTTCTGTACATAGTTCTTCTGTCTTCAAGTTATGTCCTGGAATTTGTATTGATAAAACCACTGGATGGCGAAACGTCTACAATAAAGATACCCAGATGTTGCACATGTGTCTTAATTTCATCTTGTCGGTATTGTATACCATTCTTGTACAATCAAATAACTGCTGCAGCATATGGGCACCTAGCAAAACTAAGAATAGCATTCAGACATCTCAATAAGGAATCGTTCAGGATCCTGTACACCGTGTACCTCCGACTCATATTGGAGTATGCAGCACCAGATTGGAATCCACAACTAGCCAAGCACGTAAGGAAATTAGAGAAAGTGCAAAGGTTTGCAACAAGACTAGTCCCGGGGCTAGGGGAGATGTCCTTTGAGGAGAGGTTAAGGGAAATCGATCTGGCGACACTGGAGGACAGGAGAAATAAGAGGGATATGATAGCGACTTATAAAATACTGACAGGAATAGACAAGGTGGACGGAGACAGGATGTTCCAGTGATGGGACACAGCAACAAGTGGTCACAATTGGAAGTTGAAGATTCAGATGAATCATAGGGATGTTAGGAAGTGTTTCTTCAGTAACAGAGTTGTCAGGAAGTGGAATAGTTTGGGAAGCGATGAAGTGGAGGCAGGATCCATACATTGCTTTAAGCAGAGGTATGATAAATCTCATGCTTCAGGGAGAGTGACCCAGTAGCGGCAAGTGAAAAGGCGGGGCCAGGAGCTATGAATCGACCCCTGCCACCACAACTAGGTAAATACAACTAGGTGAGTACACACACAAGCACACACACACACACACACACACACACACACACACACACACACACACACACACACACACACACACACACACACACGGCAGAAAGAAAAGAGAGATTGAAAATATCATGAAACCGGACAGGTGAACATATCTGAGCTAATAAATTTTCTGAGAATAAGGAGGTACTCGAAGGAGAGTAATCGGCCAGTCAAAATGATTTTCATGACAGATAAGAGATAAGATAAGATAAGATAAGATTTCGTTCGGATTTTTAACCCCGGAGGGTTAGCCACCCAGGATAACCCAAGAAAGTCAGTGCGTCATCGAGGACTGTCTAACTTATTTCCATTGGGGTCCTTAATCTTGTCCCCCAGGATGCGACCCACACCAGTCGACTAACACCCAGGTACCTATTTGCTGCTAGGTGAACAGGACAACAGGTGTAAGGAAACGTGTCGAAATGTTTCCACCCGCCGGGAATCGAACCCGGGCCCTCCGTGTGTGAAGCGGGAGCTTTAGCCACCAGGCCACCGGGCCACCATGAGGGTTAGGATCCTGTAGGAGACTCCACAGCTAAAGGAATCAACAGCATCCCAGAGGGTGTTGCTAGACCGAGACAGAAGGAGAACAAAATGTCAACAGCTGAGAAGATACAGAAATGAAAGGGACAAAAAATAGAGATAAGGCTAGAGTCAATAGAGAACAGCCAGAGTCGAGCAGAGCAGATCACCCTCACAACCCCTAAGCCAGACACACTCCACTCTCACAACCCCCATCCCACAATATACAGTAGAATCCCATATCACCCTGCCAGGAACCCTACTTCTCCTCCCCCTACAAGCCCCCCACCTAGAATACAGTAGTGGAGATGACACTGAAGCTGTAGAAGCTGCCAGCATTCACCAGCTCACCAAACACGCAAGTTACGCTGAGGTCAGTGGTCACGTGAGGTCATCCTGTCCTAAGCTATCTGGGAATTAGTGTGGGGATGCTACCGACCACCATAGCTTGCTGTAGTGCTTTAGAATCTCAGGATAAAGTGTTGAAGAAGGTAGTTCTTCTTCAGGACGAAAATATTAGATTGAAGCATTTCCTAGATGGGTTTGGGAATGAGTGTGAGATGGTTGGAGCTGGTAAGGAGGAAAAGGTTACCAGCAGAGAGTTGGAAAGTAGCAGCCACTTTAAGAGGCAAGTGGTTCACAATTCAAGAAGGAAGACAAGGAAGGTTAATAGAGAAGATATGAAGGTATGAAATTGATTCTCTGTTTTCCAAGAAGAGCGTACTTCTGCTAATCAAGATAAGAATATTCTCAGGTAAGATATATGGGCCATACTTTTTGTAACAGAGATAGGAAAGTCAGACAAAGGGTGAGCCTCCCAGGAGCTGGTGTTGGTGACATAGTCAGCAGGTTGGATAATATTAAGTCAAGCAATGGGAACAAGCCCATTATCTGTCTTTGTGCTGGTGGAAGTGACATTGGGAAGAGCAGGAGATAGCAGCTGCTGGATAAGTATAGGTCAGCCATAGATGTAGTCAGGTCTATGGGAGGGATCCCAATCATATGTAGCATCCTGCCTAGAAAGGGAGTGGGCAATGAATGGATGTCTAGGGCAATTGGTATAAATTGCTGGCTAGACAGGTACTGCAAGGAACTTGCAATCCCATTCATTGATAACTAGGACAAATTCTCTGGCAAACATGATATGTATGCAAGGGATGGGGTTCATCTCTCTTGGGCTGGAGTGGCTGCATTAGACAATTCGATTGAGAGGGGTAATTGATGACTTATCTAGGACTTTAAATGATAGATTATAGAGGTATGAGTGTTTGTGGGAAACAACCAGGCTGCAGCATCAGGGTTGAAAACAGCAGATATTACCAGGCTACCTCAGGGATATGTTTAAAAGACAATATTCAAAATAAAGTTGCAAGTAAAGGCAAAGCAATTGATCAACAAAGAGTGATAGTAGAGGGTAACGAGTGACTAGCTCCTTTAAGGTTTACTGTACAAATAATAGGAGTCTAAGAAATAAGATAGATGAGCTAAGATTACTTGCAAGTGCAGGTAATATAGATATTATTGGTATAACAGAGACCTGGTTCAACTTGAAATGTCTTCTGAATGCAACATACAGGGTAATAATCTATTCTACACTGACTGGGTCAACAGGAAGGGTATAGTGGAGTGGCGATGTATGTCAGAGATAATTTAAACGAGTGTGTTAGACATGATATAGGATTAGAAACATCGAACACAGAATCTGTTTAGATACAGTTTCTCGAGGGTCGTGAGAAATTAATTTTTGGTGTGATTTATAGGTCCCCAAACCTTGATAGCGAGTGCAGTAAACTGTTATGGGGCGAAATTCATAAGGCGTCTAGATATAAAAATGTTGTAATAATGGAGGATTTTAACTTTAGACAAATTGATTGAAACAATGTGACAGGAAATCTTGAGTCTAGTGACTTTCTTGATACAGTTCAGAAATGCTTTTAAAAACAGTTTTTCACAGAACCAACTAGAGGAAACAGCCTGCTTGACGTGGTTCTTGCCCAAAATAATCACTAATTAATAATCTTGAGGTTTATGATGAGCTTGGGGAAAGCAATTACAAATCACTTAGTTTCAACCTATCATGCAATTATCCAGATAACTGCAATCATGTCTTTGTCCCAGACTTTCACTTGGCCGACTCACAAGAACATAAGAAGGAACACTGTAACAGGCCTACTGGCCTATGCGAGGCAGGTCCAATTCTCCCACCGGCTTAAGCCAATGCCTTGACCTAGTGAGATCAGGCACGTCACTTAAGGGAGGAGAACGGTATCCGAACTAGTAGCACAGGCTAGTCAGGTCCAACTCACACCCACTCATGTATTTATCTAACCTATTTTTAAAACTACACAACGTCTTAGCTTCTATGACAGTACTCTTGAGTTTGTTCCACTCATCCACAACTCTACTACCAAACCAGTGCTTTCCTATATCCTTTGTGAATCTAAATTTTTCCAATTTAGAGCCATTGCTGCGAGTCCTGTCTAGGTTAAATATTTTTAACATGCTATTTACATCCCCTTTATTAATTCCTGTTTTCCATTTATACACCTCAATCATATCCCCCCTAATTCTACGCCTTTCGAGAGAGTGCAGATTCAGGGCCCTCAGTCTATCCTCATAGGGAAGATTTCTTATACATGGGATCAACTTTGTCATCCTCCTCTGTACGTTTTCCAGAGCATTTATATCCATTCTGTAATACGGTGACCAGAACTGAGCAGCATAGTCTAAATGAGGCCTAACCAAGGATATATAGAGTTGAGAACAACCTGAGGACTTCTATTATTTATACTTCTTCCTATTAAGCCAAGGATTCTGTTAGTTTATTGCAAACACTAATGCACTGTTGTCTTGGTTTTCAGATTACTGCTAACCAGAACTCCTAAATCGTTTTCACAATCCGTAATATTAAGATCTACATTATTTAGTTTATATGTGGCATGGTTATTTACCTGTCCAACATTTAGAACAATTCATCTGTCTATATTAAACTGCATCTGCTACTTCTCAAACCATTATGTCAGTATTCAAATCATCCTGGAGTGATCTAATGTCCTCATTAGAATGAATTGGACGGCCTATTTTGGTGTCATCAGCAAATTTGCTTATGTCGCTATTTATTCCCTCATCTATGTAGTTTATGTAGATTGTGGACAACAAGGGGCCCAACACTGACCCCTGAGAAACACCGCTTGTGACGTGCCCCCATTCTGATTTCTCCTCATTTATGCAAACTCTCTTCTGCCTATTTGTCAGCCATGCCTCTACCCAGGAAAAAAATTCTCCTCCTATTCCGTGTGCTTTAAGTTTCCTCAATAGCCTGTGATGTGGAACTCTGTCGAAAACCTTACTGAAGTCCTTATACACAATATCATATTCAATACCATGATCTACCTCCTCAAATACCTTAGTGAAGACAGTTAGTAAATTCGTAAGACAGGAGAGAACCATATAAAGACATTTATCTCCTGCCTTGACCCATTTTCATTGGAAGATCCTTCAGTATTTAAAAGCCGTGGGTATCCGCACTATTATGTTTAAAAACCTCACATCATTCGTGATCATTCCTTCCTAGCATATCTCGAATTTGGAACATGTAAGGACATCATTCAAGAATTAGTGAAGTTAAGTCAGTTAAAGAGATATTGGATAAATATATGAGCTGGAAGGGCTGAGTTTGATTGATGTCGTGGGTACGGGAGTAAATTTTTGGGTAGCTTTGGGAAGGGATCGTTTTGATAAGGACCTCTCTTGTATGGGCCAGTAGGCCTTCTGCAATGTTCCTCCATTCTTATGCTCTTACGAAATCTTTGGCCCCGAATTGGGCATTACTTTATATTGTTCTCTATTTGCATGTTACATGAATATTAAGATTTTGTAATTATATGTTCATTCGCACTGTGGCCTCGGCACAGTCAGTTAACAGCTGCTCTTTATCAAATCTCTCTTCGATCCACATGGGGGGGGGGAGAATCTATATCCCACAAGCACCGCCTCTTCTTTCTCACAATGTTTCTTTCTCACACCTGCTTACAGGTTAGATTTACGACAATCCATATGACTCCTTCACTGTCGTCTGCACTGACGACACTGAAGAATCTAAGCTAAGGAAAACTCTGTTATTGAGACTAATACAAGACCGACAATTCACCATATCTCCATATTCATTCTTTTTGAAATGACTTGACAAGATCGTCACATCTCTCTCAGTTGAAGCACCGAAGATATCTGTCAATGAGCAAAACACCTGGGCCTCGATAGATAACATTACCAAGAACCCTAAACGCTTCTTCCATGATTAAGATAATTTTCTCAGACATCTCCATGACTGCCTAGGCTCTCTCTGACAGACTGGCCATCTCTTCTTACCACATACACTCAAACCTCATTGAACCAGAACGTTTCATACACGTCTTCTCTTGCTGGACCTGTTACTCCTACAACCATACTACCAAGTGCTGGCCTATCAAGGACAAGAAGTTTTGTTCTATCTGTGGGAACGATGGACACGACTTCAGGTTCTGCCCCACCATTACTGGTCCAACATGACTTGCAGCCAAATGTCCAGACAGAAATGAAATCATATCCAGGAAAATCAAAGAAGATCGCAACACCTCCAATTCTCCAACATACGCTGCAATATATAAACTACAAGATGACACCACCAAGATTCTACACGTCACTCAACAGACACATTTGCCAAGCAACACCCCTCTCTCCACTTCCTGAAGGTGCTCCTTCAAAACTACTGTACTGCATGGTGTATGTTCACCTTGCTAATGAAGAAAATCCTGGTACTTTAAACACTACTATCATCGAACTCTTCCGTCTGAACAACATGCCTACCTTCAATTTCCCTCATTCCACACCATCGGCCGACATTCTCAAGATTCTTCCCAACTTTGAGAACTTCACTGAACCTGCAGACCTGTCTCCTTCTGTTCCTGAAACCTCTCCAACTGCTTCCATCATCGACGTAGAATATTTTACTGTAAACTCAACGACCGCCACCCACGTCTCAGCCAGCTGACGTTCACCAGCCCACCTCATCACTGCTCCTCTCGATCCAGTCACCCGCCAGTACCCGTGTAGACGCACTCACAGACTCCTCTTCCGAGGAAGAGGAAGAGGAAGGATGGTGAAGACAACCACTCTAGTACACCAACCTTGGACATCCTAACCTACACACCTTCACTCAACGGCGATACAATGACTGGTATGGAACTATGTGAAGGACTCTATGCTGGGTCTGTTAAATTTGCCTGTGAACCACCACATTACTTCGCACTGACGCAAGTATTGGAGTTCGTCAAACCACACAGTTACACATTTGTACACAGGACACAACTGTACTATGTCTCACGAAGCAACTTCAAGATAACAGTAAACGGATATTCAGCACATTCAAACACACCCTACTCAAGACTTCCAACGGAGTCAAGCCTGATGCGAGCACAACCTGCTCCTTCTGTTTCCCATTCCGCCCCAGGGTGCTTAGTTGCTTGGTTTAGCCCTGGCACTTTACGACTAAAGACACTCCTTTCCAACGCTTTTCGTCGTCTCTCCCGTCTTACCCTCTCACCCCACTAGGGTCTTACCTATACTCATTTATTCACTCATTCATTTATTTTTTGTATACAGAGTTATTAATTAATAACTTTTGGAAGTGAGAGGGATTAAAACTGACTTAATAAGGCAAATGTTTATTAAGAACATTTTGCCTCTATTTAAAGCTGACTCTTAGTTTTGAAGATTTTTGCACGATCAGTGTTGAAATGTATGTATTTATTACTGGAAGAAATTACATTATTTTGTCTGGACTGTTGAATAAAAACTACTCCAAGTCAACATATGGATAAAGCCATTTGATAGATATGGTTGGGGAATGCTCTTGAATAAGATAAAGTAGGTAATAGCCTTTTACTGGACCATATTTGTATTAAAAAAAAATGAGAGAGAGAGAGAGAGAGAGCTGATGTAGGTAACAGCTCTTAGCTTGCCAATAAAGTTAGGAATCCTTAACCTGTAAATAGCTTGTCAATAAAACTAGGGATCCTTAACCTAACCTTGTCAAGAACTGTGTAAAAAAAAAAAAAAAAAAAAAAAAGAGAGAGCTTGTGACGGTGTTACTCTTCCTATCCCCAGGAGCTTTATACCTCTTGCGGATTAAGGGTTTCCTTGTCAAAATAAAAGTAACCTTCCAGGACAGTGATTCTGAACCAGGGGGAAATTTACCCCTTGGGGGTAAAAAATGATATGACGAAGGGTAAATATTTGATGTAGCTGATAACTGAATAATAATTCAATTAAATTTAATTTTGTAAAATGTGTGTGTGTGTGTGTGTGTGTGTGTGTGTGTGTGTGTGTGTGTGTGTGTGTATGTGTGTGTGTGTGTGTGTCTGACCTTTTTGTTTTTCTGTCCCTTAATAATGGAGATAATTTTTTTGTATGGAAATAATGGGGTAAATGGAGAAATACATCAAGCCGAGGGGATTAATGATAGAGAAAGTTGAGAATCCCTGTTCTACGAGATTAAATAATTCGAATCTAATTAGAAACTGATACTTGGAGTTGACAAATTGAATTACGTTTTTTAGGGGAATATCTGTCCCGAGTCAAGGAAAAGAGTTTACCTCTAATTTCACTGAGTTTAATTAAAACACTTCGGAAAAATTTTGTGATATCTGAAATCTCTTTCAATGGTAATTAAAAACGTCATATTCCAGATTCGAAATTATGGGACATTCTGAACACGAGAGTGTTTATAAATGGTTTTATTTTAATTCCATATCATTAGGATTTACATTTCCATATAGCTCTGGTGGCCTGGTGGTTAACGCTCTCGCTTCACACGGCGAGGGCCTGGGTTCGATTCCCAGCCAGAGTAGAAACATTGGACGTGTTTCTTTCCACCTGTTGTCTATGTTCCCCATCAGTAAAATGGGTACCTGGGTGTTAGTCGACTGGTGTGGGTCGCATCCTGGGACACTGACCTAAGGAGGCCTGGTCACAGACCGGGCCGCGGGGGCGTTGACCCCCGGAACTCTCTCCAGATAAACTCCAGAATAGCAATCATTAATAACAAAAAAAGGCACTGATATCATGAGACACAAACTTCATATTCCAGGCTTTACCCTTCAACCAATGATGCTCAGGGTTATTCCTGCTACCAGAGATGTCATGACAGCTATTACTAATATCTCTGGCTTTCTCCTGCAATCACTGATGCCATGAGAGCTATGTCTAATATCTCAGACTTTTTCCTGCACCCACTGATGTCATGAGAGCTGTGCTGGATGTCCCAAGCATCCTTCTGCAAATATCGATGTCATAATAGCTGTGTTTGATGTTTCAGTCTACCTCCAGCAATCACTAATGTCCTGATAGTTAGGTTGATGTAACCACTGATGTCATGCTTAATGTCCCAGCCTTCAACCTACAACCCCTGATATCTTGAGAGTTAAGCTTGATGCTCCAGTTTTCCTAATGCATCAACTTAGGTCATGAGAGTTATGCTTGATGTCCAAATTTTTTTTTTTTTATAACTACCGATGTCATAGTAGTTATGCTTGATGTTCAAGGCTTTTTCCATTACTTGATTACTGTGATGTCACGTAAGCTATGATTGTTCCCACGGCCTTCTAGCAACCAGTGATGTCATGAGAGCTATCCTCATGACATGAACTATGCTTAAGGCCCCAGATTGCCTCCAGCATCCATTTATGAGTGCTACTTAATAGGAAGGATTTGCTCCAGAAAATATTGATCTCAAGAAAATAATTAGTGATGACATGGTAACAATCCTTGACATTCCAGGCTGCTTCCTACAACAACTGATATCATGACAGCTAAGCCTGATGACATGGGTTTTTTTTTTCTACTACGATTAATGTCATCAGAACAGTTTTTTATTTTCCAGCCATTCTTCTTCAAATATTGATGTAATGAGAGTTATAACTGATTTCCCGAGTATTATCGTGCAATCACTGATGTTAGAAGAACGTTGGGTGTTGCTTTAGTCTTCTTCTTGCGACAACTGACATCATGAGAGAGCCATGTTTTATCTTCCTGGCTTCCGCCCTAAAACACTGATGTCATGAGAATTGTGCTTGATGGCCGAGTCGTTTAACCTCAAAAAATTATGTCACGAAAGATATGTTTGTTGCCCTAGATTTCCTCGTGCAATCAATAATATCATGCGAGCTATGCTTGGTACGCCAGAGCTCTTAGTGCAACAAGTGATGTTACAAGAACTGCACTTGTTGTCCTATATTTTCTGCTGCAACCTTTGATGTATGACAGCTATGCTTGACGTCAAGTTTTACTCCTGCATCCTCTGCTGTCATAAGAGAGAGGTAAGCTTGACGTCTTAGGCTACCTTCTGCAACCAGTGATGTCATCAGAGCTACGCACGATGACATAGACTTTTCCATTAACCACTGGTGTCAGGAGAACTATGGGACCACTGTTGTCATGAGAACTAAATACCACGGGGATCCTCTTGGAAATGTTGACGTCAAGAGAGGTATGCTTGATTCCTCAAGCTTCCAACTACAACCACTGAAGTCAGAAGAGAGCTATGTTTGACTTTCCAGGTATCCCTTTGAAACCATTTCACGAAAAGTCAACATTTGCCTGGAAACATCACCCAGGTTATGGCAGGGCTAACATATACAAACGTTTGTATGTAAACCTTTCACATAGTTTTTTTTTTTTTTTTTTTTTTTGAAATGTAGTGTATTCACCGGTTACATGAGTTTACAAAAGTTTGAGTTTCCAAAGTTCAGATAAGTTTTCAAACGTTCTGCATTCAGGGTTTACATGCGTTTACATTATTACAATCAAGGGGGAAGCGCTAAACCCGGAGGATTATACAGCGCCTGGGGGGGGATGTGGAAGGCATTCAGGCTTAATTTGGGGAACTGGAGCACAGATCCAATTCCCTAAATCAAGAGCCCCTCACCAACATCAAGGAACCTTCCTTGAGGGGACATGCGTTTACAAACGTTGTAAATTCAGCGTCCAAACACGTTTGCAAGAGTTTCAACATTCAAAGATAATATTCGCTTACAAATATTTCCAGATATGACAACAAAGAAAATTCCAGAATAGCATTCTTTTTTGTCTTTCATCTGTCTATTGGATTAAATGTTGTGATATCCGTCAGTGTCCATCAAACAGCAAAACTAAATGAAAGTATGTATATAAATAAAAAAGTGAATAGATAAATATCGACAACACCCACACTCGCACACAAATATATGTATTGTTGGCACTGGTGGGATACACACACACACACACACACACACACACACACACACACACACACACACACACACACACACACACACACTGCTGCTGACATGGTGACATCAGTAAGACAAGAGAGAGAGGGGTGGGTGGATTGCATTTTCTTGGACTGCAAGAAGGCGTTTGACACAGTTCCACACAAGATATTGGTGCAAAAACTGGAGGACCAAGCAGGGATAACAGGGAAGGCACTACAATGGATCAGGGAATATTGTCAGGAAGACAGCAGCGAGTCATGGTACGTGGCGAGGTGTCAGAGTGGGCACCTGTGACCAGCGGGGTCCCGCAGGGGTCAGTCCTAGGACCAGTGCTGTTTCTGGTATTTGTGAACGACATGACGGAAGGAATAGACTCTGAGGTGTCCCTGTTTGCAGATGACGTGAAGTTGATGAGAAGAATACACTCGATCGAAGACCAGGCAGAACTACAAAGGGATCTGGACAGGCTGCAGACCTGGTCCAGAAATTGGCTCCTGGAGTTCAATCCCACCAAGTGCAAAGTCAAAGTCATGAAGATTGGGGAAGGGCAAAGAAGACCGCAGACGGAGTACAGTCTAGGGGGTCAGAGACTACAAACCTCACTCAAGGAAAAAGATCTTGGGGTGAGTATAACACCAGGCACATCTCCTGAAGCGCACATCAACCAAATAACTGCTGCAGCATATGGGCGCCTAGCAAACCTCAGAACAGCATTCCGACATCTTAATAAGGAATCATTCAGGACCCTGTACACCGTGTATGTTAGGCCCATATTGGAGTATGCGGCACCAGTTTGGAACCCACACCTAGCCAAGCACGTGAAGAAACTAGAGAAAGTGCAAAGGTTTGCAACAAGACTAGTCCCAGAGCTAAGAGGTATGTCCTACGAGGAGAGGTTAAGGGAAATCAACCTGACGACACTGGAGGACAGGAGAGATAGGGGGGACATGATAACGACATACAAAATACTGAGAGGAATTGACAAGGTGGACAAAGACAGGATGTTCCAGAGATTGGACACAGTAACAAGGGGACACAGTTGGAAGCTGAAGACACAGATGAATCACAGGGATGTTAGGAAGTATTTCTTCAGCCACAGAGTAGTCAGTAAGTGGAATAGTTTGGGAAGCGATGTAGTGGAGGCAGGATCCATACATAGCTTTAAGCAGAGGTATGATAAAGCTCACGGCTCAGGGAGAGTGACCTAGTAGCGATCAGTGAAGAGGCGGGGCCAGGAGCTCGGACTCGACCCCTGCAACCTCAACTAGGTGAGTACAACTAGGTGAGTACACACACACACACACACACACGCACACACACACACACACACACACACACTCGCTAACACACGCTAGTATTATAATTATTAGAATTACTCTTGTGTTAATGGTATCTTATAAGTATTACGGATACACAGAGGTGAAATGTATTTCTGGGACATATAAACAACTGACGTGCTCACACACACGCGCGCGCGCACACATACACACTCGGGGCCAGGAGCTGAGTCTCGACCCCTGAAACCACAACTAGGTGAGTACACACACCCACTCATTCACACAGCTGATCCTTGGAATTTGACCGCGTCCCCTCACCCCCCCGCACACCTTTCCCTCCCCCACAGACCTTTCCCCTCCCCCGCTCTTGCCTTCATTCCCTCCTCCCTCCTATCTTTCTCTCTCCCCCCCCCTCGCGTTTCTCTCTCTCATAGCCTTTTTCCCTCCCCTTCCCCCTACTCTCTCTCTTTCTCTCTCTCTCTCTCTCTCTTTCTCTCTGTCTCTCTCTCTCTCTCTCTCTCTCTCTCTCTCTCTCTCTCTCTCTCTCTCTCTCTCTCTCTCTCTCTCTCTCTCTCTCTCTCTCTCTCTCTTTCTCTCTCACTCCCATAACCCTATCCCTCACCCTCCTCTCTCTCTATAGGCTTCTCTCTCCATCTCCCTTTTTCTATATTTCGACCCCTCCCTCGCATTTCTCTCATAGCCTTTTCCCTCACCCTCCTTTCTCCCCCCCTCTCTCTCTCTATCTCTCTCTCCCTCTCATTCTCCCTCTCTCTACCCTTTCTCTCCCTCCTCACATTTCTCTCTCTCTCCCCCCTTGGTCTTATCCCTCACCCCCATACTCTCTCCTCTCTCTCCCTCTTTCTACCCTTTCTCTCTCCCCCTCTCACCCTCTCCCTCCTCTAGCCTTCTGTCTGTGGAAAAAAAAGAAAAAAAAAAAAGAAGGGTGGCCCTAGAGGACGGAAAACCAGAGATCTGGTGGACGAACCAGGGAGGAAAGACTGGGAGTTAGAGCTCCAAAAAAGGGAGGAAGAGTGGGGAAGGAAGATAGTAGAACTTGGTAAGAAAATGGAGGAGCAGATAGCTGAAGAGTGCAGGAAGTGGGAAGTATAGGTCTTAGCAGCAGAAGCTAGGATACAGTGCTTAGAAGAGAAACTGCAAAGCCTGAAACAGATTAGAGAGACAAATGACAATTCAGATGTGACATCAGGAAATTCAATGTCAGGCGCAGACAAGGAGACAGTAAGCAACAACGGAGACATGCCGTACGCGAAGGCCCTATCAGACCCACGTGGGGCCAGGGAAAAGACGAGGAGCACACTAAGATCAAATGACAGGTCCGAAGACAATGAAGGTATGCTATATGCAGAGATTCTAACAGCCAACTGCAGTAGCAAGGGACAGCTGGTCATGAAAGACAGTTCACTGAGAATAGAAGTTTCAGATATGACAGAGACTGAAGGCAAGAACATGTCAATGGAAGGAAATAAAATGCCTCAGAGGAAGCAGATGTAGACTCAGTGGGAGGAGGAAACGGCGAGGTCAGTTTTTGTGTACGGGCTCCAAGAAGCCAAGGGGGACAACTTCGAAGAAATAAAACAGGAGGAGAAAAAAATGATTGAAGGCATCATGAAAACAATAGGTGAGGGCGATATGACCCAGGTGACAAATTTTCAGAGAATTGGATGGTTTGCGAGTGGAAGGATACGGCCTGTCAAAGTAATTTTCAAGGAAGAATCAGTTCGAACCAGGATTCTGCAAGAGAAAGCAAGACTGAGGGACAAACAGGGGTACCAAAGAGTATACCTCGACCGCGACAGAACACAAGAAGAAAGGACTATACTGAAAGAGAGGGTACAGAGACACAAGGAGGAACGAGAGGCAATGACGAAGATGAGCAGGACCCAGACACAGGAGGAAGGGCAAACACACCCCACAGAATCTCCCACCAAAAGACTCCAACCGCGACATTCCCAACGCAACTGAGCAAACTATACTACAACCCACTCACCGTTCCCTCTGCCACCAACCCCCATATCACAAACCTAACCCCAACAGCTGTCCCTTATGGGCATTCTGACCTCACCCCATCATCACAAACCCCACCTACACCACAGCCCCATATAGGCCCCCACCAAGGCTCTCGCTCCCCCAACCCCAATATTCTTGCATGACCACAATGATAGAAAAGAAACTGAAAGTTTGGTACACAAACGCTGATGGAATAACGAATAAACATGAGGAGTGGAACGAAAGAATCAGTGAGAAATCCCCAGACATCATAGCAGTCACAGAAACAAAACTCGCTGAGACAATAACAGACACAATCTTCCCAATGGGATATCAGATCCTGAGGAAAGATAGGAGTAGAGGGGGAGGAGGGGTTGCACTGCTCATAAAACACCAATGTGGATTTGAGGAAATGGAAGGCATGGACATGATTGGAGAAAGAGACTACATTGTAGGTACAATTCAGTCCGGAGAACATAAAGTAGTCATTGGAGTGATGTATAACCCACCACAGAACTGCAGGAGGCCAAGAGAGGAGTACGAAGAAAACAACAGGATGATGGTGGACACACTGGCTGAGGTGGCAAGAAGAGCTCACTCGAGCAGAGCAAAGTTACTGGCAATGGGCGATTTCAACCACGGGGAGATCGACAGGGAAAACCTGGAGCCACATGGGGGTCCCGAAACATGGAGAGCCAAGATGATGGATGTGGTACTTGAAAACCTCATGTATCAACATGTCAGGGATACAACCAGAGAGAGAGGGGAGGATGAGCCAGCAAGACTGGATCTTGTGTTCACCCTGAGCAGTTCAGACATTGAGGACATCACTTACGAGAGGCCCCTTGGAGCTAGCGATCACGTGGTTCTGAGTTTTGATTATATAGTAGAGTTACAAGTGGAGAAAGTAACAGGAACTGAAGGGGACTGGCCAAACTATAAAAGGGGGGACTCACAGGTATGAGAAACTTCCTGCAGGAGGTTCAGTGGGACAGAGAAATGGTAGGAAAATCAGTAAACGAGATGATGGAATATGTGGCAACAAAGTGCAAGGAGGCAGAGGAAAGGTTTGTTCCCAAGGGAAACAAAAATAATAGGAAGACCAAAACGAGTCCTTGGTTTACCCGAAGGTGTAGGGAGGCAAAAACTAAGTGCAACAGAGAATGGAAAAGGTACAGGAGGCATAGGACCCAGGAAAACAAGGAGATTAGTAGAAGAGCCAGAAACGAGTATGCACAGATAAGGAGGGAGGCCCAGCGACAGTATGAAAATGACATAGCATCGAAAGTCAAATCTGACCCGAAACTGCTGTATAGCCACATTAGGAGGAAGACAACAGTCAAGGACCAGGTGATAAGGCTGAGGAAAGAAGGTGGAGAACTCACAAGAAACGATCAAGAGGTATGTGAGGAGCTCAACACGAGATTTAAGGAAGTATTTACAGCAGAGACAGGAAGGACTCTAGGGGGACAGACCAGATGGGGACACCAGCAAGGAATACACCAACAAGTGTTGGACGACATACATACAGATGAGGAGGAGGTGAAGAAACTGCTAAGGGACATAGATACCTCAAAGGCAATGGGACCGGAAAACATTTCTCCGTGGGTCCTTAGAGAGGGAGTAGATATGTTGTGCATGCCACTTACCACAATCTTCAACACGTCCCTGGAAACTGGGCAACTACCTGAGGTATGGAAGACGGCAAATGTAGTTCCCATTTTTAAAAAAGGAGACAGAAAAGAGGCACTAAACTATAGACCTGTGTCATTGACGTGTATAGTATGCAAAGTTATGGAGAAAATTATCAGGAGGAGAGTGGTGGAGCACTTGGAACGGAACAAGAGTATAAATACCAACCAGCACGGATTCACGGAAGGCAAATCCTGTGTCACAAACCTTCTGGAGTTTTATGATAAAATAACAGAAGTAAGACACGAGAGAGAGGGGTGGGTTGATTGCATCTTCTTCGACTGCAAGAAGGCCTTTGACACAGTTCCTCACAAGAGATTAGTGCAGAAGTTAGAGCATCAGGCGAATATAACAGGAAGGGCACTGCAATGGATCAGAGAATACCAGACAGGGAGGCAACAACGAGTCATGGTACGTAATGATATATCGCAGTGGGCACCTGTGACGAGCGGGGTCCCACAGGGGTCGGTCCTAGGACCAGTGCTATTTTTGGTATATGTGAACGACATGACGGAAGGGTTAGACTTAGAAGTGTCCCTGTTTGCAGATGATGTGAAGTTAATGAGGAGAATTAAATCAGATGAGGACCAGGCAGGACTTCAAAGAGACCTGGACAAACTGGACACCTGGTCCAGCAAATGGCTTCTCGAATTTAATCCTGCCAAATGCAAAGTCATGAAGATAGGGGAAGGGCACAGAAGACCACAGACAGAGTATAGGCTAGGTGGCCAAAGACTGCAAACCTCACTCAAGGAGAAAGATCTTGGGGTGAGTATAACACCGAGCATGTCTCCGGAAGCACACATCAATCAGATAACTGCTGCAGCATATGGGCGCCTGGCAAACCTGAGAACAGCATTCCGATACCTTAGTAAGGAATCGTTCAAGACACTGTACACCATGTATGTCAGGCCCATACTGGAGTATGCAGCACCTGTTTGGAACCCGCACTTGATAAAGCACGTCAAAAAGCTAGAGAAAGTACAAAGGTTTGCGACAAGGTTAGTTCCAGAGCTAAGGGGAATGTCCTATGAAGAAAGATTAAGGAAAATCGGCCTGACGACACTGGAGGACAGGAGGGTCAGGGGAGACATGATAACGACATATAAAATACTGCGTGGAATAAACAAGGTGGACAAAGACAGGATGTTCCAGGGAGGGGACACAGAAACAAGAGGCCACAGTTGGAAGTTGAAGACACAAATGAGTCAGAGAGATATTAGGAAGTATTTCTTCAGTCATAGAGTTGTCAGGCAGTGGAATAGCCTAGAAAATGACGTAGTGGAGGCAGGAACCATACACAGTTTTAAGACGAGGTTTGATAAAGCTAATGGAGAGGGGAGAGAGAGGGCCCAGTAGCAACCGGTGAAGAGGCGGGGCCAGGAGCTAAGACTCGACCCCTGCAACCACAAATAGGTGAGTACAAATAGGTGAGTACACACATACACACACACACACACACACACACACACACACACACACACACACACACACACACACACACAAGTGGAATAGCCTAGCAAGTGAAGTAGTGGAGGCAGGAACCATACATAGTTTTAAGAAGAGGTATGACAAAGCTCAGGAAGCAGAGAGAGAGAGGATCCAGTAGCGATCAGTGAAGAGGCGGGGCCAGGAGCTGAGTCTCGACCCCTGCAACCACAATTAGGTGAGTACAATTAGGTGAGTACACATACACACACATACACACACATACACACACACACACACACACACACACATACACATACACGTACACACATACACATACACGTACACACATACACACACACACACACACATACACACACACACACACACACACACACACACACACACACACACACACACACACACACACACACACATACACACACACACTTACAAACACACACACACACGTCAAGAAGTTAGAGAAAGTACAAAGGTTTACAACAAGGCTGGTCCCAGAGCTCAGGGGAATGTCGTACGAGGAAAGGTTGAGGGAAATCGGACTGACGACACTGGAGGACAGAAGGGTCAGGGGAGACATGATAACGACATACAAGATACTGCGGGAATAGATAAGGTGGACAGAGATAGGATGTTCCCGAGAGGGGACACAGGAACAAGGGGTCACAACTGGAAACTGAAGACTCAGACGAGTCACAGGGACGTTAGGAAGTATTTCTTCAGTCATAGAGTCGTCAGGAAGTGGAATAGCCTAGAAAGTGAAGTAGTGGAGGCAGGAACCATACATAGTTTTAAGAAGAGGTATGATAAAGCTCAGGAAGCAGAGAGAGAGAGAGGACCTAGTAGCAATCAGTGAAGAGGCGGGGCCAGGAGCTGAGTCTCGACCCCTGCAACCACAATTAGGTGAGTACACACACACACACGGGCTGACCCACAGGGGTCAGTCCTAGGACCAGTGCTGTTTCTGGTATTTGTGAACGACATGACGGAAGGAATAAACTCCGAAGTGTCCCTGTTTGCAGATGACGTGAAGTTGATGAGAAGAATTCATTCGATCGAAGACCAGGCAGAACTACAAAGGGATCTGGACAGGCTGCAGACCTGGTCCAGCAATTGGCTCCTGGAGTTCAATCCCACCATGTGCAAAGTCATGAAGATTGGGGAAGGGCAAAGAAGACCGCAGACGGAGTACAGTCTATGGGGGCCAGAGACTACAAACCTCACTCATGGAAAAAGATCTTGGGGCGAGTATAACACCAGGCACATCTGAAGCGCACATCAACCAAATAACGGCTGCAGCACATGGGCGCCTAGCAAACCTCAGAGCAGCATTCCGACATCTTAATAAGGAATCGTTCAGGACCCTGTACACCGTGTACGTTAGGCCCATATTGGAGTATGCGGCACCAGTTTGGAACCCACACCTAGCCAAGCATATAAAGAAACTAGAGAAAGTGCAAAGGTTTGCAACAAGATTAGTCCCAGAGCTAAGAGGTATGTCCTACGAGGAGAAGTTAAGGGAAATCAACCTGACGACACTGGAGGACAGGAGAGATAGGGGGGACATGATAACGACTTACAAAATACTGAGAGGAATTGACAAGGTGGACAAAGACAGGATGTTCCAGAGACTGGACACAGCAACACGGGGACACAGTTGGAAGCTGAAGACACAGATGAATCACAGGGATGTTAGGAAGTATTTCTTGAGCCACTGAGTAGTCAGGAAGCGGAATAGTTTTGGACGCGATGTAGTGGAGGCAGGACCCATACATAGCTTTAAGCAGAGGTACTATAAAGCTCATGGTTCAGGGAGAGTGACCTAGTAGCGACCATTGAAGAAGCGGGGCCAGGAGCTTGGACTCGACCCCTGCAACCTCAACTAGGTGAGTACAACTAGGTGAGTACATGCACACGCTCACACACACACACACACACACATATATATATATATATATATATATATATATATATATATATATATATATATATATATATATATATATATATATATATATAACATATCAATACACCAAACAGAAACAAGCGGAGGTATATACAGAGAAAGATCGCAGTCAGTAGGATTCGAAACCAGGTCTGGGAAGTCCCCACGTGACGCTCTAGGTCTCAAAAGTGAGGAAGCCTAGTTACAAGCCATGGTTTTTCCTACCCGGGTACAACAATGGGCCTCAATCATGGTTTGAAGCTATTTAATTTTCCTGCTGTATGTTCAGACCTCACCAGCGATTTTCATATCAGTGCACCACACAGAAATAAGTTGCTCTCAAGTCAATGAATATGAAGCATTTGAAAAGTGTTCCTGTTTTGTAACAGATGGTGAAAGAGCAGTAATGTGGTGTTGGTTTGCTGAGGAAAATAGAGTTGTTTGTGTCACATTACACTGCATTATCCACCAAGAAGCGTTATGTGGCAAGGTATTACAGGTGAGTGATGTCAAGCAGAGTGTTGTCAGCATATTGAATTTAATCAGAGGCTGTAATAAGCCACAGAGACAGATAAAATTTATCTTTCCTTGAAGAACTGAATGCAGAATTCAACAACCTACCACTGCACTCGAGCATCAAATGGTTGAATGCTGAAAAAATGCTTCAGCCTTTCTTTGCTCTTCGAAAAGATATCCTTTCATTTCTTCAAAAGGAACAGCTGAGCATTACACAGGTGTACCAAACATAGCTGCACACTAGCATTCCTTACAGACATGACAGCTCAACTAAGTGCTGAATCTGAGCTCACAAGGCAATCAACAAATTATTTCTCAACTACTTGGACGAATTGAAGCTTTCCACAAGAAGCTGAGTGTTTAACCTGTGTGTTTAAGCAAGAAAGATCTTTCACAGAATACTTCTTGTCGTGAACTCATGGCAGATGATATCGAGTGAGACTTTCCAGGTCTTGTCAGAAAAATAAAAAATTTACCTACCATAAAGCAACTCAAATTTAAAAACAGATATCAGATGGGAATTGAAACACTGGATGTTTGTCTTAAACTTGCCACTAGGAACATAGGAATCGATATAGACGCCTAGCCGAAGCTTAGAGTGACTACCTTACCCAGGGATACAAGGCCAGTGACAGGTTATTTCACCAGTGAAATAACCCATCACAGGCCTGGTGTCCGGGGGTAAGGGAATCACTGCTTAGATTCGACTAGGCGTCCATGCTTATTTGGGATCTCGTCTAGTGGTGAAGGCACTAAGTAATTTGATGCAGAGTGAATAGGTTCGAATCCTGCTGTGGACTGAAAGTTAATGTTTGTAATTAATTTTGCCTGTTTGCTAATATATATATATATATATATATATATATATATATATATATATATATATATATATATATATATATATATATATTTTTTTTTTTTTTTTCAACAAGTCGGCCGTCTCCCACCGAGGCAGGGTGACCCAAAAAAGAAAGAAAATCCCCAAAAAGAAAATACTTTCATCATCATTCAACACTTTCACCACACTCGCACATTATCACTGTTTTTGCAGAGGTGCTCAGAATACAACAGTCTAGAAGCATACACATATAAAGATACACAACATATCCCTCCACACTGCCAATATATATATATATATATATATATATATATATATATATATATATATATATATATATATATATATATATATATATATATACATATATTATTTTATTATTAACACGTCGGCGGTCTCCCACCAAGGCAGGGTGGCCCGATAAGATGAACTTTCATCATCATTCACTCCACTGTTTTACTAGAGGCGTGCTTGCACTACAGTTATATAAATACTGTACTTCCCATCTCCAGGGCTCAAGTCTGGCCTGCCAGTTTCCTTGAATCCTTTCACGAATGTTACCTTGCTCACACTCCAAGAGCATATCAAGTCCTAAAAACCATTTGTCTCTATTTGCTCCTATCTAACACGCTCAAGCATGCTTACTGGAAGTCCAAGCCTCTCGCACACAAAACCTCCTTTACTCTCTCCCACCAGCTTTTCCTAGGCTGACCCCTACCCCGACTTCCCTCCACTACAAATTGATGCACTCTCGAAGTCTCTCTATTTCCTTCCACCCTCTCTACATGTCCAAACCACCTCAACAACCCCTCCTCAGCCCTTTGGATAATAGCTTTAGTAATCCCGCACCTCCTCCCAATTTCCAAACTACGAATTCTCTGCATTATATTCACACCACACATTGCCCTCAGACATGACATCTCCACTGCCTCCAGCCTTCTCCTCGTTGCAACATTCATCACCCATGCTTCACACCCATATAAGAGCGTTGGTATAACTATGGTCTCATACATTTCCCTCTTTGCTTCTACGGACAAAGTTCTTTGTCTTTACAATCTCCTCAGTGCACCACTTACCTTTTATCCCTCATCAGTTCTATCATTCACTTCATCTTTCATAGACCTATCTGCTGACACGTCCATTCTTAAATATCTGAATACATTCACCTCCTCCATACTCTCTCCCTCCAATCTGATATCCAATCTTTCGTCACCTAATTGTTTTGTTATCCTCGTCACCTTACTCTTTCCTGTATTCACTTTTAATTTTCTTCTTTTACATACCCTACTAAACTCATTGACCAACCTCTGCAACCTCTCTTCAGAATCTCTCAAGAGCACAGCACAGTATCATCAGCTAAAAGCAAATGTGACAATTCCCACTTTGTGGTAGATTTTTTATCTTTTAACCCCACACCTCATGCCAACACCCAAGGATTCACTTCTCTTACAACCCCACATATAAATATATTGAACTACCATGGTGACATCACACATCCCTGTCTAAGGCATACTTTTATTGGGAAATAATATCCTTCTCTTCTACATACTCTAACCTGAGCCTCACTATCCTCATAAAAATTCTTCTCTGATTTCAGTAACTTACCTCCTATTCCATACAGTTGTAACATCTGCTACATTGCCCCCCTATCCACCCTGTCATAAGCCTTTTCGAAATCCATAAATGTCACTAAAACTCTTTACCTTTATCTAAATACTGTTCACTTATATGTTTCACTGTAAACACCTGGTCCACACCCCCCCTACATTTCCTAAAGCCTCCTTTTTCATCTGCTATCCTATTCTCAGTCTTACTTTTAATTCTTTCAATAATAACTCTACCATACACTTTACCAGGTATACTCAACAGAGTTATCCCCCTATAATTTTCACACTCTCTTTTATAACCTTTGCCTTTATACAAAGGAACTATAGATGCTTTCTGTTAATCCTTAGGTACCTTACCCTCTTCCACACATTTATTACATAAAAGCACCAACCACTCTAAAACAATACCCCCACCTGTTTTTAACATTTCTATTTTCATCCCATCAATCCCAGCTGCCTTACCCCCTTTCATTTTACCTACTGCCTCGCGAACTTCCCCCACACTCACAACTGGCTCTTCCTCACTCTTACAAGATGTTATTCCTCCTTGCCCTATACACGAAATCACAGCTTCTCTATCTTCCTCAACATTTAACAATTCCTCAAAACATTCCTTCCATCTTTTCGGTACCTCTAACTTTCCATTTAAAAACTCTCCTTCCCAATTTTTAAATGTTAAATCCATTCGTTCCCTAGGCTTCCTGAGTTATTAATCTCACTCCAAAACTTTTTCTTATTTTCAACAAAATTTGTTGATAACTTCTCACCCACTCTCTCAGGTGCTGTTTTTTTTATATTGATTTTCAACTCTCTTACCTCTTTTTCTCTCCATATACTCCTCCCTCCTCCTCCCTCTTTGCATCACTTCTGCTTTGTAAAGCCTCTCATATGCTAACTTTTTCTCCCTTACTACTCTCTTTACATCCTCATTCCACCAATCGCTCTTCTTCCCACCTACACCCACTTTCCTGTGTGTGTGTGTATATATATATACCTCACTAGTATTACACCTCACTCTGAGCCTTTATATACCCTCTGTGTCCACGTATTGTTTGTAATGGCTTGATAAAGCTCCTGGAGAGCGAAACGTTGCCACAATAAATGTCACATTAGTTGCACTTGTGTCCTTTTACTTTACATATATATATATATATATATATATATTTATATATATTTATATATATATATATATATATATATATATATATATATATATATATATATATATATATATATGTCGTGCCGAATGTGTAAAACTGGTCAATTAGCAAGAACTCATATAAAATTGAGTTCTTTCTGAAATTTTATCTTATACGTTTAAAGATATATTTTTTCATTAATGTTAATGTAAAAAAAATTAATTTTGCTCCAAAAGTATCTTAGAAAACTTACCTAACCTTATTATAACAAGAGCAATTTATCTTAGCCTAACCCAACTAAATATATTTTAAATACGTGTACAATAATTTAATACTAAACAAACACAATCAAATATATTTTTTTCGTTAGCTTCAGAATGTTTTTTGCGAAATTATTGCGTACACAAATTTTCACTTTTCCTATATGGCAAGATGAGCGTTGCTATTTAAGCCAAGATCGCAAGTTCTGCCTATTCGGCACGATATATATATATATATATATATATATATATATATATATATATATATATATATATATATATATATATATATATACGCAGTTCCTTGATAATGTGAGTAGTCACGAAAGCGCTTGGAATTTCTCTATTCTTTCAGAGTGGTTGTTTTGCAAATTTTGAAATCACCTGTTTACTGTGATCTTATTGCATATATATATATATATATGTACATATATATATATATATATATATATATATATATATATATATATATATATATATATATATATATATATATATATATATATACAGATATATAAAGATATATAACAAGTCGGCCGTCTCCCACCGAGGAAGGGTGACCCAAAAAAGAAAGAAAATCCCCAAAAAGAAAATAATTTAATCATCATTCAACACTTTCGCCTCCCTCACACATAATCACTGTTTTTGCAGAGGTGCTCAAAACACAACAGTTTAAAAGCATATACGTATAAAGATACACAACATAACTCACCAAACTGCCAATATCCCAAACCCCTCCTTTAGAGTGCAGTCATTGTACTTCCCATTTCCAGGACTCAAGTCCGGCTATATAAAAATAACCGGTTTCCCTTAATCCCTTCACTAAATATTACCCTGCTCACACTCCAACAGATCGTCAAGTCCAAAATACCATTCGTCTTCATTCACTCCTGTCGAACACACGCACGCCTGCTGGAAGTCCAAGCCCCTCGCCCACAAAACCTCCCTTACCCCTTCTTTCCAGCCTTTTCGAGGACGACTCCTACCCCACCTTCCTTCCCCTACAGATTTAAACGCTCTCCATGTCATTCTACTTTGATCCATTCTCTCTAAATGACCAAACCACCTCAACAACCCCTCTTCAACCCTCTGACTAATAGTTCTATTAACTCCACACCTTCTCCTAATTTCCACACTCCGAATTTTCTGCATAATATTTACACCACACATTGCCCTTAGACAGGACATCTCCAACTGCCTCCTCGCTGCTGCATTCACAACCCAAGCTTCACACCCAAATAAGAGTGTTGGTACTACTATACTTTCATACATTCCCTTCTTTGCTTCCATAGATAGCGTTTTTTGTCTCCACATATACCTCGATGCACCTCACACCTTTTTTCCCTCATCAATTCTATGATTAACCTCATCCTTCATAAATGCATCTGTCGTCATGTCAACTCCCAAGTATCCGAAAACATTCACCTCTTCCAAACTCCTCCTCCCAAATTTGATATCTAATTTTTGTTTATCTAAATAATTTCATACCCTCATCACCTTATTCCTTTCTATGTTCACTTTCAACTTTCTACCTTTGCACACACTCCCAAACTCGTCCACTAACCTTTGCAATTTTTCTTTAGAATCTCCCATAAGCACAGTATCATCAGCAAAAAGTAACTGTGTCAATTCCCATTCTGCATTTGATTCCCCATAATTTAATCCCACCCCTCTCTCGAACACACTAGCATTTACTTCTTTTACAACCCCATCTATAAATATATTAAACAACCATGGTGACATTACACATCCCTGTCTAAGACCTACTTTTACCGGGAAGTATTCTCCCTCTCTTCTACACACCCTAACCTGAGCCTCACTATCCTCATAAAAATTCTTTACAGCATTTAGTAACTTACCACCTATTCCATATACTTGCAACATCTGCCACATTGCTCCTCTATCCACTCTCTCCTATGCCTTTTCTAAATCCATAAATGAAATAAAAACTTTCCTACCTTTATCTAAATACTGTTCACATATATGCTTCAATGTAAACACTTGATCTACACATCCCCTACCCACTCTAAAACCTCCTTGCTCATCCACAATCCTACGTTCTGTATTACCTCTAATTCTTTCAATTATAAACCTACCGTACACTTTTCCTGGTATACTCAGTAAACTTATTCCTCTATAATTTTTACAATTTCTTTTGTCCCCCTTCCCTTTATATAAAGGGACTATACATGCTCTCCGCAAATCCCTAGGTACCTTCCCCTCTTTCATACATTTATTAAACAAAAATACCAACCACTCCGACACTATATCCCCCCCAGCTTTTAACATTTCTGTCATGATCCCGTCAGTTCCAGCTGCTTTACCCCCTTTCATTCTACGTAATGGCTCACGCACCTCCCCCACACTCACATCCTGCTCTTCTTCACTCCTAAAAGATAGAATACCTCTCTGGCTAGTGCATGAAATTACCGCCTCCCTTTCTTCGTCGACATTTAAAAGTTCCTCAAAATATTCTTGCCATCTACCCAAAACCTCCATCTCCCCATCTACGACCTCCCCTACTCTGATTTTAACTGACAAATCCGTTCGTTCCCTAGGGTTTCTTAACTTGTTTAACTCACTCCAAAAATTTTCCCTATTTTCATTAAAATTTCTTGACAGTGCCTCTCCCACTCTATCATCTGCTCTCCTTTTGCACTCTCTCACCACTCTCTTCACCTTTCTTTTACTCTCCATATACTCTACTCTTCTTGTAACACTTCTGCTTTGTAAAAACCTCTCATAAGCTACCTTTTTCTCTTTTATCAGACCCTTTACTTCATCATTCCACCAATCGTTCCTATTTCCTCTTGCACCCACCCTCCTATAACCACAAACTTCTGCCCCACAATCTAATACTGCATTTTTAAAACTATTCCAACTCTCTTCAACCCCCCCCCCCACTGCTCATACTTGCACCAGCCCACCTTTCTGCCAATAGTTGCTTATATCTCACCCGAAGTTCCTCCTCCCTTAGTTTATGCACTTTCACGTCCCTCTTTCTTGTTGTTGCCATTTTCCTCTTTTCCCATCTACCTCTTACTCTAACTGTAGCTACAACTAAACAATGTTCCGATATATCAATTGCCCCTCTATAAACGTTTACATCCTGGAGCCTACCCATCAACCTTTTATCCACCAATACATAATCTAACAAACTACTTTCATTACGTGCTATATCATACCTTGTATATTTATTTATCCTCTTCTTCATAAAATATGTATTACTTATTACCAAACCTCTTTCTACACATAGCTCAATTAAAGGCTCCCCATTTTCATTTACCCCTGGGACCCCAAATTTACCTACTACTCCCTCCACAACATTTTTGCCCACTTTAGCATTAAAATCCCCACCACCATTACTCTCACACTTGCTTCAAAACTCCTCATGCATTCACTCAACATTTCCCAAAATCTCTCTCTCTCTCTTCTACACTTCTCTCTTCTTCAGGTGCATATACGCTCACTATAACCCACTTTTCACATCAAACCTTTAATTTATTCCACATAATCCTTGAATTAATACATTTATAGTCCCTCTTTTCCTGCCATAACTTATCCTTCAACATTATTGATACTCCTTCTTTAGCTCTAACTCTATTTGAAACCCCTGACCTAATCCCATTTATTCCTCTCCATTGAAACTCTCCCACCCCCTTCAGCTTTGTTTCACTTAAAGCCAGGACATCCAGCTTCTTCTCATTCATAACATCCACAATCATCTCTTTCTTATCATTTGCACAACATCCACGCACATTCAGACTTCCCATTTTGACAATTTTCTTCTTATTCTTTTTAGTAATTATTACAGGAAAAGGGGTTACTAGCCCATTGTTCCAGACATTTTAGTTGACTTTTACAACACACATGGCTTACGGAGGAAAGATTCTTATTCCACTTCCCCATGGATATAAAAGGAAAAGTAATAAGACCAAGAACTATTAAGATAAAATCAAAGAAAACTCAGATGAGTGTGTATAAATAAACGTGTACATGTATGTGTAGTGTGACCTAAGTGTAAGTAGAAGTAGCAAGACGTATCTGTAATCCTGCATATTTATGAGACAGAAAAAAGACACCAGCAATCCTACCATCATGTAAAACAATTACAGGCTTTCGTTTTACACTCACTTGGCAGGACGGTAGTACCTCCCTGGGTGGTTGCTGTCTACCAACTTACTACCTGTATATATATATACAGTGTACACCCGGTAAACGATATTTTTTCACTCCAGAAGTATGTTCAGGTGCCAGTACTGACCGAATTTGTTCCCATAAGAAATATTGTGAAGTAGATTAGTCCATTTCAGACCCCCAAACATACACGTACAAATGCACTTACATAAATACACTTACATAATTGGTCGCATTCGGAGGTAATCGTTATGCGGGGGTCCACTGTATATATATATATATATATATATATATATATAAATATATAAATATATATATATATATATATAAATATATAAATATATATATATATATATATAAATATATATATATATATATATAAATATATATATTTATATATACATATTTATATATATATATTTATATATATATATATATATTAAGGTAGCAAAATACATTAAAACGTGTCATGGTATTAATTGTTCAACAAGTAAATTCTACTGTAATAAGATTAGAAAAAAGGAAATCTTACTCATGCCTTGAGTAAGATTTCTTTATTTTTTTAATCTTATTTTTTTTAATATTTAAATTTTAGTGGTAAGAAGGAAATAGTGAAAAAAATGTAATTTATCACCAGTTTTTATTAAAAGTATTACTGCAAAAATTTAAATATATCAGAAAGATTTTTGTGGACGTTTCATACGATTTTTCAAAAAATATGTAAAATGTAAAATATAGAAAAATGTGCTGGAAAGGTATTTTATTTTATATATCGATCATATAGTGTGACTCGAATCATTTTCTGACATTCCTCAATTTTTACTTAAAATAAGCATGTAAATCCTTGTAAAAAGAGTGAAGGTTTTCTACTTCAAATAATATATTATGATTTGGCTTATTTTTTTCCCCGTAAAATACAATTGTTGCAACAATTTTGAATGAAAGTTTAATTAAATTCACTGGTCAGCAAGAAAAAAAATATTTTGTTGCCTATGATATTTGAAGGAATTTAAAATATTTCGGGGTTGTTGAATTCGAAAATGGATGGAGACTTTTCAGATTGGCTATAATTTGTGAGACATTGCATACCTACCTTCAATTAACAGGGAACTTGGCTATAATGCGTGTATATGTATAAGTAATAAGTAATGACAATTTTTATATACAGGTAGTCTTAATAAAGAGTAGAATTTATTTTATAATTAATATTATTTTGCTATTTTTTTGTTATTTTTTCCAGATAAACATGAGTTCTTCACTAAGTGCATTTTGCTACATTTGTGGCGAATTTTCTTTGCAAGAAGAAAGAAAAAATCACAGACTTTAGTAAAACAAACTTATCCTATTTATTTTGTAGTGGTGCTTGGACAACAAGACAAGTCTTGGGCTTCCCATATGGTTTGCAAAACCTGTGTGGAATGGTTACGACAGTGCAAAAATAGGCAAAGGAAAAGTTTAAATTTTGGTGTGGTTATGGTGTGGAAAGCCGAAAAACCCCACGACTATTATTGCTTTTATATGGTGAATGTGAAAGGCTTCAATCGATACAAGAATATCAAGTTGGAATATCTTGAATGGTCAAAGACCATCAGGCTAATCTTCCAGTTGGCAGTTTATTCTTTCTGGACTTGAGGATTCAGTAAAGTGTGATCTGTCAGACATAAAAAGGATACTGTTATGTGTCTCGGAAGTGTTTGAAAGACCAAATTATTGCTGACTTTTCGTGCTCAGTTACTATATAATTATGTTCAGCCGTGGTAAGGACCCGGCTAGCAAGAGCAACTGGGATGTACTTTGAGCCAAGACCGAACCTGTGCCAGTGGAACTAACATCTTTTGTTAAATAAAAAGGCTTAGAAATATCCGGGAATGTTAAAACAGGAGCAAAAGTTAACTTTACTTTCAATATCTGAAATGCTCCGAACGCCATTCTGAGGAAATGGCCTTGTTTTAGTATTCAACTTCGGAAAGTCAATCTCCGAACGCCAAGTATAACTTTCTTGGGTACTAGGATTAAGAGCGCATTCCAGGATAAATTGCTATGTGCGATGATGCTGTCATCAATCACCGTGTTGACTAACTCTTCTACAACATCAACTTGCAAATGAGGCATTCTGTGTGCAGGTACATAAATAGGTGCGGCAGCAGGTTCAAGTAGAATACGATGGGACAGTAGGTTTGTTAAACTCATCTTCTCACCTGTTAAAGCAATGGGTCTGTGACGTTTGTTTAACGCATGCAACAAACTTCTTTTGGGAAGACAGTAGGAGCTAAATCTTTTTTTTATCTACCGGTTGGGTGGTTGGGCTCTCTCAGGGTGAAATAGCACGGACCCACTGGTTAGGAGGCAATTTGTCCTATACCCGAACTAGACATGGATAGTGAACAAGGTCAACGAGGGTGGTATTCACTCTGAGGCGGACACTCTGACTAGTGTCCGTCTCAGAGTGAAGGAATAAAGGGATTTTATTATCTCTTACAATATGCAAGGACGGGTCGGCAAAAAAAAAAAAAAAAAAACTTTACCTTACATGAGTAACTGTCAACTAGATTATTATCACCATCTGGAAAACGAGAAACAAAAATTGACACTCTAGTAAGAACACTAGCCCCTACAGAGACATCTTTCTGCAGAGGGCCGCTGATATCAGTAAGTATTTCAAGTATACAGTTTCCGACAGATTGTTCCCTGGTATATCAGATGGGATATGAAAGACATACCGGTTTGATAAGACACTGACTTCCAACAGAAACTGGGTTGGCTTGTTTATCTCATCTGGGTTGGTGTGCTGGCTTGTTTCTTCGACGCAGGACACACTGAGACAGCTGGAATGCCTGCAAAACGTGCGCAGGGAGGTGTATGGTTGCTGGCTTGGGTGGGCTTGTAGAGAGTGATTTTGCCTGGCTTGGCTTGATTGCATGAAACCAGAGCCTAGCCCTCGAAAGTTTGCCTAAAAATCACTTTCACTAAGCAATACAAAGCAGGATAGACGATAGTTGGGGTGGAGATGCAGTGATGGATAAATCCTGGTTTAGCAGTTTGTTTTCCCAAGGCAGTGTACTGACTCACGTGGGGTCGTCAATTTAATCTCTCTCTCCATTAATTTAAATCCAAGGTTAATATAAACAACGCTTCCAAAAATGCTTCTCCTGTTGTCTGTCACTTTGTCGTAAGACTCCAGTAGATTTGTGACAGAGAATTTCCCTTCCTGAAACTGTGTTGGTTATCGTCTACAAGCTCAATTATTTTTAGTTGCTCCACCACTCTTCTCCTGATAATCTTCTCCACGATTTTGCATAATGTATACATCAGTGACACTGGTCTGTAGTTTAATACTGCCCGTTTCTCTCTTTTCTTAAAAACTGGGACTGCATTTGCAGTCATTCGCACCTCAGGTATATTACCTGTTTCGATATATGTTTTGAAAACTGTGCCTCTACTCTCTCTCTCAGGGCCCATGGAAGAACGTTATCTGGTCCCACCGCCTTTGAGGTAACTAGTTCATTTAGCAGCCTCTTCACCTCCTCCTCGGTTGTGCGTAGTGTTTGGCACTCGTCAGTGTAAACTACCATTCCAGTTTGCTGGAGTTCTTTTTGTCTCCCCTGAAAATATTTCCATAATCTTAAGTTGAACTCTTCACATATTTCTTTGTCGTTTCCAGTGATCTCCCCTCCTTCCTTCCTCAGCCTAATTACTTAGTGTCTGACTGTCATTTTCCACCTGATGTGGCTGTACAACAGCTTCGGGTCAGATCTGGGTTTCAGTGTTACGTAATTCTCAAATTGCCAAACATATTCATTTCCTGATATACGACAAAACTCCTTATTGTAGTGGTTCCCTTTTTTATATATTTTTCATTCTTTAGTGCACTTAGTTTTCGCTTCTTTGCACCTTTGGGTGAAACAAGGGCTCGTCCTGGTCTTCTCATTGCTTCGTTGCCCTTAGAGAAACAAAACAATGACAACACTCTAACACCCATCCTGTACTCTTCCACAGCACTCCAACACCTATCCTGTACTCTTCCACAGCACTCCAACACCCATCCTGTACTCTTCCACAGCACTCCAACACCCATCCTGTACTCTTCCACAGCACTCCAACACCCATCCTGTACTCTTCCACAGCACTCCAACACCCATCCTGTACTCTTCCACAGCACTCCAACACCCATCCTGTACTCTTCTAGAACACTCCAACACCTATCCTGTACTCTCCCAGATCACTCAAACACCCTTCCTGTACTCTTACAGAACACTACAACACCCATCGTGTACTCTCCCAGTATACTCAACACAAATCCTGTACTCTCCCAGAACACTTCAACACATCCTGTACTCTCCCAGAACACTTCAACACATATCCTGTACTCTCCCAGATAACTCCAACACCTATCCTGTACTCTACCAGATCACTCGAACACCCATCCTGTACTCTCCAGAACACTCCAACATACATCATCCTGTACTCTCCTAGAACAATGCAACACCCGTCCTGTACTCTCCTAGATCACACCATCACCCATCCTATACTCTTATAGATCATTACAACACCCATCCTGTACTCTCCAAGATCACTCCAACACAAAACCCTGAACGCTAAAACACCCATCCAGTACTCTCAGCGAACACTCCAACACCTTTCCTGTACTCTCCCAGATCACGCCAACACCCATCCTGTACTCTCCAAGATCACTCCAACACCAATCCTGTACTCTCCCACAACACTCAAGCAACCATCTTGTACTCTCTCAGAACACCCCAAAACCCATCCTGTACTCTGCCAGAGCACTTCAACACCCATCCTGCACTCTCCCAGATCACTCGAATACATATCCTGTACTCTTCCAGAACCCTCCAACACTCATCCTGTTGTCTTGAGATCACTCCAACACCCATCCTGTACTCTCCCAGATCACTCAAACATCCATACATCCATCTTGTACTCTCCCACAACACTCCAACACCAATCTTGTACTGTCAGAGCACTCCAACACCCATCCTATACCCTCTCGGAACACTCCAGAGCCCATTATATACTCTTCCATAACACTCCAATACCCATCCTGTACTCTTCCAGAGCACTCCAACACCCATCATGTACTCTCACAAAACACTCCAACACCTGTTCTGTATTCTTCCAGAGCAATCCAACACACATCCTGTACTCTTCCAGAACACTCCAAGACCCACCCTGTACTTTTTCAAAACACCCAACACCCATCCTGCACTCTCCCAGAACACCCCAACACCAATCTTGTACTCTCAGAGCACTCCAAAACCCATCCTATACTCTCCCGGAACACTCCAACACCCATCATGTACTCTTATTGAACACTCCAGCACTCATTATATACTCTCCCAGAACACTCCAAAACCAATCCTGTACTTTCCCAGAGCACTCCGACAACCATCATGTAATCTCTCGGAACACTCCAACGACAATCCTGTACATTACAGAACACGCCAATACCCATCCTGTACTCTCCCAAAACACCCCAACCCCAATCCTATGCTCTGGCAGAGCACTCCAACACCTCTCCTGTACTCTACGAAAGCAATCCGACACCCATCCTGTACTCTCCCAGCACACTAAAGCACCCATACTGCACTCTTCCAAAGCACTCCAACACCCAACCAGTACTCTCCCGGAACACTGCAACAGCCAACCTGTACTCTGGCAGAGCACTCCAACACCCAACATTTACTCTCTGAGAACCCTCAATCACCCGTCCTGCATTCTTCCTGAACGTCCCAACACTCATCCTGTAATTTGCCAGAGTTCTATAACACCCAACCAGTACTCTCCCAGAACACTCCAACACCCATCCTGTACTCTCTCACAACGCTTCAACACCAGTCATGTTCTCTCCCAGAATACTCCAACACCCATCCTGTACTCTGGCAGAGCACTCCAACCCCCATCGTGTACTCTAACATAACAATCCAGCACCCATACTGTACTCTCCCAGAACACCCACACTTATCCTGAACTCTTCCAAAACAATCCAATACCCATCCAGTATTCTCCGAAAGCAATCCAACACCCATCATGTACTCTCCCAAAGCACTGTAAGACCCTTCCTGTACTCTCCCAGAACACTCCAACAACACCCATCCTGTATTCTCGCAGAACACTTCATCACCTATCCTGTACTCTCCCAGAGCACTCCAACAGCTATCTTGTACTCTCCCAGAACACTCCAACACCCATACAGTACTTTTCCAAAAAGACTCCAACAGCAATGTTGTACTCTCCAGAACTCTCCAATACCAATCCTATAATCTTCCAGAACACTCCACACCTAGCGTGTACTCTCCAAGAGCACTCTTACTCCCATGTCGGCGGTCACACTTAGGTGCGAAAATTTTCACACCTAGGAGTTAATGACCTCACTCGCGCCCCAGCGCCACGTCCTACCCTGCCGCATCTGCCAGTGCCCGCCCCACCCCGTCTGCCCGTGCCCGCCGCCCGCGCCCACCCACCTGTGTCGACCCACCCGCACCGACCCACCCTCGCCCATGACCTCACCCACGCCCAACCCCTGACCTCACCCAGGCCCCACCCCTGAACTCACCCACACCCCACCCCTGACCTCACCCACGCCCAACCCCTGACCTCACCCAGGCTCCAATCCTGACCCCATCATCCCTTCTGCTGCGTCCCACCCCCGGATCGCCCCCGCTCCTCGGGTTAAATTTTTCCATTCATTTTTTCCAAAATTTTTATTCCATTCCTGACCTTTTCTATTACCCCCCACCCCTACCCTATAAGATCCAATTTTGCCCACTTTTCTTGAATACCACATTTTTCTCGAATTTGGATGGGAAGATTTTTCGAATTTTTGAGTTTTACCTACTTTTCGAGAATGACACCAAAATTATTTTTCGAATTTTGCCTTTACCCGTCCATCTCATTGGATCAATTTTTAACCCCTCCTCCTCAACCCCCCACCACTTTTTCCCTCAAAATTTCGATTTTTTTTCCTTTTTTTTTTTCAATAATACAAAGAAAAAATTTGACTTCACCCTCTAACTTCTCAGATCAAGACCTCCCTCTCCATATCACTCACACCTTCCAGCATCCACTTCCATCTCCTCAAAATCCCTGCTTCACCTACTTAGGCTAGGATTTTCCAAGTGTATATTATCATGTATCTTCCTCGCCTGCATTCCAGGGAGTACAAATCAAAGGACTCCAACCATTCCCAGTAATTTAGGGTGTTTTACTGTACATATACATACCATGAAAGTTCTCTGAACATTCTCCAGGTGTACACTTTCGCCTGCTTTGAAAGGGGCCGTTAATGTGCAGCAATGTACCAGCCTAGAGAAAACAAGCGATTTGAAGAGAATCATCTTGGGATTTCATCCCTAATTCTGAAAGTTCTCATTATCCATCCAAACATTTTCCTAGCAGATGTGGTGCACACATTGTTGTGATCCTTGAAAGTGAGATCCTCTGATATTGTCATTCCAAGGTCCTTTCCAATAGTTTTTCGCTCTATTGTGCGAAAAACTTTTGGGATACACTTTTAATCTCCTCGAGTTTTCTGTATTAGAGTAATTGAAATTTATCTTCATTGAACTTCATATAGTTTTCCGTGGCCCATGTAAAGATTTGGATGAAGTTCGCTTGGAGTTTTTCGGTGTCATCGATGGATGACACTGTCACGCAAATTCAGGTGTCATCCACAAAGGAAGCCACGTTGCTGTGGCTTACAGCTCTGTCTGTGTCTGATAGAGGATAAGGAGCAGGATTGGGGCGAGTATTGTGCCTTGTAGAACAGAGCTTTTCACTGTAGCTGCCTAAGACTTTACTCTATTTACTATTATTCTTTGTGTTCTTCTTGTTAGGAAGTTATAGATCCATCTACCAACTTTTCCCATTATTCCTTTAGCGCGCACTTTGTTCGCCATTACACCATGGTCGCACTTGTCGAAGGCTTTCGCAAAGTCTGTGTATAGTACACCTGTGTTTTATTTGTCCTCCAGTGCGTCTAAGATGAATCAACTATTAAAAATTGCCGAAACTGCAGAATCTAAGTCAGAATTCTGCATTTGACCCTTTCGTTAGTGTAGTGTAACAGTTGAATTTTTTTCCAGTCCATGATGAGAGAATGAAGGTGCCGATGGACTATGTATTTTCGGGTTTAACTATTCTTCTGTCATATTTGTTTCTAAAGGCGTGTGTGAAGGTCTCGGCCAATCTTCCCAACAGAATGCATCATTCTCATTACACGGTATGTTGTATACTGCTGTTGTGCAAGTGGACCTGGGTTTAGGGCTTCTGGTGATCTCTTTGTTAGTTTTGGTGTTAAAGATTGCAACATTCATGTTGGCTTCGTTGAGAATCGAGGGAAATCTGCCCATTAAGAGGACCAGTCATCTATGGATACTTGTATTCTTTATGGGTGTGCTGTAAGTAAGATTTTCTTCTAGCACTAATGAATAGTGTGCATTGAGAACTTTAGATTAGAGAGTATATCCTCATTGTATTATTATTCTTCTGAGATATATTCATGACTGTAAATTCGGCTAACAGGTGTTAGGATACTTGTCCACATTTCTCTCCCCACCCATAATGTGATCTGGTTCTTTAAGATACAAGTATAACGCATAGGGAGACTATATTAACTTCGATAAGCTGCATGATTACAGTCACTACATTAGCAAAATATGGATAAAGTTAATGAAATTATATTTTTAATGTTGTAGAAAATATTTTAGCATTTTTCGTGTTTATAAGATCTTATGAAATATTCATTGTCTTTAAACATAAAATTAACTGAAAGAAAAAAGTTATTTAAAAATCAGAACCTATCTAAGCTAGAGTGGCACTCAATAATTTTTCCAGAATGTGGCCAACAACACTCCATTAAACTCATAAATATCTATTAACAAACTTTATGTTTAAACAGAATATGCCTTGAGGAAAGGTGTCCTACTGTGGAAAATACTGTATATTATCCGAAAATACAGTGTATTTTGTATGTAAATTAGTGAAATACATTGTAGTTAATAAAAATTAATTTGTAAATAGAAAAATGAATCAGCGACGGTGGGTTAGCGTCGCTGGGGAGAGACGCGCTAGTGAAATGTGAATAAATTTCGTCGCTCTGGAGGTTAAATTGTGGTTGAAACCTCCCAAATAGGAGCAGAAATTGTTGGAATTGCAGTCCTGCAGAACTTGAGAAGGCGAGTGGACAGGACAGTGAAGGAACCCCAGCTAAGTTATGTCTATATATTTATGTTGAAATTCTGGCCAGTATTTTCTTCAAATTTTAGGCAGGGGTTTGAGTATGACACACCAAGTAATCTCCAGACAAATTGGTGAGTCTTATTATTATAGATCCTCCTTCAATGTATATGTATTTATTTTTTAAATTTAATATACATTCCACATATTTATATTAATGTTTTACCAGAATTCCTGGTGATGTATATTTCATTTGAAATTAATATAGGTCCAGAGTGACTTATGGAGATAGAAAGAGTGGAGTAGGTATCGAAGGGGGAAATTTTTTCCGACCTAGGTGTCCTAAAATTCCTACATGCCTCTGTAACCTTGATAAAGAATAAGTATCTTCGTTACCATTTACTGGTATGTATTTTATGAGGTTCATCAAAATATTTTAAATTTTCCTTACCCATAGTTCGGTTGTTAACACATTCACCTCACACACTGAGTGTCCGTAGTTCGATCCTCCGTACGGGTGGAAACCTTGGGCTTGTTTCCTTACACGTTCTGTGTTTGTTCACCTAGAAGTAAGCAACCTGGGTGTTAGTCGACTGGTGTGGGTGGCATCCTGGAAGACGAGATTGAAGAAACACAATGGAAATAAGTCCCTAGATGACACACTGACTTCCTTGGGTTATCCTGGGAAGTTAACCCTCTGAGTTAATCTTTTTTTTTTTTTTTTTATCTTAACCCCAATGGAAATAAGTCACCTATTCTGACTTTTATGGGTTATTCTATGTAATTTATACATATGTTGCTATGTATGATAATTGTGTAATTGTATGTATGTGTACCTGTACCTAAATAAACTTATTTTCTTTGTTTTTATATGAATGTATTATGTATACTGATTTAGATTTAAGTGTAAAAGTTTTACATTGAACTAGCGGAAAGATTTTGTTTCCCCTTGATGTTCTATTTGATTCGAATTTTCTGTGGGAGATTCTGAAACAATAATAGAAAACTGGAAAGAGACAGGAGGATCTGAAATATTATTAGCATTACCAACCACGGAGAGTTAATGAAATTTGGCATAGATTTTCCTTAGATTTTAGTGACTTCAGTGAGTACGTAGCAGTTTGTTTCAGCGTGTTCACAGAAGTGACATCAATGAGCTCACAAGAGATTTAAGAATGTTCATTAGTAACATTAGTGTGTTCACTAATTACTTGTATTTACACTAGTGTGAAGATAAGATAAGATTTTGTTCGGATTTTTTACCCCTGAGGGTTAACCACTCAGGGTAACTCAAGAAAGGCAACTCGTCATCGAGGGACAAGATGCGACCCACACCAGTTGACTAACACCCAGGTACCTAACTGCTATGTGAACAGGACAACAGGTGTATGGAAACGCGTAGAATGTTATCACCCTTGCCAGGAATCGAACCCGTGTGAAGCGAGACCTTTGCGAGCCAGGCCACGGGGCTTGAATACACTGTTGTCTTCAGGATTTACACAGTGGTAACTTGAGTGAGTTCACAAGAGAGAGGCCACAGTGAGTACACAACAGTGACACAGTCTGCCCTGAAGTTCTTCGTCTTCTTCATCCTCGTCATTGTTGTTTTCCTTTTCATTTTTCTCCGCTTCGACACACAATTGATGATCATACTAATTGTAATGTATTTGGCTAGCAGCATTCAGATGGCTGACTCGAGAGGAGATATTAACGTGGTGTACAGGTGAGGCGGTAGACTTGTGATTAACAGAACAACCATACATTAGTTATCCGAGTGATCACTGATGCAGTTTGTAATGCATGTCACTATCTGGGTTATGACACTGAGGTTGTCAGTGACTAAAGCTGGAAATTTTCTGTAAATTATGCTTTAATAATTATACTGTGGTTATGCTGCATAATAAAATATAACATGTAGTAGCAGGTATTATTATTATTATTATTATTATTATTATTATTATTATTATTATTATTATTATTATTATTATTTTGTTATAATTATATAAAACGCTAAAGCTGTGTTGCTCATACAAAGGACAAAGGAGTTATGGAGTATCTATCCACCTGATCGGTATGCTTATTCCTTTCCGCCTCCAATGTCTTGGAGAAAGGCGGAAATGAATAAGCTTAGCCAGGGGGAATTATGGGTGATTGCTTATGGCATTTGTTATGCAGGCTACTGCATTAATGTGAGGATAATTTCCATATAATGCAGGTCTCTTGTAGCTCGATCGCTAGCGCACTCGCCTCACACATTGAGGTCCGGAGATCGAATCCCCGGTAAGGCTGGAAAACATTAGGACGTGTTTCCTTAAAACACCTGCTGTTCATGTTCACTCATAAACTCAATGGTTACCTGGCTGTTAGTCGACTGGTGTGGGTGGCATCCTGGGTAAAAATTGACCTAATTTACCCTAAATGCTCTACAAAACAAGGGGCTTTCTATATAGTAGTGTGTCATTGATGTCAGGTAAACCTGTATACTTTGTACATGTATTTGCAGAAATAAAGATATTAATATTAAGGTATATTGTGGGGAAAATACTCCATAAATATATGTATAATGTCAATGTTTTGGGCAGACACGTAACAGACGCAGTCAGATGGACACATATTGAACAGGTATTGGACGTCCAACTGGGAGTGACTAGTGACACTAAACAAATTATCTTCACATTAATGCAGTACAGCAACATACACTGGCTCACAGCAACATACACTGGCTCACAGCAACATACACTGGCTTACAGCAACATACACTGGCTTACAGCAACATACACTGGCTCACAGCAACATACACTGGCTCACAGCAACATACACTGGCTCACAGGAACATACACTTGCTCACAGCAACATACACTGGCTCACAGCAACATACCCTGCTCACAGCAACATACACTGGCTCACAGCAACATACCCTGGCTCACAGCAACATACACTGGATCACAGCAACATACACTGGCTCACAGCAACATACACTGACTCACAGTAGCATACACTGGCTCACAGCAACATACACTGGCTCAGAGCAACACACTGGCTCACAGCAACATACACTGACTCACAGTAACATACACTGGCTCACAGCAACATACACTGTCTCACAGCAACATACACCGGCTCACAGCAACATACACTGACTCACAGTAACATACATTGGCTCACAGCAACATACACTGGCTCACAGCAACATACACTGCCTCACAGCAAAATACACTGCCTCACAGCAACATACACGGGCTCACAGCAACATACACTGGCTCACAGCAACATACACTGGCTCACAGTAACATACACTGGCTCACAGCAACATACCCTGCTCACAGCAACATACACTGCCTCACAGCAACATACACTGACTCACAGCAACACACACTGGCTCACAGCAACATACACTGGCTCACAGCAACATACACTGGCTCACAGCAACATACACTGGCTCACAGCAACACACATTGGCTCACAGCAACATACACTGGCTCACAGCAACATACACTGGCTCACAGCAACATACATAGGCTCACACCAACATACACTGGCTCACAGCAACATACCCTGCTCACAGCAACATACACTAACTCACAGCAACATACACTGACTAACAGCAACATACACTGACTCACAGCAACACACCCTGGCTCACAGCAACATACACTGGCTCACAGCAACATACACTGCCTCACAGCAACATACACTGACTCACAGCAACATACACTGGCTCACAGTAACATACACTGGCTCACAGCAACATACCCTGCTCACAGCAACATACACTGGCTCACAGCAACATACACTGACTCACAGCAACACATACTGGCTCACAGCAACATACACTGGCTCACAGCAACATACACTGACTCACAGCAACACACACTGGCTCACAGCAACATACACTGGCTCACAGCAACATACACTGACTCACAGCAACACACACTGGCTCACAGCAACATACACTGGCTCACAGCAACATACACTGACTCACAGTAACATACACTGGCTAACAGCAACACACACTGGCTCACAGAAACATACACAGGCTCACAGCAACATACACTGACTCAGAGCAACATCCACTGGCTCACAGCAACATACACTGACTCACAGCAACATACACTGGCTCACAGCAACAATCACTGGCTCACAGCAACATACACTGGCTCACAGCAACACTCACTGGCTCACAGCAACATACACTGGCTCACAGCAACATACACTGACTCACAGTAACATACACTGGCTCACAGCAACATACACTGGCTCACATAAACATACAATAGCTCACAGCAACATACACTGGCTCACAGTAACATACACTGGCTCACAGCAACATACACTGACTCACAGCAACATACACTGACTCACAGTAACATACGCTGGCTCACAGCAACATACACTGGCTCACAGCAACATACACTGGCTCACAGCAACATACACTGACTCACAGTAACATACACTTGCTCACAGCAACATACACTGGCTCAGAGCAACACACTGGCTCACAGCAACATACACTGACTCACAGTAACATACACTGGCTCACAGCAACATACACTGACTCACTGCAACATACACCGGCTCACAGCAACATACACTGACTCACAGTAACATACACTGGCTCACAGCAACATACACTGGCTCACAGCAACATACACTGGCTCACAGCAACATACACTGGCTCACAGCAACATACACTGGCTCACAGCAACATACACTGGCTCACAGCAACATACACTGGCTCACAGCAACATACACTGGCTCACAGCAACATACACTGACTCTCAGTAACATACGCTGGCTCACAGCAACATACACTGGCTCACAGCAACATACACTGACTCACAGTAACATATACTGGCTCACAGCAACATGCACTGGCTCACAGCAACATACATTGGCTCACAGCAACATACACTGACTCTCAGTAACATACACTGGCTCACAGCAACATACACTGGCTCACAGCAACATACACTGGCTCACAGTAACATACACTGGCTCACAGCAACATACACTGACTCACCGCAACATACACTGGCTCACAGCAACACACACTGGCTCACAGCAACATACACCGACTCACAGCAACACACACTGGCTCACAGCAACATACACTGACTCACAGTAACATACACTGACTCACAGCAACATACACTGACTCACAGCAACATACTCTGGCTCACAGCAACATACACTGACTCACAGTAACATGCGCTTGCTCACAGCAACATACACTGGCTCACAGCAACACACACTGGCTCACAGGAACATACCCTGACTCACAGCAACATACACTGGCTCACAGCAACACACACTGGCTCACAACAACATACACTGACTCACAGCAACATACACTGGCTCACAGCAACACACACTGGCTCACAGCAACATCCACTGACTCACAGCAACATACACTGACTCACAGTAGCATGCACTGGCTCACAGCAAGAAACACTGGCTCACAGTAACATACACTGGCTCAAAGCAACATACACTGGCTCACAGCAACATACACTGACTCACAGCAACATACACTGGCTCACAGCAACATACACTGACTAACAGTAACATGCGCTTGCTCACAGCAACATACACTGGCTCACAGCAACACACACTGGCTCACAGGAACATACCCTGACTCACAGCAACATACACTGGCTCACAGCAACACACACTGGCTCACAACAACATACACTGACTCACAGCAACATACACTGGCTCACAGCAACACACACTGGCTCACAGCAACATCCACTGACTCACAGCAACATACACTGACTCACAGTAGCATGCACTGGCTCACAGCAAGAAACACTGGCTCACAGTAACATACACTGGCTCAAAGCAACATACACTGGCTCACAGCAACATACACTGGCTCACAGTCACATACACTGGCTCACAGCAACATACACTGACTCACAGCAACATACGCTTTCTCACAGCAACATACACTGGCTCACAGCAACACACACTGGCTCACAGCAACATACACTGACTCACAGCAACACACCCTGGCTCACAGCAACATACACTGGCTCACAGCAACATACACTGGCTCACAGCAACATACACTGGCTCACAGCAACATACACTGGCTCACAGGAACATACACTGGCTCACTGGCTCACAGCAACATACACTGGCTCACAGCAACATACACTGACTCACAGCAACATACACTGACTCACAGCAACATACACTGGATCACAGCAACATACACTGACTCACAGTAACATATACTGACTCACAGCAACACACACTGGATCACAGCAACATACACTGATTCACAGTAACATACACTGGCTCACATCAACATACACTGGCTCACAGTCACATACACTGGCTCACAGCAACAAACACTGACTCACAGTAACATATACTGCCTCACAGCAACACACACTGGCTCACAGAAACATACACTGGCTCACAGCAACATACACTGACTCAGAGCAACATCCACTGGCTCACAGCAACATACACTGACTCACAGCAACATACACTGGCTCACAGCAACATACACTGGCTCACAGCAACATACACTGGCTCACAGCAACACACACTGGCTCACAGCAACATACACTGGCTCACAGCAACATACACTGACTCACAGTAACATACACTGGCTCACAGCAACATACACTGGCTCACATAAACATACAATGGCTCACAGCAACATACACTGGCTCACAGCAACATACACTGGCTCACAGCAACATACACTGGCTCACTGCAACATACCCTGGCTCACAGCAACATATACTGACTCACAGTAACATACGCTGGCTCACAGCAACATACACTTTCTCACAGCAACATACACTGGCTCACAGCAACATACACTGACTCACAGTAACATACACTGGCTCACAGTAACATACACTGGCTCACAGCAACATACACTGGCTCACAGTAACATACACTGGCTCACAGTAACATACACTGGCTCACAGCAACATACACTGGCTCACAGCAACATACGCTGGCTCACAGCAACATACACTGCCTCACAGCAACACACACGGGCTCACAGCAACATACACTGGCTCACAGCAATACACACTGGCTCACAGCAACATACACTGGCTCACAGCAACACAGCTCACAGCAACATACACTCACAGCAACATACACTTGCTCACAGCAACATACACTGGCTCACAGCAACATACCCTGCTCACAGCAACATACACTGGCTCACAGCAACATACACTGGCTCACAGCAACAAACACTGACTCACAGCAACATACGCTGGCTCACAGCAACATACACTGGCTCACAGCAAGACAAACTGGCTCACAGCAACATACACTGACTCACAGCAACACACACTGGCTCACAGCAACATACACTGACTCACAGTAACATACACTGGCTCACAGCAACATACACTGACTCACAGCAACATACACTGGCTCACAGCAACATACACTGACTCACAGTAACATACATTGGCTCACAGCAAAATACACTGGCCCACAGCAACATACACTGGCTCACAGCAACATACACTGCCTCACAGCAACATACACTGGCTCACAGCAACATACACTGGCTCACAGCAACATACACTGGCTCACAGTAACATACACTGGCTCACAGCAACATACCCTGCTCACAGCAACATACACTGCCTCACAGCAACATACACTGACTCACAGAAACACACACTGGCTCACAGCAACATACACTGGCTTACAGCAACATACACTGGCTCACAGCAACACACATTGGCTCACAGCAACATACACTGGCTCACAGCAACATACACTGGCTCACAGCAACATACATTGGCTCACAGCAACATACACTGGCTCACAGCAACATACCCTGCTCACAGCAACATACACTGGCTCACAGCAACATACACTGTCTCACAGCAACATACACTGACTCACAGCAACACACCCTTGCTCACAGCAACATACACTGGCTCACAGCAACATACACTGCCTCACTGCAACATACACTGACTCACAGCAACATACACTGGCTCACAGTAACATACACTGGCTCACAGCATCATACCCTGCTCACAGCAACATACACTGGCTCACAGCAACATACACTGACTCACAGCAACACACACTGGCTCACAGCAACATACACTGGCTCACAGCAACATACACTGACTCACAGCAACACACACTGGCTCACAGCAACATACACTGGCTCACAGCAACATACACTGACTCACAGCAACACACACTGGCTCACAGCAACATACACTGGCTCACAGCAACATACACTGACTCACAGTAACATACACTAACTCACAGCAACACACACTGGCTCACAGCAACATACACAGGCTCACAGCAACATACACTGACTCAGAGCAACATCCACTGGCTCACAGCAACATACACTGACTCACAGCAACATACACTGGCTCACAGCAACATACACTGGCTCACAGCAACATACACTGGCTCACAGCAACACACACTGGCTCATAGCAACATACACTGGCTCACAGCAACATACACTGACTCACAGTAACATTCACTGGCTCACAGCAACATACACTGGCTCACATAAACATACAATGGATCACAGCAACATACACTGGCTCACAGTAACATACACTGGCTCACAGCAACATACACTGACTCACAGCAACATACACTGACTCACAGTAACATACGCTGGCTCACAGCAACATACACTGGCTCACAGCAACATACACTGGCTCACAGCAACATACACTGACTCACAGTAACATACACTTGCTCACAGCAACATACACTGGCTCAGAGCAACACACTGGCTCACAGCAACATACACTGACTCACAGTAACATACACTGGCTCACAGCAACATACACTGACTCACAGCAACATACACCGGCTCACAGCAACATACACTGACTCACAGTAACATACCCTGGCTCACAGCAACATACACTGGCTCACAGCAACATACACTGGCTCACAGCAACATACACTGGCTCACAGCAACATACACTGGCTCACAGCAACATACACTGGCTCACAGCAACATACACTGGCTCACAGCAACATACACTGGCTCACAGCAACATACACTGACTCACAGTAACATACGCTGGCTCACAGCAACATACACTGGCTCACAGCAACATACACTGACTCACAGTAACATATACTGGCTCACAGCAACATGCACTGGCTCACAGCAACATACATTGGCTCACAGCAACATACACTGACTGTCAGTAATATACACTGGCTCACAGCAACATACACTGGCTCACAGCAACATACACTGGCTAACAGTAACATACACTGGCTCACAGCAACATACACTGACTCACCACAACATACACTGGCTCACAGCAACACACACTGGCTCACAGCAACATACACCGACTCACAGCAACACACACTGGCTCACAGCAACATACACTGACTCACAGTAACATACACTGACTCACAGCAAGATACACTGACTCACAGCAACATACACTGGCTCACAGCAACATACACTGACTCACAGTAACATGCGCTTGCTCACAGCAACATACACTGGCTCACAGCAACACACACTGGCTCACAGGAACATACCCTGACTCACAGCAACATACACTGGCTCACAGCAACACACACTGGCTCACAACAACATACACTGACTCACAGCAACATACACTGGCTCACAGCAACACACACTGGCTCACATCAACATCCACTGACTCACAGCTACAAACACTGACTCACAGTAGCATGCACTGGCTCACAGCAAGAAACACTGGCTCACAGTAACATACACTGGCTCAAAGCAACATACACTGGCTCACAGCAACATACACTGACTCACAGTAACCTGCGCTTGCTCACAGCAACATACACTGGCTCACAGCAACGCACACTGGCTCACAGGAACATACCCTGACTCACAGCAACATACACTGGCTCACAGCAACACACACTGGCTCACAACAACATACACTGACTCACAGCAACATACACTGGCTCACAGCAACACACACTGGCTCACAGCAACATCCACTGACTTACAGCAACATACACTGACTCACAGTAGCATGCACTGGCTCACAGCAAGAAACAATGGTTCACAGTAACATACACTGGCTCAAAGCAACATACACTGGCTCACAGCAACATACACTGGCTCACAGTCACATACACTGGCTCACAGCAACATACACTGACTCACAGCAACATACGCTAGCTCACAGCAACATACACTGGCTCACAGCAACACACACTGGCTCACAGCAACATACACTGACTCACAGCAACACACACTGGCTCACAGCAACATACACTGACTCACAGTAACATATACTGACTCACAGCAACATACACTGACTCACAGCAACATACACTGGCTCACAGCAACATACACTGACTCAGAGTAACATACGCTGGCTCACAGCAACATACACTGGCTCACAGCAACACACACTGGCTCACAGCAACATACACTGACTCACTGTAACATACACTGGCTCACAACAACATACATTGGCTCACAGCAACATACACTGACTCTCAGTAACATACACTGGCTCACAGCAACATACACTGGCTCACAGCTACATACACTGGCTCACAGTAACATACACTGGCTCACAGCAACATACACTGACTCACAGCAACATACACTGGCTCACAACAACACACAATGGCTCACAGTCACATACACTGACTCACAGCAACACACACTGGCTCACAGCAACATACACTGACTCACAGTAACATACACTGACTCACAGCAACATACACTGACTCACAGCAACATACACTGGCTCACAGCAACATACACTGACTCACAGTAACATGCGCTTGCTCACAGCAACATACACTAACTCACAGCAACACACACTGGCTCACAGCAACATACACTGACTCACAGCAACATACACTGGCTCACAGCAACACACACTGGCTCACAGCAACATACACTGACTCACAGCAACATACATTGGCTCACAGCAACACACACTGGCTCACAGCAACATACACTTACTCACAGCAACATACACTGACTCACAGTAGCATACACTGGCTCACAGCAAGAAACACTGGCTCACAGTAACATACACTCTCTCAAAGCAACATACACTGGCTCACATCAACATACACTGGCTCACAGTCACATACACTGGCTCACAGCAACAAACACTGACTCACAGCAACATACGCTGGCTCACAGCAACATACACTGGCTCACAGCAAGACACACTGGCTCACAGCAACATACACTGACTCACAGCAACACACACTGGATCACAGCAACATACACTGACTCACAGTAACATATACTGACTCACAGCAACATACACTGACTCACAGCAACATACACTGGCTCACAGCAACATACACTGACTCACAATAACATACGCTGGCTCACAGCAATATACAATGGCTCACAGCAACACACACTGGCTCACAGCAACATACACTGGCTCACAGCAACATACACTGAATCACTGTATCATACACTGGCTCACACCAACATACACTGGCTCACAGCAACATACACTGGCTCACAGCAACATACACTTTCTCACAGCAACATACACTGACTCACAGCAACATACACTGACTCACAGTAACATACGCTGGCTCACAGCAACATACACTGGCTCACAGCAACATACACTGGCTCACAGCACATACACTGACTCACAGTAACATACACGGGCTCACAGCAAAATGCACTGGCTCACAGCAACATACATTGGCTCACAGCAACATACACTGACTCACAGTAGCATACACTGGCTCACAGCAAGATACACTGCCTCACAGTAACATACACTGGCTCACAGCAACATACACTGACTCACAGCAAGATACACTGGCTCACAGTAACATGCACTGGCTCACAGCAACATACACTGACTCACAGCAACATACACTGGCTCACAGCAATACACACTGGCTCACAGCAACATACCCTGACTCTCAGCAACACACACTGGCTCACAGCAATACACTCTGGCTCACAGCAACATACCCTGACTCTCAGCAACACACACTGGCTCACAGCAACATACACTGACTCACAGTAACATACACTGACTCACAGCAACATACACTGACTCACAGCAACATACACTGGCTTACAGCAACATACACTGACTCACAGTAACATACGCTTGCTCACAGCAACATAAACTGGCTCACAGCAACACACACTGGCTCATAGAAACATACACTGACTCACAGCAACATACACTGACTCACAGCAACATACACTGACTCACACTAGCAAAGACTGGCTCACAGCAACATACACTGGCTCACAGTAACATACACTGGCTCACAACAACATACACTGGCTCACAGCAACATACACTGACTCACAGCAACATACCCTGGCTCACAGCAACATACACTGACTCACAGCAACATACACTGACTCACAGTTACATACACTGACTCACAGCAACATACACTGACTCACAGCAACATACGCTGGCTCACAGTAACATACCCTGGCTCACAACAACATACCCTGGCTCACAGCAACATACACTGGTTCACAGTAACATACACTGGCTCACAACAACACACACTGGCTCACAGCAACATACACTGACTCAAAGCAACATACACTGACTCACAGTAGCATGCACTGGCTCACAGCAAGAAACACTGGCTCACAGTAACATACACTGGCTCAGAGCAACATACACTGGCTCACAGCAACATACACTGACTCACAGCAACATACACTGGCTCTCAGCAATATACACTGACTCACAGTAACATGCGCGTGCTCACAGCAACATACACTGGCTCACAGCAACACACACTGGCTCACAAGAACATACCCTGACTCACAGCAACATACACTGGCTCACAGCAACACACACTGGCTCACAACAACATACACTGACTCACAGCAACATACACTAGCTCACAGCAACACACACTGGCTCACAGCAACATCCACTGACTCACAGCAACATACACTGACTCACAGTAGCATGCACTGGCTCACAGCAAGAAACACTGGCTCACAGTAACATACACTGGCTCAAAGCAACATACACTGGCTCACAGCAACATACACTGGCTCACAGTCACATACACTGGCTCACAGCAACATACACTGACTCACAGCAACATACGCTGGCTCACAGCAACATACACTGGCTCACAGCAACACACACTGGCTCACAGCAACATACACTGACTCACAGCAACACACACTGGCTCATAGCAACATACACTGACTCACAGTAACATATACTGACTCACAGCAACATACACTGACTCACAGCAACATACACTGGCTCACAGCAACATACACTGACTCAGAGTAACATACGCTGGCTCACAGCAACATACACTGGATCACAGCAACACACACTGGCTAACACCAACATACACTGGCTCACAGCAACATACACTGACTCACTGTAACATACACTGGCTCACAACAACATACACTGGCTCACAGCAACATACACTGGCTCACAGCAACATACACTGGCTCACAGCAACATACACTGACTCACAGCAACATACACTGACTCACAGTAACATACGCTGGCTCACAGCAACATACACTGGCTCACAGCAACATACACTGGCTCACAGCAACATACACTGGCTCACAGCAACATACACTGGCTCACAGCAACATACACTGGCTCACAGCAACATACACTGGCTCACAGCAACATACACTGACTCACAGTAACATACGCTGGCTCACAGCAAAATACACTCTCTAACAGCAACATACACTGGCTCACAACAGCATACACTGACTCACAGTAACATACACTGGCTAACAGCAACATGCAGTGGCTCACAGCAACATACATTGCCTCACAGCAACATACACTGACTCTCAGTAACATACACTGGCTCACAGCAACATACACTGGCTCACAGCTACATACACTGGCTCACAGTAACATACACTGGCTCACAGCAACATACACTGACTCACAGCAACATACACTGGCTCACAACAACACACAATGGCTCACAGCAGGATACACTGACTCACAGCAACACACACTGGCTCACAGCAACATACACTGACTCACAGTAACATACACTTTCTCACAGCAACATACACTGACTCACAGCAACATACACTGGCTCACAGCAACATACACTGACTCACAGTAACATGCGCTTGCTCACAGCAACATACACTGGCTCACAGCAACACACACTGGCTCACAGCAACATACACTGACTCACAGCAACATTCACTGGCTCACAGCAACACACCCTGGCTCACAGCTACATACACTGACTCACAGCAACATACACTGACTCACAGCAACACACACTGGCTCACAGCAACATACACTGACCCACAGCAACATACACTGACTCACAGTAGCATACACTGGCTCACAGCAAGAAACACTCGCTCACAGTAACATACACTGTCTCAAAGCAACATACACTGGCTCACATCAACATACACTGGCTCACAGTCACATACACTGGCTCACAGCAACAAACACTGACTCACAGCAACATACGCTGGCTCACAGCAACGTACACTGGCTCACAGCAAGACACACTGGCTCACAGCAACATACACTGACTCACAGCAACACACACTGGCTCACAGCAACATACACTGACTCACAGTAACATATACTGACTCACAGCAACATACACTGACTCACAGCAACATACACTGGCTCACAGCAACATACACTGACTCACAGTAACATACGCTGGCTCACAGCAACATACAATAGCTCACAGCAACACACACTAGCTCACAGCAACATACACTAGCTCACAACAACATACACTGACTCACTGTATCATACACTGGCTCACAGCAACATACACTGGCTCACAGCAACATACACTGGCTCACAGCAACATACACTGGCTCACAGCAACATACACTGACTCACAGCAACATACACTGACTCACAGTAACATACGCTGGCTCACAGCATCATACACTGGCTAACAGCAACATACACTGGCTCACAGCAACATACACTGACTCACAGTAACATACACGGGCTCACAGCAATATGCACCTGCTCACAGCAACATACATTGGCTCACAGCAACATACACTGACTCACAGTAGCATACACAGGCTCACAGCAAGATACACTGGCTCACAGTAACATACACTGGCTCACAGCAACATACACTGGCTCACAGCAAGATACACTGGCTCACAGTATCATACACTGGCTCACAGCAACATACACTGACTCACAGCAACATACACTAGCTCACAGCAATACACACTGGCTCACAGCAACATACAATGACTCTCAGCAACACACACTGGCTCACAGCAACATACACTGACTCACAGTAACATACACTGACTCACAGCAACATACACTGACTCACAGTAACATACGCTGGCTCACAGCATCATACACTGGCTAACAGCAACATACACTGGCTCACAGCAACATACACTGACTCACAGTAACATACACGGGCTCACAGCAATATGCACCTGCTCACAGCAACATACATTGGCTCACAGCAACATACACTGACTCACAGTAGCATACACAGGCTCACAGCAAGATACACTGGCTCACAGTAACATACACTGGCTCACAGCAACATACACTGGCTCACAGCAAGATACACTGGCTCACAGTATCATACACTGGCTCACAGCAACATACACTGACTCACAGCAACATACACTAGCTCACAGCAATACACACTGGCTCACAGCAACATACAATGACTCTCAGCAACACACACTGGCTCACAGCAACATACACTGACTCACAGTAACATACACTGACTCACAGCAACATACACTGACTCACAGCAACATACACTGGCTCACAGCAACATACACTGACTCACAGTAACATACGCTTGCTCACAGCAACATAAACTGGCTCACAGCAACACACACTGGCTCATAGAAACATACACTGACTCACAGCAACATACACTGACTCACAGCAACATACACTGACTCACATTAGCAAAGACTTTCTCACAGCAACATACACTGGCTCACAGTAACGTACACTGGCTCACAACAACATACACTGGCTCACAACAACATACACTGACTCACAGCAACCTACCCTGGCTCACAGCAACATACACTGACTCACAGCAACATACACTGACTCACAGTTACATACACTGACTCACAGCAACATACACTGACTCACAGCAACATACGCTGGCTCACAGTAACATACCCTGGCTCACAACAACATACACTGGCTCACAGCAACATACAGTGGTTCACAGTAACATACACTGGCTCACAACAACATACACTGGCTCACAGCAACATACACTGACTCTCAGCAACATACCCAGGCTCACAGCAACATACACTGACTCACAGCAACATACACTGATTCACAGTAACATACACTGACTCACAGCAACATACACTGACTCACAACAACATACGCTGGCTCACAGCAACATACCCTGGCTCACAGTAACATACACTGACTCACAGCAACATACACTGGCTCACAGCAACATACACTGACTCACAACAACATACACTGACTCACAGCAACATACGCTTTCTCACAGCAACATACACTGGCTCACAACAACATACACTGACTCACAGCAACATACACTGGCTCACAGCAACATACACTGACTCACAGCAACATAACCTGGCTCACAGCAACATACACTGACTCACAGCAACATACACTGGCTCACAGCAACATAACCTGGCTCACAGCAACATACACTGGCTCACAGCAGCATACACTGACTCACAGCAACATACACTGGCTCACAGTAACATGCATTGGCTCACAACAACATACACTGGCTCACAGCAACATACACTGACTCACAGCAACATACACTGACTCACAGTAACATACACTGGCTCACAGCAACATACACTGACTCACAGCAACATACACTGGCTCACAGCAACATACACTGACTCACAGCAACATGCACTGACTCACAACAACATACACTGTCTCACAGCAACATACCCTGACTCACAGCAACATACCCTGGCTCACAGCAACTTACACTGACTCACAGCAACATACACTGACTCACAGCAACATACACTGACTCACAGAAACATACACTGACTCACAGCAACTTACACTGACTCACAGCAACATACACTGACTCACAGCAACATACACTGACTCACAGTAACATACACTGGCTCACAGCAACATACACTGACTCACAGCAACATACACTGACTCACAGCAACATACTCTGTCTCACAGCAACTTACACTGACTCACAGCAACATACACTGACTCACAGCAACATACACTGACTCACAGCAACATACACTGACTCACAGCAACGTGCCCTTTGTATAGCGAGTGAAGTTTAACGAATGGAATGTTTTTCTACAGTTGGTTTTCCCTCCCCCAGTAATACTATACACAGTTGCCTGGTGGTATTGTACTGTACTACAGAAAACATCTTATTATCAATATTGTCATATTGCCAATGATGAGATATTTCTATTATTCCGATATGGAAACCGTTAGGAAATTAAAACTATATCGGAGTATAAAACAAATTTTAACCACAACAATAGAGCGAAAAACTAATGTCAAAGACCTGAGAGTGATCATGTCAGAGGATCTCACCTTCAAAGATCATTCGCATCTGCTAGAAAAATGAGAGGATGGATGATGGGAACCTTCAAAACTTGTTATACCAAGCCCATGATGACACTCTTCAGGTCGCTTGTTCTATCTAGGCTGGAATATTGCTGCACACTAACAACACCTTTCTAGGCAGGTGAAACTGTTGACCTGGAAAATTTAAAGAGAACCTTCACAGCACACCTAACTGTGATAAAACACCTTAGTTACTGGGAACGCTATAAGTTCCACAACCTGTGCTCCCTAGAACGCAGGCGGGAGAGATACATTATTATATACACTTGGAAAATTCTAGAGGGATTAGTACCAAACTTGCACACGAAAATCACTCCCTATGAAAGCAAAAGACTCGACAGACGATGCAACATTTCCCCTCTAGCACGATAAGAGACAACACAATAAGTGTCAGGGGTCCAAGACTGTTCAACTGCCTCCCAGCATACATAAGGAGATTACCAATAGACCCCTGGCTGTCTTCATGAAGGCACTGGACAAGCACCTAAAATCAGTACCTCACCAGCCGGGCTGTGGTTCGTACGTCGGATTCCATGCAGCTAACAGTAACAGCCTGGATGATCAGGCCCTGTTCCACCATGATTATAATTATTACGTTATTGCATATTTAACATTGGTGAGACACTCTTAGGTACTTCGTCGCCTGGCATAGCTACTGCTACTTTGTAACGATGAGAAATATTAATTTTAATGTACCTGCATGCCAACACAATACGTAAGATGATGTAGACACAGGTACACAAAGTACAATTATCAGTTTGAACATTAAAATGGTATAAAATACCGACAGGTTGTTAGGTAAGACACATATGCAACAGTTAGGTATCTTTATTTCGAAACGTTTCGCCTACACAGTAGGCGCTATATAAGCTCCATCCTGTCACTTCATCTCCATATTGTTTCATACTATGGAACAATGCTCTTCTCCAGACTGAGGGACTGACCACCTCAAAACTTTAAGGGTGATGGACTGATTACATCGTCTTCAAATATCATCTGCTTCTATCAACTTTTCTGTACTCGACTGAAGAAGCCTACTGTGTAGGCGAAACGTTTCGAAATAAAGATACCTAACTGTTGCATATGTGTCTTACCTAACAACACAATTATCAGTGTTATCTCAGCCAGAGACATACTTCGCTCACTGTCTTTAATAATTTATAACTTTGCACCTTTAGTAAGAAAGAGCTTTACGATTCCTCTTTTTATCGCAACTACACTTAGACGTCACTGTAACACAAAAAGAATAAGTAAAATATGCAATAACTTAAAACACTTGAAAGTTTGGAAAGTTTCCAGACAAAAACGAGGGAGACGCAGAGGTCACGGACGCCATAATAGCTAATCAGGGGGCAGGTATATGTATTTGAATTTGTTTAAAAAAATTTGGGCAATAATTTGAAATGTCCGCATAAGTGAAGCTCCGTAAAGCGGGGCCCTCCTGTGGTAATATTTATGTCATTAATCCATTCATTTTCTCATTCGTAGATGTGCACTACTGATGTCAGGGTCGCTTACGTACATCTGTGTTTGGAGTTCAGCTGCTTCAAGTAAGCTATCAGCGGTAAATTTTGTCCTAGACATGAGAAAATGGGTTTGTGTAGCGAGTGAGCTCAGTATAAAAAAATTTCTGCCCCGGGCAGTGCATGATGGGTGAAGAAATATTTTGATCTTGTGTTTGATTTAAAATAGCAAATTTGAGGTGCTTTCTAGGATGGTTTTTATGATTTTATTGCCTGTTTCTTTTTATCATTTGATAGAAAGGAAAATATGTTGCTGAAATAGAGGTGATTGTTGGTCTGGAAGTAGCTTGATATCGGGTTCAAAGTAGCGGAAATATTGAATTATTGGCGATTTTCTGGTGTGTTTTACATGCTTATCCTAGGTGTGGTTTGATTACTAAGACACTATAAACCTTGACCAATCATTCCCGTTTATATTTTATAATCCGAGAAATACAGTAAATCTTTGATTTTTTGTGATGAATTCAACATAGAGGGCAAGTGCAATGTAGAAGATTCTTGAGGAAATGATTAATTAACAGGGAAAATGTTACTTTAGCTCCTAGAATGTCTACAATGATTATTTTGAAATGTGAAAATTGGATATTTTTAATTTTGCGTAAAATTAGCCAAATTGCCGACTTCTTTTCACGTTTTCGTGTAGTTCTGAGAGCTAAATGGGTGGTTTTTTGTGCTTAAGTGATAGAATGGAAGACATACTACCAAAATAGCTAAGAATTTGATCAAAATGAGCTTGAAATAGGAATCAAAGTGGGTGAAATTGTTAAGTGATAGAATGGAAGACATACTGCCAAAATAGCTAAGAATTTGATCAAAATGAGCTTGAAATAGGAATCAAAGTGGGTGAAATTGTTAAGTGATAGAATGGAAGACATACTACCAAAATAGCTAAGAATTTGATCAAAATGAGCTTGAAATAGGAATCAAAGTGGGTGAAATTGCTGATGCATAAATTGCACCTAGATTGCTAACTTTGGACCTGCAAAATTCCATAAATTTTCCATCAAATTTCATGTTTTTGGTGTCAGTACCTACTAAAAAAGATCCACTACCATTTCCGAATAATGTTTTTTTAAATGCTTAGACTGAGCACTTTAATTCTGAGGGTCCTGAAGGAGCCGAAATTGACTGAGAAACATTTCACAGATATGTAACAAACAATACGTTATCCACTTCTTTGTCATCATTTTTTAGAAAATGTAATAACACCAAAAAATCGGTTACGAACTTGGTAACTGGGAACACTTTTCACAACAACGACTTCATTAAATTAAAGTTTGCATTTTAAGCAGCTCCAGATCTTAAACTGACCTAATTCTCTATTAGCTAGTATTCCTTCTGCACTATTTATTGATTATTAGAAACTGCCCATTTAGCCATCGGAATCAGCAAAAGTTTTTCTATATTTAACCAATTTTATTTTTAATAGAGTGCTATCAACAAAGTGTAAACATTGCAGTCTGCTCTCTGTTCATTAATCACGTTCCCAAGATTTATTAAACACTTGCTCTCCGTAACATAAAAAAATAACCAAGAATGTTTGGTTATGGTTTAAACTTCCCAATAATTGAAGCAGGCCTAGTAATACTCATAAAATTGACTAGGAAAAGGTTAGAAGGGCAAAAAATCTAACAATCTGCAACTTTGAGGCGTATTTCATGCCACTTCCATTCTGAAAATAACCAGAATCTCCATTTCATCACTGACACCAAGAAACAGCAAGTAAAACATGAGAAAGAAAAGAAAGATGCCCAAAAACTGCTATTTTTAAGCCAAACACAAAACCAGAGTGAACTGTTCTCATTATGTGGAGGCAGGAATATTTTTACCGTAATTTTTTTTGGGTCCGTTCAAAACAGATACCTGTGGGAGAAAATTACATCTATACTAAAAGACAGAAATACCAACAAAAGAATATTAGAAAATTTGTTTGACAGTTGGGAGAGTAAAGGGAGAGGGTCAGGAGCTGTCACCCCTCGTGCTGGTGCTGTTTATGAGGACAGTAACTGTAAGAATAAAGAAATGAAGGACAGTGCACCAGACGGAGGTAGTGGGTCTGGTGTTGACGATACAGGTAAAGACAAAGATATACGAGTTACAGATTTACAAATAGCGGTACTGCTGGAGATGGAAAAAAAGGGGATGATGCTACTGGGGATAGTGTTGATACATTACCAGTAAAAACTGGTGGTGGCAGTGATGCTAGTACAGGTGCTGTAGATAGTGTAGATAGTGGGGAGTTAAAGAAAAATGCACCAGTAGGAAACCCAGGCCAAAAAATCCTGGTATGAAATATCCAGAAAACAGGTGGGACATGCGATTTTGACCATTCCCAAAGAATGCCTCGATCTCATGACCAAAGGAGAATGCAGCTCTTCTTCTTGTAAACTAGAAGATACAGATCACTCTGGTCATGGGAAACAAACCAGGGTAGTTACAACCTTTCCAGAGACGGCGACTTTTTAGTGCCAGGAAGAAAAAAACTGGCAAGAAATGACAGAAATGCTACACCACACTGGATCACTACTGGACTGGAGTCACAGTCAGTGGCCTCCACTCCAGAACAACAGTTAATAGTACCAGCAAACAAAGCCCCTCTCCACATATCATCAGTACGACAACATTTATCTTCTCAAATATGCAACTCCTTACAAATTCAAATGCAGTGCTTGCGGCTTTCACAGAGATCCACATAAAGGATCACTTTGGCAACGAAATATGGATCCCAGGTTATAACTTATTCAGATGCGACAGAATAAACAGGCAACAAAGGGGAGTTGGCCTATATGTCACAGAGTCGCTCATATGCTCGTAATTACTAGATACCTCAAATGATGTTTTGAAAGTAAAGAACCAAAACTTTGTCATTGTGGTTGTATACAAACCTCCTGATGCAACTTCCCAACAATTCAAGGAACAACTTTTAAATATTGACTACTGTCTGGAAAATCTCCCAACTCCTACCCCAAACATCTTGCAGCTGGGTGATTTCAAATTAAGACACCTAAAATGGAGGAATGTAGTAAATAATGTGTTATCAGAGATAAGTCCAGGAAGCAACTGAAATGAAATTTCACACACACACACATGAGCGATGAAATTTCTGCAACAAATTCACCTTAAGCAGGTAAATAGTGGAGCCTTAACAAGACTGGAAAATACATTTGACCTCCTCTTCACTAATTATAGATCATAACATAATAGAAGTACAGACATGTATGTGCTGGACTTGTGACCAGCATAACATGATCAGTTCTGAGGGGAGCCTTCACCAAATTCAACTTCAATAATAAAAACACTCAGTGGGATCAAATCAACCATGTCCACAGTGACACAAGTTGGGAAGAAATCCTAAACGACACGGATCCGAACCTTTCCTAGAAAGAATTAACTCTGTGGCACTTGAGGTATGCTTAAGGCACATTCCTCTAAGAAAAAATGAAGAGAAGATGTAAACTAGAGAAAGAGAGAGAGAGACGCTCCTTATACAGGCGAAGGCGAAAAATCACAAAATCACAGAATCACAGTATTTGAAATACGAAAGAAGGTACTGGTCAAAGAAACAGCAGATATCGAACTTAAGCATAAGAAATCATACAGGAAACAAGAAACACAGGAAGAACTTATAACCATAAATTAAACTGAAAAAAAAACTTCTTTTCTTAAGCCAGACCTAGGACAAAAACAACGCCCAGTATTGGGCCCCATACTTAAACGAGACGGGACTTACACAGATGACAGCAAAGAAATGAGTGAGATACTGAAGTCCCAATATGACTCAGCATTTAGTGAACCTTCCATCAGGCTAAGGGTCGACAATCTAAATGAATTTATGACCCAGACACAAAATATCGTTTATTTAAAAATTTCTGATATTATACTAACACCACAAGACTTTGAAAAAGCAATATATGACATACCCATGCACTGTTTGCCAGGCCCAGACTCGTGGAACTTCGTATTCATCTGGAACTGCAAGAAGCCCCTGTCACGTGCTGTAATTAAGTAGTACTATAGGGAGAGGTAGCATGGATACAGGGGTCATCCCACAGTCACTAAAATCAACAGACACTGCCCCACTCCACATAGGTGGCAGTAAAACAATTGCAAAGAATTACAGACCGATAACACTAACGTCCCACATCAGAAAAATCTTAGGAAGGGTTATAGAAGCAAGATCGCCACCCATTTAGATACCCATCAGTTGCACGACCCAGGAGAGCATGAGTTTAGAGCAAGTCGCTCCTGCCTATCCCAACTACTATACCATTATGACATGGTGTTGGATGCTCTGAGGACAAACAAAATGCAGATGTAGTATACACAGACTTTGCGAAACCTTCGACAAGTGCGATCATATTGTAAAAGTACACAAAATGCCTGATAAAAGAATAGCATGAAAAGTTGGTAGATGGATCTATAAGTTCCTAACAAATAGAGCATAAAGAGTAATAGTAAACAAATAAAGTAGAAGGCGGTTACAGTGAAAAACTCTGTTGAAGATTGAGACACTTATGCAGCATATGGGAATCTTTATTCAGGAAACGTTTCGCCACACAGTGGCTTCATCAGTCCAATACAAAGAGGAAGGCGTAAGGAGAGGAGGAGAATGAGGTAATCAGTCCCTCAACCTGGAGTCGATGTGTTCAGTCCATCAATCTTGTAGAACGTACAGCATAGGGCCGTAGACGTGGCTTATATACTGTAGTGAGGTGACGTGAAGCAGATGGAGGCGGGGTCATAGTGGTACCATCCACTATTCGAAGTAGGTCTTCGTCCAAAGGTTGAACAAGTATTGAAGAATTCTTTGTAACAAGATCCCATGATGCTGCAGTGTCTGACAGTTGTGATGAATGGTTTGAAAAACCGACAAGTTGAAGATTGAGACACTTATGTGATTTAATGTTTTGATCCCCATGCACAAATTCCATATGAGAGTTAAAGGTAGATGAGTGAATGATACAGTGCAAGGAGAGCTTATTGTGGAACATAGTACCGTATCTTTGATAGTATGCCTACTGTCTTAGAGATTTTCTTAGAAATTTGTTGTGTGTGTGTCTGGAATTTGAGGCTACTGACAAGGTGGATTCCAAGTAATTTTCCCTCTGTGACTCTTGTGATGGGTGATCCGTTTAGCGTTATGTTAAGTGGAATATTTGCAGCTCTGTTTCGAAACTGAATGAAATAGGTTTTGTCAGTATTGAGTGTAAGCTTATTTGTCATCATCCAAGTTGTTATTTTCTGCAATTCGGCATTAACAGTGTTAGCCAGTATGACTGGGTTTGGGTGAGAGAGGACGTATGTTGTGTCATCTGCAAATAATATGGATTTGAGTAACTGTGATGCATTCGGTAGGCCATTGATGTAAACGAAAAAGAAGAATGGGCAAGGACACTTCCTTGTGGGACACCGACTGTGATTGGTTGAGTGGAAGAGTTTGCTCCATTTGTGTACACATATTGGCTTCTGTTTCTAAGGTTTGACTTTAGGTTGTTAAGGGAGTGCCCTCTTATACCATAGTGTGTTAATTTAATGTGCAGCAAATCATGGTCAACTGTATCAAAAGCTTTACGTAAATCAGTGAGGATTCCCAGCGGGACTTCTTTCTGCTCGAGAGTGGTGTATATTAGTTCTAGCATGTGTATAATAGCATTATTTGTGCTTTTATTAGTCCTGAATCCAAACTGACAGGGGTTTAGTATGTTGTATGAGACGTGGTATGAATTAATTTTTCAAAGATTTTAGAGAGTAGAGGTAGGTTAGATATTGGTCTATAGTTATTCAAGTCAGTTATATCACCTTCGAGGTTCGGAGTGACCCTCACTATTTTGAGAATTGCTGGGAAGGTGGAGGATTCGATTGATTTGTTAAAGAGTGTTGCAATAATTGGTGACAGTACTTGTGATGCTTTTCTGTACATAACAGATGGTAAGTTATTTATGTCCCATGCCTTGTTTTTAAGGGTGTTGATGGATGAGCGAGACTTCTGTTGGGTTGGGTGGAGCAAGGAATAGTGTATTCGGGTAGGTGCCTGTGAGGTAGTCTGATGGACGGGTGTTTCAGCTTGGGATTTTGCTCGCTAGATTCTTTCCTATGGTGGAGAAGAAAACATTGATCCTGTTTGCTGTTTCAGTTGGTGGGAGTAGCAGTTCCTCTGATTTTGTTAATTTGATTGTTTTGTTATTAGATATCTTTTTCGTTCCTAGAATTTTGGATAGGGTTTTCAAGGTCTTTTTCATATCAACTTTTATATTATGTAATCTGTTTTCAAAATACATTTTTTTGACCTTGTCAGGCTGGCAATGATTGACGAGTAACGTTTAGAATGGTCTGTAGTTATTTGACCCATTCTGTACTGTTTTTCATATAGGTGCTTTATGTTAATGGATTTAAGGATGCTGGGTGTTAGCCAGCGGTTGTTCAGTCTCTTAGCTGTGATCTGTTTATTTTTTTTTTTTTTAGGGCAATGCTTGTTATAGAAGTGGTGTTTTGTTTTACATTCATTCATATCTGTAGATGTTTCAAGCTCATTATGCCAGTCAACGTTATTCATAGCTTTTATAAAATTATTAACACTGTCTTGTTATGTAGTCTGAAGGTAACTTTAGTAGCGTCTTGGGGCAATTTACCTACGTTGGTTATGAGAAAGGTAGGGTAGTGGTCTGTGGTGTTGTCTGTGATTATGCCTGATTTTAAAGGGGATACGGTGTTAGTCCAGATGTGGTCTCGAAGATTCTTGTAGGTTTTGTTATTGTTGGTAGCAATAAGCAGTTGCTCATAGTGTTTGTGAATTCGGTTACTTGTGGGTCCTGTTCATGTAGTAGATGTATGTTAAATTCTCCTGTGAGCAGTAAGTGGTCTTTGTTCATATGTGCTTCAGTTATCTTGTTTCCTAACTTTTCACTAAAATGGTTTGACTGTGGTAATCTGTAGATGTTTATCATTATGAGGGTTTTTTTGCAGGACTTTTGATTTGAATTTAGCTATAATATATTCTGCATGTTCATCCCTTTTGCAAGAATTATTTATATGTTCAAGTTGATCTGAGTAGTATATAGAGATTCCACCCCCTTGCTGTTCTGTCTTACAGTTGTGCAAGACTATGTAACCAGGAATGGCATAGACATCTGTAGTACCAGGCTTTAGCCAGGTTTCTGTGAGTGTGATGATTGACATACTGGTATGCAGGGAACTGAGTAATGCTGTGAGGTCATCGTAATGTTTGCTCAAAGATCTGACATTGCAGTTAAAGATAGATAAGTTATTGTTGGCTCTGAGTAATGTCTTTGCTTGGTCTGCTGTAAAATAATTACAGTTGCTGTTCGATTTGTGTAAGTCATTTAATAAAAGGTTGAGATCAGGATCAATGTTTGTAATCATAAGATTATGACTCTACAACTAGACTTTTGAATAAAGTGTTATGCTAAATTAATAATTATGACACTAAACTAATTTATCTTACTAGCTAATGGATTGTTACAAGTAGTTTTAAAACAATACAGAGATACAGTTTAGCCTTAATATGGTACAGATTTGATGATTTAATATTGAACTGTTATAGTTTTAGAGTTTGACAAAAGTTGTAGATTTAGTATAGAAGTTTAGTGAACACAATAAAATTGCTTAGTAGTGAAGTGATAATTAAATTAAAAGTCAGCAGGTAATGGTAGTTATAAAGATATAGGAAAAAAAACAAAAATAAAAGTTTATAACAGTAGATTAAAATAAGTAATTATTAAATAAAGTAATTATGCTAACTCTTATTATGGCAAAAGTTTGACAATATAATATTGCACTGGTTATCAGTTCTATAAAAATAGTTTATAATGGTAAGCAAGTAATGGAAAATTAAAAATCGTACTAAAGTAAAAATTGTACTAAAGTAAAATGGATTGATACTAAATATGGCGGTGAACAAAATTTAAGTAAATAATATTAATTAAGAAATATATATAAAAAAATAATTTCTGTTACACGTATTATATTTTCGTTAACAAATATTAGGATTCAACAACCCTGAACATGTCTGCTGAGGGCGAATCAGGGAAGATAAGCCTAGTAATCTTGTTGAGTCTTGTGGGGGTTTAATTACCTGCATGAACATCATTATATTCATACCAGTAATTTAATGAAGGCAACAAATATAACTATTTCTTACCAATTGCTACAACTCTGAGGCATGTTGGAATATTTTGAGACACCCTAAGTCACCAGGAGAAGGTCTCCCTTCTACACCCACTACCCTCATACAATCCGACAAGTTACTCTGGACCTATAAATATTAACTTCAAATTTAATAAGCACAACCAGCAATTCTGGTAATAATATTTACATTAAAATTATGTGCACTGTATAATCTTTGACAGAAAGAATGAATACATGTATTTATACACCATATGAAAAATATTTATGTTACCAACACTCACCAGGGGTGAGTGTTGGTAACATATAAGTATTTTTCAGGGGTAACATATAAATATTTTTCAGAGGTAACATATAAATATTTTTCAGGGGTTGTGGGTGACCTAGCTGCACCTAGCTTAGTGCAGCTAAGTCACTCACAACCCCTGCCTAGATATGAGGAACCTATCTGGCCAGATGTTCAACATATAAAGTGCAGTATACTTAGCTATGAGCGTGGATGGCTCCATATTGTCCCCTTTTAACATCTAATTTCTAAGTCCTGCCAAGTCGTTGGTTTCTCACATTCTGCAGGACTAACTCCGATTCTTCTTGCTCCTATTTGGGAGGCTTAGACCCCATTTAACCTCCAGAGACACTGAATAATTCCCTCAAATTTTACTGTTGTCTTATTCCTGCAGTTACAATATGGCGTCCCTCCTACACCCGACACTACCTGTTAGGTAGTTCCCTTTTTAATTCCTAAATTAATTTTAACCAACAACAATTCCTTTCATTGAATTACATGCTATATTTTTGCATTATGGTTGCAGAAAGTTTAAAATTTTCCACAAGCCTGAAGAGCTCACTGATAATGGAGTTGAAGGTTCCTAGATTATTATTATTATTATAATCAAAAAGAAGCGCTAAGCCACAAGGACTATACAGCGCCCGAAGGTTCCTAGAGATACCATATTCTGCATGTAAACAAACATGTCAGGTAGTGGAGAAAGTATGTTGTTGGTGGAAGATGAGGGTAACATGTCCTTGAGAATTTTGGTGATATCATCTTGTAGTTTGGTGATAGCAGGGCATGTTGGTGACCTTGTAGATGGTTTCTTTCATTTTTCTTCTTGTTTTTTCTTGAGGATTTCTGTTCTCAAAGGGCACATGTAAACTAAACGTAAATCAGCACGCCAGCACGACCTTCACTTGTGCTGCGAGAATAGATAATTTCAGTATATGTAAAAGGTAAAGTTATATATATATATATATATATATATATATATATATATATATATATATATATATATATATATATATATATATATATATATATATATATATGTACCACCTTCTCCTACCACCCCCTATATTTGATATTCTATGTGAACATTTATTAATAAACAAAATACATTTACAGAAAAACATAAACATGAATACAATGGTACAATGTATTAAAGATCATGAATTTCCTCCAGCTCCTCCGAGGCCGGACGCGAGCCAAGTATGCAACAAGCATTTCCCCTTTGGATGGCCACGCTGAGGCGCTGGAACATGAAAGTGGCTGCCCTTAGGTCCCTGGTGGTGTCGATGAGTCTGGAACCCAATTCTTTAAGGAAACGTGTGGCATTTTTTCCCCATGATCCCAAGGTCTTTGATTCCACTGGGACAAATTGATACTGTTGGCTTATGTCCCTTTACTTGCTGATTTTGTACTCCTCCCTGTGGTCAGCAGCTCCTCCCTGTCGCCCCACACTGTGATGGATATAGGTGTCAGCCAGTGTGGACACACAGGTATAGTCCAATGCTAACAGCTTGCTATTCTTCCAAGGATAGATGGTGATCCCATCGGGGCGGTTTGCTGGGTTGTGGGTATTGTTGGCTGCTAGTGATCGGGGCTTCCTCTCGGCTGGTCATCCAGCTGTAGCAACGGTTCTCTTAATGATGTTGTTGACCTCAATGTGTCTTGCATGCCAACCCTTGGTTTTGGAATAGTTAAGACCATGTAGACCGTATTGGTCTGCTTGCGCTTCGCCGCAAATACACGTATATTCTGTGTGACTCACGAAATCGTAATGACACGATTACAAACAAACCATACCACGGGCGGGATTTGAACCCACCCGTGGTTTTGAGAGTCTCTGACAGCGGGTTCAAATCCCGCCCGTGGTATGGTTTACATTCTGTGTGAATTGGGGCAGCAAGGAGCAGAGCCACTGCAATACAGAGGGTCTTAGGGTCGAGTCGCGTTCCCAATGCCGATATGGGAACTGTTAGGAGGAAGTCCCCGGTGTGATGTGCGCTCACAGCCTGGAGACGGGCAGTCTCCCTATCTGATGTTGCAGCCCTGAGCATGTTGGCAAGCACCTTTTTCAGTGATCGGTCCATCCCAGCTTGACTGTGAGCCAGTGCTGCACTAGGGTTTGGTGCTGGAGCAGCAAGAGTTTCCCATTCAGTGATGGCACTGGCATAGGTAGGGTCTTCTATTCCTGCTGAGTCACTGAGGGTATCAGGAAGAATTTGTCTTATCAACTCGTTTGATGCTATGGAAGAGGATAGGAAAGCTGATAGAGCAATCTGGGAGGATGTGCGTACTCCTAGCCCTCCAAGCCTGACCAGAAGTGAGGCTTGCAACCACTGTCCATCTTCAAGGAAAAGATTCAATTCACTCTCTTGCATGGTCTTAAGCAGAGAGTCATATTCCTTGAGTTTTGGACTGCTGAAGGCTGAGGAGCATCTCAGAAAGTAGGTAAGTTTTGGGATTGACAGGCACTTGATGAGTAGGTAGAAGGCATCGTGTGTGTCAATGTCTTTCATCCTGCTTTCCATCGTCCGGAGGTCTGAGACTTTTTTTCTAGGATCAGATCGATGGCATTGGACCCAAGAGGAGCACCAAGGAGAGTGCTATTGGCTGGATCAATGGCTCGTGCTTCTGGTAAAACGGCGCTAATATTCTGGATCACCTGTCGATTGGTAGAAACTATTTCACATTTGGTGGGGTTTAAAGAAAGGCCCAGGCTTTCTCCCATGTCTTTAATTTTACTGATGTCCTCTAGGAAAGATTCTGTTGTGCCAGCCAGGGCACCATCATCCAGGAACCAGATATTGAGCTCGCTGGAGAGTGCTTCTGTGACTTCCTTGATGACCAAGCAGAATAGAAAGGGGGCGAGAGGGTCCCCCTGTTGCACGCCCTCACATGAGTCAATTTCATGGTCCCCAAATAATAGTTGGAAGTCACACTATAATGCGATTCTATGAAGGGATAGAGGGAAGGGAAGTTTCTATAAACTGCTTGGAGAGCAGCATCCCTTCTGACTGAGTTGAAAGCGTTGGCAAAGTCCAATTTGACCAAGGCTTTTTCATTGGACATGTTTTTGATATATACACGTGCTGCGTGGGCGGCTGCTTCATAGCCTTGTTGTACACCGAAACCGAGCTAAGTTGGTTTCACCATTGCAGCAGCCTCTTGACTCACCCTTCTTACTGCAGCCTTGGCGACAAATCGCCGAAGGGTGTTGCCCACTGCAATGGGCCTGATTCAGCCATCCTTTTTCCGGAGGGCACACAATGAGGCACCAAAGAAAAGGGGTGTGATGGCCTCTGGGACAGTGCCTGCCAGGCACAGGTTGGAAAATTTAATGAGTTCAGACAGCAGCCTCTCTGAAACATCACCAAGTGCTGGATTGAGTATTTGTTTTAAGTGTTGAGGCCTTAAACCGGTGAAACCTCCTGCTGAGCCCTGTGGAAATGACAGCAGCTTTATACACATCAGCATCCTGTAAGGTTAGATGTTCTTCGCCTACTGCAATGTCAGGGAGGTCAATGTTGGTACTAGGAGCCCTGGGTGGATGTTTGTCCTTCAGAGCTTGCGCCCTACTGACGTCCTTGGGAGCAATGGTATCCTCACTGGTTATAAGCCTCAGAGCTCCAATAGTATTACCCTCTTCTATTTTTTTGCTAATTTGGGCTCTGATTTTTGAGGCGTCTGGTGTCCTGTTGTTAACATTTGCCCAGCGGGTGTTTGTCGCCCTAGGGGGAGACGGACGAGGTTGTCATCCCTTGGGAATGCATTTAATGCCCTAATAACATGTGTTGCTAGTGACTTGTCCCACCTTGGTGGGACAGCCAAACAGGCATTGCCAAAAAGCAGCAGGTTGTGCAAGGATCTGTTGTTTGAAGGAGCATCGTTGACTTTCTTCAGAAGGTCAGTGAATTTGCAAGCAGCCTGAGGGCGAGCTGCTCTGGGGATGTGTGTGTCAGAGTCCTGGTGGATGTTAATTTGATTGCAGATTTGAGGTCCTCTGTAGAGGTGAAGTCACGGTAGTTGTCAGCGCTGTCTGCTAGGAGGGGCTGTTAGTTGTTCTCATTTGGAGCTCTCCTGGAGCCTAGACATCCATTGTGTGCACGGATGTTGCCAGTTGAGGGATTGAGTGCACATTCCCTGTAGCACACCCGGCAAATGCCTCGTGAACGACGGCTTTGGCTTTGTCGTGAAGATTCCTGGGAACCCGCGACTACTTGTGACATTGCTGATATCGTGGGGGTGGGAGGGCGCCAGTTGTAGGGTGACGGGTGAAGGACAGCATGGATGGATGGGGGATGAGGGTGGGGGAGTAGCGAGCGGCGGAACTTGTAATTGGTGGAACACTAAACGGCAACACCCTTGGTCAGGAAGTCAGTGAGCCTAAGCTAGCTATATATATATATATATATATATATATATATATATATGAGAGAGTGGGTGAGATGTTATCAACAAATTTTGTTGAAAATAAGAAAAAGTTTTGGAGTGAGATTAACAAGTTAAGAAAGCCTAGAGAACAAATGGATTTGTCAGTTAAAAATAGGAGAGGAGAGTTATTAAATGGAGAGTTAGAGGTATTGGGAAGATGGAGGGAATATTTTGAGGAATTGTTAAATGTTGATGAAGATAGGGAAGCTGTGATTTCGTGTATAGGGCAAGGAGGAATAACATCTTGTAGGAGTCAGGAACAGCCAGTTGTGAGTGTGGGGGAAGTTCGTGAGGCAGTAGGTAAAATGAAAGGGGGTAAGGCAGCCGGGATTGATGGGATAAAGATAGAAATGTTAAAAGCAGGTGGGGATATAGTTTTGGAGTGGTTGGTGCAATTATTTAATAAATGTATGGAAGAGGGTAAGGTACCTAGGGATTGGCAGAGAGCATGCATAGTTCCTTTGTATAAAGGCAAAGGGGATAAAAGAGAGTGCAAAAATTATAGGGGGATAAGTCTGTTGAGTGTACCTGGTAAAGTGTATGGTAGAGTTATAATTGAAAGAATTAAGAGTAAGACGGAGAATAGGATAGCAGATGAACAAGGAGGCTTTAGGAAAGGTAGGGGGTGTGTGGACCAGGTGTTTACAGTGAAACATATAAGTGAACAGTATTTAGATAAGGCTAAAGAGGTCTTTGTGGCATTTATGGATTTGGAAAAGGCGTATGACAGGGTGGATAGGGGGGCAATGTGGCAGATGTTGCAAGTGTATGGTGTAGGAGGTAGGTTACTGAAAGCAGTGAAGAGTTTTTACGATGATAGTGAGGCTCAAGTTAGAGTATGTAGGAAAGAGGGAAATTTTTTCCCAGTAAAAGTAGGCCTTAGACAAGGAAGTGTGATGTCACCGTGGTTGTTTAATATATTTATAGATGGGGTTGTAAGAGAAGTAAATGCGAGGGTCTTGGCAAGAGGCGTGGAGTTAAAAGATAAAGAATCACACACAAAGTGGGAGTTGTCACAGCTGCTCTTTGCTGATGACACTGTGCTCTTGGGAGATTCTGAAGAGAAGCTGCAGAGATTGGTGGATGAATTTGGTAGGGTGTGCAAAAGAAGAAAATTAAAGGTGAATACAGGAAAGAGTAAGGTTATGAGGATAACAAAAAGATTAGGTGATGAAAGATTGAATATCAGATTGGAGGGAGAGAGTATGGAGGAGGTGAACGTATTCAGATATTTGGGAGTGGACGTGTCAGCGGATGGGTCTATGAAAGATGAGGTGAATCATAGAATTGATGAGGGAAAAAGAGTGAGTGGTGCACTTAGGAGTCTGTGGAGACAAAGAACTTTGTCCTTGGAGGCAAAGAGGGGAATGTATGAGAGTATAGTTTTACCAACGCTCTTATATGGGTGTGAAGCGTGGGTGATGAATGTTGCAGCGAGGAGAAGGCTGGAGGCAGTGGAGATGTCATGTCTGAGGGCAATGTGTGGTGAGAATATAATGCAGAGAATTCGTAGTTTGGAAGTTAGGAGGAGGTGCGGGATTACCAAAACTGTTGTCCAGAGGGCTGAGGAAGGGTTGTTGAGGTGGTTCGGACATGTAGAGAGAATGGAGCGAAACAGAATGACTTCAAGAGTGTATCAGTCTGTAGTGGAAGGAAGGCGGGGTAGGGGTCGGCCTAGGAAGGGTTGGAGGGAGGGGGTAAAGGAGGTTTTGTGTGCGAGGGGCTTGGACTTCCAGCAGGCATGCGTGAGCGTGTTTGATAGGAGTGAATGGAGACAAATGGTTTTTAATACTTGACGTGCTGTTGTAGTGTGAGCAAAGTAACATTTATGAAGGGATTCAGGGAAACCGGCAGGCCGGACTTGAGTCCTGGAGATGGGAAGTACAGTGCCTGCACTCTGAAGGAGGGGTGTTAATGTTGCAGTTTAAAAACTGTAGTGTAAAGCACCCTTCTGGCAAGACAGTGATGGAGTGAATGATGGTGAAAGTTTTTCTTTTTTCGGGCAACCCTGCCTTGGTGGGAATCGGCCAGTGTGATAATAAATAAAATATATATATATATATATATATATATATATATATATATATATATATATATATATATATATATATATATATATATATATATATATATATATATATATATGTCGTGCCGAATATGTAAAACTGGTCAATTAGCAAGAACTCATTTAAAATTAAGTCCTTTCAAAAATTTTCTCTTATACGTTTAAAGATATATTTTTTTTCATTAATGTTAATGTAAAAATTTTTAATTTTGCACCAAAAGAATCTCAGAAAACTTACCTAACCTTATTATAACAAGAACAATTTATTTTAGCCTAACCCAACTAAATATATTTTAAATACGTTTACAATAATTTAGTACTAAACACACACAATCAAATATATTTTTTTCGTTAGGTTGAGAATGATTTTGGCGAAATTATTGCATACACAAATTTTCACTTGTCCTATATAGCAAGATGAGTGTTGCTATTTATGCCAAGATGGCAAGTTCTGCCTGTTCGGCACGACATATACATTTACTATATATATATATATATATATATATATATATATATATATATATATATATATATATATATATATGTATATATATATATATATATATATATATATATATATGTATGTTGTGCCGAATATGTAAAACTGGTCAATTAGCAAGAACTCATTTGAAATTAAGTCCTTTCTAAAAAATTTTCTTGTAAGTTTAAAGATATATTTTTTTCTTTAATGTTAATATAAAAATTTTTAATTTTGCAGCAAAAGAATCTTAGAAAACTTACCTAACCTTATTATAACATGAACAATTTATTTTAGCCTAACCCTACTACATATATTTTAGATTTGTTTATAGTAATTTAACACTAAATAAGCACAGTGAAATATATATTTTTCGTTAGGTTCAGAACGGTTTTGGTGAAATTATTGCATACACAAATTTTCACTTGTCCTATATGGCAAGATTAACGTTGCTATTTAAGCCAAGATCGCAAGTTCTGCCTATTCGGCACTACATATATATATATATATATATATATATATATATATATATATATATATATATATATATATATATATATATATAATTTATTGTACCCACGAACAAGGGTATTGATCAATAACAACACTTCAACTAGCCAAGGAGCCGAACCCATGCTGCTTTGGCCCGCCTCATGGTGGGTGAAAACTCATGACGCCTTAATCCACAGGACACACAAACCTTAAGAGTAGCGCGTCCAGCCATGCTGGATGTTATACCAGCTACCCAAGGACATACAGTGGTGTGGATGACTCTAGGCTAAATTTCATTCTACTCCCTGTTTGGTGTACTAGTACAACGAGCAGTATATTATATTATTGTACCCAGGAACAAGTGGTATTGATCAATAACAACACTCTGACTACTAGCTGTACTAGTTGTACTAGTACACCAAACAGGGAGTAGAATGAAAATTAATCTAGAGGCATCCACATCACCGTGTGTCCTTGGGTAGCGAGTACAACATCCAGCTTGGCTCGATGCGCTTCTCTTAAGGATTGTGTGGTCACGTGGATTAAGGCGTCATGAGTTATCTCTCACCATGAAGTTGGCCAAAGCAGTGTTGGCTAGTCGCAGTGTTGTTATTGATATATATATATATAAATATATATATATATATATATATATATATATATATATATATATATATATATATATATATAAATATATATATATATATATATATATATATATATATATGCAAGGAATTCGCGAGAGCATGCGAAATATACACAAACACTGATCTCTGGCTGAAGGAGACTCGAACCTACGAACCTTAGGACAAGGTACGCAGTGCTTTACCAATCTACCCACACTGGACAATACCTTGGCGTGTAGCATCCGCTACACGTTTGATCCAAGGCAGCCAGCTTTCAGGGAGAAGGCTTACAGCTTTTCATCTCATCCCCTGCATTCATCAGCCTTACTAGAGATTTGAACAATGCAAGGAATTCGCGAGAGCATGCGAAATATACACAAACACTGATCTCTGGCTGAAGGAGACTCGAACCTACGAACCTTAGGACAAGGTACGCAGTGCTTTACCAATCTACCCACACTGGACAATACCTTGGCGTGTAGCATCCGCTACACGTTTGATCCAAGGCAGCCAGCTTTCAGGGAGACGGCTTACAGCTTTTCATCTCATCCCCTGCATGCTTCAGCCTTACTAGAGATTTGAACAATGCAAGGAATTCGCGAGAGCATGCGAAATATACACAAAAACTGTTCTCTGGCTGAAGGAGACTCGAACCTACGAACCTTAGGACAAGGTACGCAGTGCTTTACCAATCTACCCACACTGGACAATACCTTGGCGTGTAGCATCCGCTACACGTTTGATCCAAGGCAGCCAGCTTTCAGGGAGAAGGCTTACAGCTTTTCATCTCATCCCCTGCATGCATCAGCCTTACTAGAGATTTGAACAATGCAAGGAATTCGCGAGAGCATGCGAAATATACACAAACACTGATCTCTGGCTGAAGGAGACTCGAACCTACGAACCTTAGGACAAGGTACGCAGTGCTTTACCAATCTACCCACACTGGACAATACCTTGGCGTGTAGCATCCGCTACACGTTTGATCCAAGGCAGCCAACTTTCAGGGAGAAGGCTTACAGCTTTTCATCTCATCCTCTGCATGCATCAGCCTTACTAGAGATTTGAACAATGCAAGGAATTCGCGAGAGCATGCGAAATATACACAAACACTGATCTCTGGCTGAAGAAGACTCGAACCTACGAACCTTAGGACAAGGTACCCAGTGCTTTACCAATCTACCCACACTGAACAATACCTTGGCGTGTAGCATCCGCTACACGTTTGATCCAAGGCAGCCAGCTTTCAGGGAGAAGGCTTACAGCTTTTCATCTCATCCCCTGCATGCATCAGCCTTACTAGAGATTGGAACAATGCAAGGAATTCGCGAGAGCATGCGAAATATACACAAACACTGATCTCTGGCTGAAGGAGACTCGAACCTACGAACCTTAGGACAAGGTACGCAGTGCTTTACCAATCTACCCACACTGGACAATACCTTGGCGTGAAGCATCCGCTACACGTTTGATCCAAGGCAGCAAGCTTTCAGGGAGAAGGCTTACAGCTTTTCATCTCATCCCCTGCATGCATCAGCCTTACTAGAGATTTGAACAATGCAAGGAATTCGCGAGAACATGCGAAATATACACAAACACTGATCTCTGGCTGAAGGAGACTCGAACCTACGAACCTTAGGACAAGGTACGCAGTGCTTTACCAATCTACAGACACTGGACAATACCTTGGCGTGTAGCATCCGCTACACGTTTGATCCAAGGCAGCCAGCTTTCAGGGAGAAGGCTTACAGCTTTTCATCTCATCCCCTGCATGCATCAGCCTTACTAGAGATTTGAACAATGCAAGGAATTCGCGAGAACATGCGAAATATACACAAACACTGATCTCTGGCTGAAGGAGACTCGAACCTACGAACCTTAGGACAAGGTACGCAGTGCTTTACCAATCTACAGACACTGGACAATACCTTGGCGTGTAGCATCCGCTACACGTTTGATCCAAGGCAGCCAGCTTTCAGGGAGAAGGCTTACAGCTTTTCATCTCATCCCCTGCATGCATCAGCCTTACTAGAGATTTGAACAATGCAAGGAATTCGCGAGAACATGCGAAATATACACAAACACTGATCTCTGGCTGAAGGAGAATCGAACCTACGAACCTTAGGACAAGGTACACAGTGCTTTACCAATCTACCCACACTGGACAATACCTTGGCGTGTAGCATCCGCTACACGTTTGATCCAAGGCAGCCAGCCTTCAGGGATAAGGCTTACAGCTTTTCATCTCATCCCCTTGCATTGTTCAAATCTCTAGTAAGGATAATGCATGCAGGGGATGAGATGAAAAGCTGTAAGCCTTCTCCCTGAAAGCTGGCTGCCTTGGATCAAACGTGTAGCGGATGCTACACGCCAAGGTATTGTCCAGTGTGGGTAGATTGGTAAAGCACTGCTTACCTTGTCCTAAGGTTCGTAGGTTCGAGTCTCCTTCAGCCAGAGATCAGTGTTTGTGTATATTTCGCATGCTCTCGCGAATTCCTTGCATTGTTCAAATCTCTAGTAAGGCTGATGCATGCAGGGGATGAGATGAAAAGCTGTAAGCCTTCTCCCTGAAAGCTGGCTGCCTTGGATCAAACGTGTAGCGGATGCTACACGCCAAGGTATTGTCCAGTGTGGGTAGATTGGTAAAGCACTGCGTACCTTGTCCTAAGGTTCGTAGGTTCGAGTCTCCTTCAGCCAGAGATCAGTGTTTGTGTATATTTCGCATGCTCTCGCGAATTCCTTGCTTTGTTCAAATCTCTAGTAATGCTGATGCATGCAGGGGATGAGATGAAAAGCTGTAAGCCTTCTCCCTGAAAGCTGGCTGCCTTGGATCAAACGTGTAGCGGATGCTACACGCCAAGGTATTGTCCAGTGTGGGTAGATTGGTAAAGCACTGCGTACCTTGTCCTAAGGTTCGTAGGTTCGAGTCTCCTTCAGCCAGAGATCAGTGTTTATATGTATATATATATATACATATATATATATATATATATATATATATATATATATATATATATATATATATATGTCGTGCCGAATATGTAAAACTGGACAATTAGCAAGAACTCATTTAAAATTAAGTCCTTCCTGAAATTTTCTCTTACACGTTTAAAGATATATTTTTTTTCATTAATGTTACTATAAAGAGTTTTAATTTTGCACCAAAAGAATCTTAGAAAACTTACCTAACCTTATTATAACAAGAGCAATTTATTTTAGCCTATCCCAACTAAATATATTTTAAATACGTTTACAATAATTTAGTACTAAACAAACACAATCAAATATATTTTTTTCGTTAGGTTCAGAATGATTTTGGCGACATTATCGCATACACAAATTTTCACTTTTCCTATATGGCAAGATGAGCGTTGCTATTTAAGCCAAGATGGTAAGTTCTGGCTATTCGGCACGACATATATATATATATATATATATATATATATATATATATATATATATATATATATATATATATATATATATGTCTTCTTTCAGTGCACCGGCAAGAGTGTGGTGGTCGCTCGTACAGTTCAGGCATTTAGTTGAACCGGTGGTCGAGCAGGCCTTAAAGTCGTGCCCTCCACAGCCACAGGTGAAGCAGAATTTTTCGTCTTTGATAGGACAGTCTATGGTGGTGTGCAGGTAAGAGTAGCAGTTCCAGCACTGCGAGGTGTGTTGATATCTTTTGGCTTCGATGTGCCTTGGACTGATGTAATAATAGAAGATGGCCATACCGTCAGCGAGAGCTCAGGCAGCCATTCTTACGTTAGTAAAGGTGATCTTCAGCATTGACGAAGCATTAGGGATTTTGGAGATGTGATCCACGGTAGCCCAGGGATTCTGATCTTCTATTGAAGCCTTGAGATTATCGATGAGTTTGTAGTAATCACCCTCTTAAGTCGTTTGAGGAAGACAGCCCTCTTGGCCTTCAGGGCTGGAGAAGACATGACTTTGAATCCTTGTTAAGTAAGAGTGAGTGTGACAGTCTTGATGATGAGTTTATATGCCTTGAAATTGTCGTTGCAGACAACGCTGAAGGCGTCATTTAGCGTGAGAATCGCATTAAACTTGACCTGCAGGCTACCCTTGATGTCGTTTACTGTCCCACTGCTGGGTTTGATCTTCACAGGATTGGAGCAGTTCGTCTTGGCGAACCATTGATGAAGGTAGTGCTCAGAGGTAAAGATTTCCCTTCCCAACGGGGATCGTATAGAGACGGAGAGTGTCTGGAACTGGACAGGCAATTAAAGTCAGTACCTGACCAGCCGAGCTCTGGCTCGTATGTCGGTTTACGTGCAGCCAACAGTAGCAGCCTGGTTGATCTGGCCCTAATCCACCACGAGACCTGGTCACGGACCTGCTCGTGGGAGTGCTGACCCCCGAAAATCCTTAGAGGTATACTCCAGGTACACACCCACCACACAGACCCATTCTCTGGTGTCTATGCCAAAATTTGCTACTCAGCAAATTTGAGGATGGTGTAAATTACGGGTTGATGTACAACATCAACACTGATCCTACTGACGTAGATCAACATAACTGATAGTGAAAGGGTTAATAAAATAGATGGTGGTACAAAGCTGACTCTGTAATATATTGTTGACACCTGAAAGTTATTCACTGAACTCAAATTTGCATTAAGTATAATGATACGCTGAGCATAATGGTGTACTGCAGTACAGAAGGGCCCCACTTACACAGCAGGTTATGTTCCGGGCTACTGCTGTAAAGCAAAAATCGCTGTAAAGTGAAACATGCCCTTTTCTCACTTTCAAATGTTTATAAAAGCCTGATAACATCTTTACAGTATCATATATTAAATAAGCAATAGCTTGTAGTGAGTGGTGAATATAGTTATTGTAGGCAGTCTGAATAGATGAAGAATGGATGTAATTGAAAACCGCCTCATTAGTGACACTGTAGGGTAAAGCGCTGTAAAGCAGGGCCTTCCTATACATGAGAAAAATATCTAGCAAGGAGGACACTACTGCAATGAGAAGTTATAGTATACTATATATAAACTTCAAATATTTGAAGATTTTTTTATTCCAACAACTACATAAATGAAGTATTGGTTCAGTCCTCTACTAATTAATTATTAGAACATAACCATTATGGGAACAAAGACTGTGCGCATCATTGATCTCAGTCTATCATTTGATTTTGTACACTGTAATTGAATTAACTCTTCTTAATTTTTCTTGATTTTTGGCACCATTTAACAAAAGCTTTATATCTATTGTTGGACCAAATGGAAGTGGCAAGGGAAATGTTATTGATTCCATGCATTTCGTTTTTGGTTACAGTATTCAAAAAATTCAGTGTAAGAAAATATTTTTCCTGATCAATGAATCTGAAAAAAACATCAGAATGTCCAGAACTGAACAGTTTTTGTACATTTTCAGATCATTAACAAGGATTCTGATGACTCTGAGGTTGTTCCCGATTCACACCTCGTTGCCTCACGCACCACTTTTCATTATAATTCATCCTTCTATCAGATAAGTGGTAAGAGCTGCCTGTTTTAGGCTGTTGCAAAAAAAAAAAAAAAAAAAAAAAAAAAAAAAAAAAAAAAAAAAAAAAAAAAAAAAAAAAAAAAAAAAAAAAAAAAAAAAACTTGGAACCTATTGCAGTGACCAAGACCACAATCGCTTCCTCATTCTTCAGGGTGAAGTCGAACAGATTGCTGTGATGAAGCCCAAAGCTCTAATAAAACATGACACTGGAATGCTCGAGCTTCTGTAGGATATTTTTGGATCATCAAGATTCAAAGAGCAGATAGAATTACTGTCCAAGAGAGTAGAGGAATTAAACGAAGCACGAGAACAGGGTAAAATTCGTGAAGAAAGAAAAGGATGAGCTAGAGGATGCCAAAGATGCTGCTATACAACGCTTGAGGCTGGAAAATCAAGTAACACACAATATACACATTTCTACACTGAAACTATTTAGACTCTTCAAGAAGAAAGGAAAAATCAAAGACTAAGAAGCAAGAAACTGACGACATTATGAGTGAAGTGAAGAAAGAACTAGTGGAACACAATGGACATAAAAAAGATAAAGAAGAGGAAATAAAAAATCCTGGAAGGAAATTGGAGAAAATTAGCAAGATAAAGGAAGAATGTTCATAGAAATTTAAAACCTTGGACAGTGAAGATGTTAAAACCCACGAAGATGTTAAGTACAGAAATCAATAGGGGGAGAAAGTCAGTTCAGTGGTGAAAAAGGTAGATTAAAAAAGCTGGAGAAAGTGTCTGAAAAAATGAGGAAGGCATACAGGAGCGTCAGACACTGAGAGATTATGTGGAAAATGTGAGGAAGAAAGAAGAGACAGCATATCACAAAGTCATGTCTACTCTCAACTCTGAAGCTCAGCAGCTGCAGAATGAAAACGCTAAATTTGAAACTCAGTGTACTGACCATAGAAAGGAAGTTCATGAGGTTAATAGTGAGCTTCATGTTGCTCAGTCTGAATTAAATATTTACCAGAGTACAGAACGAAATGAATAAAAAGGAAACTCGAACAGATCTTTGCAGGATTGTAGAAGGCCAAGGATACTGTCTGTCCAAGAACCAAAAAAACAATTAAATAACAAATATGGGAGACAGTATACCAAGAAGTGAAGAATAGCTAAAATATGACTTGCAGAATCTTCAACGTGTAGTTCCTGAACAGCAGAACATAAAGGAGCAGCTGAGAACTGTGAGAGCGAATGTAGTCATCACAGTCTCGTGGAAGAGTCCTTGATGCTGTTTTGGAACAGTGTAACTCGAAGAAACTGGCAGTTTGGTGCAGTCATCACAGTCTGGTGAAAGAGTTTTTGATGATCTCATGGAACAGAGAAATAAGGGAAGAATTACCGGCATGTTTGGCTGATTGGGTGATGTAGGAGGCATTGATGAAAAATATGATGTATTTAGCACAGCTTGTGGACCACTGGACAATATAGCTATGGATTCAGTGGACATTGGTGAGGAAAGTGTAAGTTTTATTGAAAGGAACAATATTGGTACAGCTGCCTTCATAGCTATGGACAAGATGTAAAAATGGAGGGGCCATTGCGAGAGATCAGTGGAAACTCCAGGAAATGTACCTCGCCGCTTTGATTTAGTGAGAATGAACGATGACAGATTGAAACGGCTATTTATTATGCTTTAAGGGATACTCTTGTAGCAACTGACATAGATCAAGCTTCACGTATTAGATATGGCAGAGAGCAACGTCGTTTAGTATCTCTAAAAGGAGAGTTGAGTTAACCCTCAAGTACTATGAGTAGAGGCTGGAGGTCAGTTCATTGTGGTCGCATGGGTAAGCAAAGAACTCTTGTCAATATTGATCGTAGTGAAGCTGAGTGTGTACAGGCAGAAGGTGATAAACTGACACGACAAGCTGGACAACTTCATAGTGAACGTCCTGACCTTGGAGACTCCGTCCAAAACCTAACGAAGGATTTGAAGACGGTAAATTGAATAATGAGAAATAAAAAATGGAAGTTGAAGCGACTCAGCAGCATCTTGTGTCCTTCCAAGACCAGAAAGTAAAACAGGAGGTGAAAGTTAAGTCTGTTAAACCGACACAACAAAGATAAAGAAGATGGAGAAGAATATTGAGAAGATGAAGGTTTATAAGGCAAGAGCAGCATCCGCTCAAGAAGGTGAAACAGAAGTTACTAAAATTTATGAAACAATTATTGAAGTGACCGCTGAAAAAATCAAATCGCTCAAAAAACTTTGGACAGTGTTAAGAAGAAAGTTAAGAACGTTAATGCAGAAATTATCAGACTTCAAGTTTGTGAATATCTAATACAGTGAATATTCAAAACTAAATTAAATATTTTCCTATCAGTATGTATGAGTTTCAGTTGAAATTTGTTAATTACATCAGTTTAAACCCAGTAAATTACCCCGGTTCTAACACAATAAATTACTCACTTTTAACCCAGTAAATTACTTCAGTTCTACCCTAGTAAATTACTCAGTTCTATCCCAATAAATTACATTAATTAGAGCTCTGATTAAATGAAGGTATTAAATAAGAGGTAGTAGGTTGTTAGACAGCAACCACCCAGGGAGGTACTACCGTCCTGTGGTAGTAGGTTGGTAGACAGCAACCACCCAGGGAGGTACTACCGTCCTGTGGTAGTAGGTTGGTAGACAGCAACCACCCAGGGAGGTACTACCGTCCTGTGGTAGTAGGTTGGTAGACAGCAACCACCCAGGGAGGTGCTACCCTCCTGTGGTAGTAGGTTGGTAGACAGCAACAACCCAGGGAGGTGCTACCCTCCTGTGGTAGTAGGTTGGTAGACAGCAACCACCCAGGGAGGTAAAACCGTCCTGTAGTAGTAGGCTGGTAGACAGCAACCACCCAGGGAGGTACTACCGTCCTGTGGAAGTAGGTTGTTAGACAGCAACCACCCAGGGAGGTGCTACCCTCCTGTGGTAGTAGGTTGTTAGACAGCAACCACCCAGGGAGGTGCTACCCTCCTGTGGTAGTAGGTTGTTAGACAGCAACCACCCAGGGAGGTACTACCGTCCTGTGGTAGTAGGTTGGTGGACAGTAACCACCCAGGGAGGTACTACCGTCCTGTGGTAGTAGGTTGGTAGACAGCAACCACCCAGGGAGGTACTACCGTCCTGTGGTAGTAGGTTGGTAGACAGCAACCATCCAGGGAGGTGCTACCCTCCTGTGGTAGTAGGTTGTTAGAGAGCAACCACCCAGGGAGGTGCTACCGTCCTGTGGTAGTAGGTTGTTAGACAGCAAGCACCCAGGGAGGTGCTACCCTCCTGTGGTAGTAGGTTGTTAGACAGCAACCACCCAGGGAGGTGCTACCCTCCTGTGGTAGTAGGTTGTTAGACAGCAACCACCCAGGGAGGTGCTACCCTCCTGTGGTAGTAGGTTGGTGGACAGTAACCACCCAGGGAGGTACTACCGTCCTGTGGTAGTAGGTTGGTAGACAGCAACCACCCAGGGAGGTACTACCGTCCTGTGGTAGTAGGTTGGTAGACAGCAACCACCCAGGGAGGTGCTACCCTCCTGTGGTAGTAGGTTGTTAGACAGCAACCACCCAGGGAGGTACTACCGTCCTGTGGTAGTAGGTTGGTAGACAGCAACCACCCAGGGAGGTACTACCGTCCTGTGGTAGTAGGTTGGTGGACAGTAACCACCCAGGGAGGTGCTACCCTCCTGTGGTAGTAGGTTGTTAGACAGCAACCACCCAGGGAGGTGCTACCCTCTTGTGGTAGTAGGTTGGTGGAGAGTAACCACCCAGGGAGGTGCTACCCTCCTGTGGTAGTAGGTTGGTGGACAGTAACCACCCAGGGAGGTGCTACCCTCCTGTGGTAGTAGGTTGGTAGACAGTAACCACCCAGGGAGGTACTACCGTCCTGTGGTAGTAGGTTGTTAGACAGCAACCACCCAGGGAAGTACTACCGTCCTGTGGTAGTAGGTTGGTAGACAGCAACCACCCAGGGAGGTGCTACCCTCCTGTGGTAGTAGGTTGTTAGACAGCAACCACCCAGGGAGGTACTACCGTCCTGTGGTAGTAGGTTGGTAGACAGCAACCACCCAGGGAGGTACTACCGTCCTGTGGTAGTAGGTTGGTAGACAGCAACCACCCAGGGAGGTGCTACCCTCCTCTGGTAGTATGTTGTTAGACAGCAACCACCCAGGGAGGTACTACCGTCCTGTGGTAGTAGGTTGGTAGACAGCAACCACCCAGGGAGGTACTACCGTCCTGTGGTAGTAGGTTGTTAGACAGCAACCACCCAGTGAGGTACTACCGTCCTGTGGTAGTAGGTTGGTAGACAGCAACCTCCCAGGGAGGTACTACCGTCCTGTGGTAGTAGGTTGGTAGACAGCAACCACCCAGGGAGGTACTACCGTCCTGTGGTAGTAGGTTGGTAGACAGCAACCACTCAGGGAGGTACTACCGTCCTGTGATAGTAGGTTGGTAGACAGCTACCTCCCAGGGAGGTACTACCGTCCTGTGGTAGTAGGTTGGTAGACAGCAACCACCCAGGGAGGTGCTACCCTCCTGTGGTAGTAGATTGTTAGACAGCAACCACCCAGGGAGGTACTACCGTCCTGTGGTAGTAGGTTGGTAGACAGCAACCACCCAGGGAGGTACTACCGTCCTGTGGTAGTAGGTTGGTAGACAGCAACCACCCAGGGAGGTGCTACCCTCCTGTGGTAGTAGGTTGTTAGACAGCAACCACCCAGGGAGGTACTACCGTCCTGTGGTAGTAGGTTGGTAGACAGCAACCACCCAGGGAGGTACTACCGTCCTGTGGTAGTAGGTTGTTAGACAGCAACCACCCAGTGAGGTACTACCGTCCTGTGGTAGTAGGTTGGTAGACAGCAACCTCCCAGGGAGGTACTACCGTCCTGTGGTAGTAGGTTGGTAGACAGCAACCACCCAGGGAGGTGCTACCGTCCTGTGGTAGTAGGTTGGTAGACAGCAACCTCCCAGGGAGGTACTACCGTCCTGTGGTAGTAGGTTGGTAGACAGCAACCACCCAGGGAGGTACTACCGTCCTGTGGTAGTAGGTTGGTAGACAGCAACCACTCAGGGAGGTACTACCGTCCTGTGATAGTAGTTTGATAGACAGCAACCTCCCAGGGAGGTACTACCGTCCTGTGATAGTAGGTTGATAGACAGCAACCACCCAGTGAGGTACTACCGTCCTGTGGTAGTAGGTTGATAGACAGCAACCACCCAGTGAGGTACTACCGTCCTGTGGTAGTAGGTTGGTAGACAGCAACCACCCAGGGAGGTACTACCCTCCTGTGGTAGTAGGTTGGTAGACAGCAACCACCCAGTGAGGTACTACCGTCCTGTGGTAGTAGGTTGGTAGACAGCAACGACCCAGGGAGGTGCTACCCTCCTGTGGTAGTAGGTTGTTAGACAGCAACCACCCAGGGAGGTACTACCGTCCTGTGGTAGTAGTTTGGTAGACAGCAACCACCCAGGGAGGTACTACCGTCCTGTGGTAGTAGGTTGTTAGACAGCAACCACCCAGTGAGGTACTACCGTCCTGTGGTAGTAGGTTGGTAGACAGCAACCTCCCAGGGAGGTACTACCGTCCTGTGGTAGTAGGTTGGTAGACAGCAACCACCCAGGGAGGTACTACCGTCCTGTGGTAGTAGGTTGGTAGACAGCAACCTCCCAGGGAGGTACTACCGTCCTGTGGTAGTAGGTTGGTAGACAGCAACCACCCAGGGAGGTACTACCGTCCTGTGGTAGTAGGTTGGTAGACAGCAACCACTCAGGGAGGTACTACCGTCCTGTGATAGTAGGTTGATAGACAGCAACATCCCAGGGAGGTACTACCGTCCTGTGATAGTAGGTTGATAGACAGCAACCACCCAGTGAGGTACTACCGTCCTGTGGTAGTAGGTTGATAGACAGCAACCACCCAGTGAGGTACTACCTTCCTGTGGTAGTAGGTTGGTAGACAGCAACCACCCAGGGAGGTACTACCGTCCTGTGGTAGTAGGTTGGTAGACAGCAACCACCCAGGGAGGTACTACCGTCCTGTGGTAGTAGGTTGGTAGACAGCAACCTCCCAGGGAGGTACTACCGTCCTGTGGTAGTAGGTTGGTAGACAGCAACCACCCAGTGAGGTACTACCGTCCTGTGATAGTAGGTTGATAGACAGCAACCACCCAGGGAGGTACTACCGTCCTGTGGTAGTAGGTTGGTAGACAGCAACCACCCAGTGAGGTACTACCGTCCTGTGGTAGTAGGTTGGTAGACAGCAACCACCCAGTGAGGTACTACCGTCCTGTGGTAGTAGGTTTGTAGACAGCAACCACCCAGTGAGGTACTACCGTCCTGTGGTAGTAGGTTGGTAGACAGCAACCACCCAGTGAGGTACTACCGTCCTGTGGTAGTAGGTTGGTAGACAGCAACCACCCAGTGAGGTACTACCGTCCTGTGATAGTAGGTTGGTAGACAGCAACCACCCAGTGAGGTACTACCGTCCTGTGATAGTAGGTTGGTAGACAGCAACCACCCAGTGAGGTACTACCGTCCTGCCAATAGAGCCTAAACTGGAAGCCTGTAATTGCTCTACATGATGGTAGGATTGCTGGTGCCTTTTTTCTGTCTCATAAACACACAAGGTAACAGGTAGATCGTTCTACTTCTACTTACACATAGATGACACTACACTTGCATGTACACACATATGTATACACACCCATCTGAGTTTTTTCTATTTACTTAATAGTTCTCGTTCATTTTCTTTTATATCCATTGGGAAGTGAAAAAGAATTCTTCCTCCATAAGCTATTGCGTGTCGTAAGAGGCGACTAAAATGTCGAGAGCAAGTGGTTAGTAACCCCTTTTCCTGTATAACTTACTCAATGTAAGAAGGAAAACTTTCATTTTTTTTCAAGTCTCCCTGCCTCGGTGGGATACGGCAGGTGCGTTAAAAAAAAGTGGAACATTGTACAATAAATATATTTTGAGAGGTGGCCATCAAGACTGGGGAGCGTAACACCAAGAAAACAAAGATTGAAAGAAGATTGCTGGAATGGATGCTGAGATTACAGAGGTACAAAATGAATTAATAGTCATGCAGGGTAAGAGGACTACAATTCAAGGTGAAGCAAAAAGATGCTGTAGCAGTTGCAGTATCTTACAGCAAGTTACTTATTGTTTCACTTTCTTTTACGAACACAGATAAAACATTGACACAAGAAATAGACGAGGCCAGGCTTGTGAAGATATCAAGATTAGTATGAATTGAAGTTAGTTAAGTTACCAGCCTCATCTGACTGCTTCCTACCTTCATATATTTGTCATATTACACAAGTAAACCGGTTACACTTTTTTACTGCGTAACGTAAATAATGTCCTGGCTCCTAGGGGTTAACAACCAGCCTAGTTTAGGGGCATTTAAAATATTAAACCACATAAACCAGCCTAGGGCCATGCTTGTTCCTTCACATAAATTATGCAGTGCTAATTAAATGTCCAGTACTGAATTTATATGAAAGGACACAAAATCTCAACTATACAATAATATATATATATATATATATATATATATATATATATATATATATATATATATATATATATATATTAACAGTAAATTAACATATAAATCATACAACCTTTTCTACATTAAGAAATCACTAAACACCAGTACTCCTTTACCAAATACACAGTGTTAAGACCACCTTCCAAATATTACCAACTAGTACACTACTACTAGTAGTTTTTAATGTATACAAACAGTGGGGCTATGACACTCCCCCTTCCGCCGGCCTGTAAGACTTCCCATAAAATACTCCGCGAGTACTCCACTACACACGCCCATGAAAGCACCAAAACCAATAAAATAACGTATAGCCTAAATTACCCAATATCACCCCCTTACTTATACAAACATTAAACTATGACGTCTTGCTCCAGCCAACACTCTCCTCCTCCTGACTCAGACACACACCTCACCTGCTCCTGTCCTCTCCTGGCTACTCTTCAGGACTAATACGCGTCCGGTTTCAGAATTAATCCCGTAAACTGACATTATATAGGGAGCATTATTTATACACATATTTTACAACACTGCGTACTACTCTCACATAATAATCTAAAACTTAGGACGTTGTTTTGGTTCGGCTTGGCCTTTTTATTCTTTCATATTTATTGCAATTCTTCAGTTGAATATTAGTTTTGAAGCCTAAAATTAAGTTAAACCCCCTTCCCCCTTCCCCTTCCACCTTTCCCCCTCCCCCTTCCTCCCTTCCCCCCTCCCTTCCTTCCCAAACTCCTATACACTATTTTATTTTTTGTAAAATTACCAACAGTTTAGAATTAAAATATGTTACAAGTTACACACAACAAATGTACCTGTATGTGTTAGGTACGACGTCACGACACATGCACATGTACCTGTATGCGTTAGGTACAAGATCACAACGCATGTAACTGTATGTGTTAGGTACAAGGTCACAACATATGTAACTATATATGTTAGGTACAAGATCACAACACATGTAACTGCATGTGTTAGGTTCACACAAGCATCTAATACAATATTTTACTGCAAGTAGGTTTTGGGCTGCAGGAGTGTACTGTCTGGACGATATTACAGGAGTGTAACGTAGCTAAATGTGGCTATAATTGAATTACTCATGTGTTGTTGTAGCTGCCATATAATGTACAGTAGTTGTAGTAGCTGTCACATTAAGTAGACTTCTACAAGCACAGTAGTTGTAGTAGATACCAAACTAAGTAGACTTCTACAAGCACAATAGTTGTTGTAGCCTCCACATTAAGTACGGTAGTTGTAGTAGCTGTCACATTAAATAGAGTTCTACAAGTACAGTAGTTGTAGTAGCTATCACATTAGTAGTTGTTGTAGCTACCACATTAAGTAGAATTCTACAAGTACAATAGCTACTGTAGCTGCCACATTAAGTAAAATACTACATCTCCAGTACTAGTTACATCCAGGTAATAAGGTGTTGACCAGACAGTTGCTTCTGTCTGATGTTTTCATGTAATAACTTATTATCGTGAGCATAACTTCGTAGTACTATTGGTTACATCATTTATAATCCTCCAGAAGTGTCACAATTCAGTATTAATCGTAGGTTATCAGTATCCCAGCACCACACATTCACAGTAACAACTGCACTACCTCACCTTCCCTCCGTCACAAAATTGATTTTCTCTCCCATTTTTCACTTTGCATATGAAACTCTCCTAAAAGTGAAAAAAAAAAATGCAACAAAAATGTTCTTTTGACCCATGACTGTTATTTTTCATTGCTATGACCTTATTCATAGATCTTTGTTGATAAATATATTTCTTTTGGAGAATAAAGCAAAGAAGGAGTGTTAATAATTTAAGTGTGTTAAAATTATGTATATGGAAGATCATATTTAAAAGTATTTGTCTTAAATTCCATTGTTTATCAGATACATTAATATCTTACTTATGTTCGGTTTATATTGTCCCTTAAACTGTGTTCTAGTATGTAAGTGATGACTGTGTTTACAGTGCCCTAGTATGTAAGTGATGACTGTGTTTACAGTGCCCTAGCATGTAAGTGATGACTGTGTTTACAGTGCACTAGTATGTAAGTGATGACTGTGTTTACAGTGCACTATTATGTAAGTGATGACTGTGTTTACAGTGCACTAGTGTTGCAACCCCTGAATGGGTTACAATGATTATTATGTATATATATATATAATGTATATTACCTTTTCATATAATTTTATATTGCTTATATTTGCGATAATAGCTAAATCGTAAATGTATTGCTTTATATTGTTATTTGACTTATGTTGTTAGAATGTAACATATTATGTGCTCAGGTCAAGTCTTGATTGTCTAACTACTGTAATTATCGCTTGTTGCTCGTTATACTGCCGGCTTCTGCTTCTTGCTGGGCGACTGCTGCCCACGGAGCTATCACGTGATCGAGGGGGGGGGGTGTCCTCACCTCACGTGAAGTATTCAGTCTGCTCTAGACTCACTTGGTGGTTGGACAGATTGTCTGTCTCATTATTCTTGTTAGTTCTGTAGAACTCTGTTCACAGAACCTTGTATAGACTTAGTGATTTTCGACGTTGTACTGAGGTTGTGTGTCTCATAGACACTCTGAGTAACTCAGGTCCTGAGCTGTAACTTCTCACTTAATTTGTACTGGTCTCTGTGTATTGTCACAGTCGGGTATTTTCTTATGCTGAACTTAGATTCAGTATTATGGGAGTTTTGTAACTTTTGTGGAGGATCTGCTGATGGTCCCTACTTAGTGTCGTTATATTATCTCCTTGTTCCTGATTCTGTGTCGCAGTCGCTTGTTATATTGCTATTGGGCTTAGCATTCTTTTTGTTGTTCAAGCAGACTGTTCTGGTTGCCAGTCGGTCAAGAAGTTAGTTTATTAGAGGACTTTGTCAGTCACTAGTTTAAGTCTAGTTGAGTCGTGAGACATAACGAACTACTTAGAGCACTTACACGCATACACAAACTTGTACATATTTGTAATATCTTATTAAATGTTAATGTACCAGACGGTACTTAAGAATTATAAATGTGATATGTGCTTTCAGCACAATAATATTGAACTCGAGAGATGTGATATTATTTTGATTACTGTGATTAATTTAATTTAATTTAATTTAATTTGATAATATACCTCTAGACAACTTAATGATTAATAAATTTATTAAATTTTAATTTCTCTAGTTAGTAGCCTACCAGTTGTAATCCTGAAGCACTATTCAATCATATTAAATATTAATGGATAATTGGACAAGGATACTGACTACTTGTTACGAAAACCCAGTAACAGGCTGGATGCTAGAAGGGCAGTCCTTTCTAGTATTACCTGGAGATCTCTAAGCTTTTAGAATCGCGTTTTTTGTAACAACTAGTATGTAAGTGATGACTGTGTTTACAGTGCATTAGTATGTAAGTGATGACTGTGTTTACAGTGCACTAGTATGGAAGTGATGACTGTGTTTACAGTGCACTAGTATGTAAGTAATGACTATGCCCAGGGTACTAGTACCCACAATTTTTCATACCTTCAAATCTGTCACCTGCCAATATTTTTTACCTAATCACAATTCTTTGGATCTTCCACAATCTCTTCATACTTTTGAAAAAATCTTATCATGATTGTGGGTTGCATCTTGGGCGAGAGGATTGAATGATAGACCCAAATAAAAAATAAGATCCACACTTACAAATAATACACAAACTTGTTTAGGGGGATGAGATTATAACCGCCAGGACAACAGTCACACCGGCTTATCTTACTCAAGTTAGTGTTGAGTGAGCATACCTCAGATATTGGAAATAAATGGTATAAAATACCGACACAATGGAAATATAAACACATATGCAGTATAATGTGGTCCTTTACTGACAACGTTTCACCCACACAGTGGGTTTTTTCAAGTCACAAAGAGATCTACCTGGGGTGGAAGGTACGCGAGTATTTGTAGTCAGATTCAGAATGCTGAGGTCAGGTGGAGAATGCTGCATCTGATGACCCCTCAAGGAAGGTTCCTTGATGTTGGTGAGGGGCTCTTGATTTAGGGAATTGGATCTGTGCTCCAGTTCCCCGAATTAAGCCTGAATGCCTTCCACATCCCCCCCCCAGGCGCTGTATAATCCTCCGGGTTTAGCGCTTCCCCCTTGATTATAATAATAATAATGCATCTGATGATCTACCGAGTGGGGTTATAGAGTCTAAAATCTTGGGTAGCTTGGAAGGGAGATTGGATAAGTTTGTGAGCAGACCTTCTGCAGTGTTCTTCCATTCCTATGTTCTTATGTGGGATAGCGATGAAGAAGTTTCTTGGCAAGTGGTTCAATTACGTTATAGAAGCCATTGTTCTGGTTGAAGTTGTTGGATATAAAAATAAGTGATGATTCCAGGATTCTTCGGTATTGAGTGTTGTCTTCTGTGGCGATAAGTCTTGAGTTTCTTAGTTTATCAAGTGGTTGTGTGAATTACGGTGTTGCACACAGGCATTCCTTGTATCGTCAGACCTGCTTGCGTATTGGTGTTGTGAAATACGCGTTTGGAGGTCCCTTGATGTTTCGCCCACATATGATTTGTTGCAGTCATTACAAGGGATTATGTATACCCCTGCAGAGGGTGGAAGCTTGTCCTGTCTATCACTGGTAATGTCCTTGATGGTCGTGGTTGTGGAGGTAGATACTTGGAATGAGGTATTGGAAAAGATGTTGGAAACGTGTTTGGCAATGGAGTTGGTGGGGAGGACTATGTATCTCTTCTCGCAGTGTCTTCTCTGGGTGTGTTGAAGATGTTTAATGCCCGCCGTCTGCAGTCTCTGATGAAGTGACGAGGATAGTGGAGTTTAGAAAATACTTGTTCAATTATAGTGCATTCTTCCACAAGAAACTCATTGCTGCAGATTCTGAGTGCACGCAGGAAGAAGCCTATAATTACACCACGTTTAGTTTTGGTGTCGTGGTGAGAGTAGAAGTGCAGAAGATCGTTTTGGTTGGTGGGTTTTCGATAGACTTTAAACCGAAGTTCGTGGTCAGCTTTGCAGAGAAGAACATCAAGGAAAGGAAGAGTTTAGCAGAAGACACGACCATCATGGTCACAACCGCTGATAAAGGAGGTGGTGTTGCTATCATGAACACTGACGATTACAGGAACAAAATGCTCAATCTACTTAATGACCCAGATACGTACAAACCTCTCACAACTAACCAAGTGGACACGACCTTACTAAAACTTTTCTTCAAAGGACTCGCCGCATTCTGAGGGGCTCAGAACAAGGGAAGAAACTTCTGCACACCATGCCCAACAACCCCAGGCCTGCCAGAATGTACGGCCTGCCAAAAACTCACAAGCCTGGTATCCCACTGAGGCCCATATCCTCGGGAATAGGCAGTACTCCCCACCAGCTCTCAGGAATTCTCGCAAAGCACCTCTCTAAACTCTTGGGCACTATCAGTCCAGCACATTTGAAACACTCGGGTGATCTTCTCAATCGCATTCGCAACATCAACATCAGGAACAAGAAACTTTCCAGCCTTGTCGTGACTTCCCTATTCACCAAAGTACCTACTACACAAGCCATCGATCTCTTGCGCAGGAAAATTGACGATTCACTTGATCTTCCTATTCCAGCCAGCGATTTCATCGACCTTGTTGAACTATGTGTTGGCTTTACGTGTTTCTCTTTCGAAAATCACCTCTTTCAGCAGACTTTTGGACTACCCATGGGTTCGTCACTCAGTGCGGTCCTGGCGAACCTATACATGGAACATCTAGAAGCCGAACGTTTCTCCACCATTATTCCTTCGTCTGTCACCTGGCTCCGTTATGTTGACGACATTCTCCTCATAACTCCTAGACGCTTCAACGTTCAAGCTCTCCAAGACAAGCTCAACCAGGTCGAGCCTTCAATCCAGTTCGTACTTGAAGAAGAAGTCGACAACACTCTTCCTTTCCTTGATGTTCTTCTCTGCAAAGCTGACCACGAACTTCGTTTTAAAGTCTATCGAAAACCCACCAACCAGAACGATCTTCTCCACTTCTACTTTCACCACGACACCAAAACTAAACGTGGTGTAATTGTAGGCTTCTTCCTGCGTGCACTCAGAATCTGCAGCAATGATTTTCTTGAGGAAGAATGCACTATAATTGAACAAGTATTTTCTAAACTCCACTATCCTCGTCACTTCATCAGAGACTGCAGACGACAGGCATTAAACATCTTCAACACACCCAGAGAAAACACTGCCGAGAAGAGATACATAGTCCTCCCCACCAACTCCATTGCCAAACACGTTTCCAACATCTTTTCCAATACGTCATTCTAAGTATCTACCTCCACAACCACGACCATCAAGGACATTACCAGTAACAGACAGGACAAGCTTCCATCCTCTGCAGGGGTATACATAATCCCTTGTAATGACTGCATCAAATTATACGTGGGCGAAACATCAAGCGACCTCCAAACACGTATTTCAGAACACCAATACGCAAGCAGGTCTGACGATACAAGGAATGCCTGTGTACAACACCGTAATTCACACAACCACTTGATAAACTAAGAAACTCAAGACTCATAGCCACAGAAGACAGCACTCAGTACCGAAGAATCCTGGAATCATCACTTATTTCTATATCCAACAACTTCAACCAGAATAGTGGCTTCTATAACATAGCTGAACTACTTGCGAAGAAACTTCTTCATATCCCACATAAGAACATAGGAATGGAGGAACACTGCAGAAGGTCTGCAGCAGACCTTCTGCTCACAAACTTATCCAATCTCCCTTCCAAGCTACCCAAGATTTTAGACTCTATAACCCCACTCGGTAGATCATCAGATGCAGCATTCTCCACCTGACCTCAGCATTCTAAACCTGACTATAAATACTCGCGTACCTTCCACCCCAGGTAGATCTGTTTGTAACTTGAAAAAGCCCACTGTGTGGGCGAAACGTTGTCAATAAAGGATCACATTATACTGCTTATGTGTTTATATTTCCATAGCTCAGATATTACTATAATATCATACACAACTTGTGTGTATGGTATTATAGATAGCAGGCACTACTACCACAATGCATATAAGTTAAGTTTACTTCTCTGGGTTATGCCATATTTTACCGAAATTTATAACCAGTGTATACATGTAGTGTCAGGTGGGTGGGTGCACTGGGGTGCAGAGACAAAAAAATACCTATTTCGTTAGAACACAGGAATTATATAAGCAGTCACTCATGTTTTAGAGATTATGATCATATAATACTTCAGTTCCTTTAACAGTTATAAAAACAAGTTCCAAATATTTTGTGTATAAATATTATTTAAGTACAGGAAGGCACCACTTATATGGCAGGTTAGGTTCCAGGCTGCCGCCGTAAAGCGAATCACACCTCTCTCTCTCTCTCTCTCTCTCTCTCTCTCTCTCTCTCTCTCTCTCTCTCTCTCTCTCTCTCTCTCTCTCTCTCTCTCTCTCTCTCTCCCTCTCTCTCTTTCTCTCTTTCTCTCTCTCTCTCTCTCTCTCTCTCTCTCTCTCTCTCTCTCTCTCTCTCTCTCTCTCTCTCTCTCTCTCTCTCTCTCTTTAAAATGCATATAAATGTCTGATAACATGTTTACACTATTGTATATTAAGTTAGCAATACAGCTGGGCAAAGAAAAAATTAAAAAGTAAAATGCACATACAGTACACTCATTACTGTAAAATATTTGTAGTCACAATGTGAGACGGATTAATGAAAATGTCTATAATATCGTAATTTACGACATTTAAAGTGCCCCAGAGCGATTATTATTATTTTTAATATTATACTGATTGCCATCGACATACTATATTTATTGAGTTTAATCATTTCTAACTTGGCATTTAAAGTAAGAGACTTATGAGTTCTCTTTTTTTTATCACAACTAACTTTAGATGTCATCGTCAACGAGAGAGAACAAGAGAGACAAACAAAGTGAATGGGTGGAGGGCGGTACACGAACACAGTTCATACGCGTTCATATCGCATCTTCCATGTGTTTGTGAAGCTTTTTCCCCACAATACACATTACACTGTGCACAAGTTGTCTTCACCTTGCTGCAGTAGAATATAGAACAGCAACACTCCCATTCGTATGCAACAAACCATTTTTAGAGCAAATGATGCTACGAGTAAATGTATACAAAGGAACATTTTTCTACAGTTACCCCAGTAATACTGTACTGTACACAGCTCCTCTGGTGTTGGACTAGAGAAAATGAATTCTTGGTTACTGCTACAAGCCACTCGGCTACACATCTCACATTTATCATATAAGTGACATACTACTACACAGAAAGTTGCTTGTTATGCAACATTTCAGGAAAATGAGATCAGTTTTGTCCCAGGATGCGACCCACACCAGTCGACTAACACCCAGGTACCTATTTCATTGACGAGTGAGCATTGACAACTGGTGTAAGAAAAAAAGTGCCGGGAGTCGAACCAGGACCCTCATCGTGTGAAGGTAGAGCATTGCCCACCAGGCCACAGGGCACCGTGTTAAATTGTTCTACTATACCTACATGCTTTAAGATTATATGATATGTATTGTGTTTCTTACATAATTTTGGAAAAATATAGTCGATTATTATTATTATTGAATCTTCAACACTAGTGAGACACTTTTAGTGATTTTAATGTGTACCTGCATGTCACCACAGTGCATAAGTTTATTAAAGTACAGGTACACATAAGTACAATTATCAGAGTATATATAAAATATGCAATAACTTTAAAACACTTGAAATCTTGGAAAGTTTCCAAATATAATCGGTAGACGCAGAGCTCACGGAGGATGTAAACAGTGACGCATGGATGCTGTAATAGCGAATCATGGAGCCGTGTAAATGAATTTTTGGCTGTAATTTGAAATGTCCATATTAGTGAACCGCCGTAAAGCAATGTGCTGTAAAGCAAGGCTCTCCTGTAGTTAACAGTCACCACACACACACAGGGTGGGTGATATAAGGCAGACAGTATGCCAGAGTAAATGAAATAAGACAATTTGCTGAATAAATTTATATTTTAACAGAAAAGACACTTATCATATTTTAATGAGATACGGAAAGTTTATGCAAGTACTTATATGAATATAATTTAACAAACATGACGGGCAGTTCTAATTCCCCAGTCAAGGATTTTCGTTTTACATATTTTTTTTTTTTGTTTAATTTTTTTACCAAACATCTGTTTTTGTACCATAATATCCTATATATTTTTTTTTCATCGTGGAGGTGACAAGTACAGTGTGTGGCTTCAATTTAAAGGAGAGGTGAGGATGTTGCAATGTCGGGTAATCCCAGCCCTCATGTTAGTGCCCTTTGAGCAAGACAATGAGTGAATGAGTTACAGTGGATGTGGTTTCTTCTTCTTTGTCAGGTCACCCTACCTCAGTGGGAGACAGCCATTATCAAAAGAAAAACATAATTTTCCTCAGGTATGAGTTTCTTGTATGTTACTGGACCAAGCTTCCCTTATTACTCTCAGCTTCACTATTACTCACATTACCTTCTCCACAAAGAATAAACATTGCATGCAAAGTATGAATCAGATAGCTGTCTAAATTTATCCTGCATAAAAACAATTGCTTCTCCGGATCAAAGTGAATAAAAGTGCACCATTGGTGGGAGTAACATTTTACCATGATACTCTTGTTTAACTTGTATATTTTTCAGGAATTAATTTGTCTTCTGCAACAATAATTTTCCCATAAATTTTAAGAGTATGTTAGAGATTCACAACATCGTAACAACAAGATTGCAAACAAATAGCAGAACCGATGGTGCTGAACCAGAGGCAGGTGAGTCTTAACGCTCACAGGCCAGTGTGCTAACCATTGGTCCATGCCACTCTAACAACATCCATCCATATTCCTATACACCATGGTAAAGTTAGCATAGGTCCCATTGTTACTACAAATGTAAGCTTTACAAGTGAGTCGCACACCAACAGGGCTGGAGAGAGCCGTGGGTTCGACCACCAAACATTCACTGATTCGTACATAAGTGACTTTTAAAAATAAAATTAAAAACTATAACACTGAGGGACACTTTTCTCGAATCAGCCCACTGTCTTAAGTGTCTTAGTTCATCCCACCTGACACTAACACTGTCTCAAGCGTCCCAGTTCATCCCACCTGACACTAACGCTGTCTCAAGTGTCCCAGTTCATCCCAGTCGGTGTTCAGCAACCCACTAAATGACAGCAAGGTAGTAAATCCAGAAATATTTTTCACTCCAGCAGAAGGCCGCGCAGACCAACTAACTGACATTAGTACGAATCCCATAGATTTCGAAAAAGAAATAGACAACATGCCCACTCACTCATCACCTGGACCAGATTCAAGGAATTTATAAAGAGTTGCAAAGTACCACTAGCACGAGCCCTCACTATTCTTCGGAGAAAGAGCTTAGATCTAGGTGAAATACCGGAAGCCTTAAAAAGAGTGTAGACATAACTCCTTTGTATAAGGGAGGTAGTAGAGCACTAGCTAAAATTACAGACCAGCAGCCCTAACCTCTCACATCATAAAAATCTTCGAAAGAGTGATGAGACGGCAGGTTACAAATTTCATGGAGCAGCACAACCAACATAACCCGAAGCAGCATGGTTTTAGAGCAGGACGATCACGTCTGCCACAGCTGCTGATCCATTATGACAGGATTACGGACGCATTGGATGACGACCAAAACGCAGATGTGATTTACACAGATTTTGCAAAGGCGTTTGACAAATGCGATCATGGAGTGATACAGCACAAAATTAAGACCATGGGCATTACGGGGAAGGTAGGCAGATATATTTTCGGGTTCCTAACACACAGAATACAAAAAGTAGCAGTAAACAGAAGATCCAGTATCAGCGAGGACAAAAGCTCAGTGCCCTAAGGCACTGTCCTGGCACCTCTGTTGTTTCTCATCCTCATAGCAGACATAGATAAAAACACCCGTCACACTTTTGCATCATCATTTGCACATGACACTAAAATAAAGCATGAAAGTCACTAGGGTAGAGGACACTGAAACCTTAGAGGAAGACATAAGCAGGGGTTTCCAGTGGGCAGTGAAGAACAACATGACATTCAGTGATGATAAGTTCCAGCTGCTTAGGAATGGAAACAATAAAGAACTCAAAAGGAATACTATATACAAAACACAAGAGGATCACAAAATAGAACGAAAGGAACACGTAAAAGACCTGGGAATAATTATGTCAGCTGTGCTCTCTCATTTAGAATAATGCTCAGTGCTGACGGTCCCGTTCAAAGCAGGAGAAATATCAGAGCTGGAGCATATACAGAGATCGTTTACGGCTCACATTGAGCCAGTAAAGTACCTAAATTGCTGGGAACGCCTTCAAGTCTTGAACATGTACTCATTGGAGAGGAGCAGAGAGAGATACATGATAATATATACCTGGAAAGTACTCAAGGGTCTGGTCCCAAATCTGCACACTGCCATAACAACATGCTGGAATGAGAGATATGGGAGGAAGTGCAAAATAAACCCAGTGAAGAGCAGGGGTGCGGTGGGGACAATAAGGGGACACTGTATCAACATCCGGGGTCCCAGACTTCAATATCTTACCAGAAGATATCAGAAACACGGCTAGAACAAGTGTAGAAGCCTTCAAGAGGAAACTGGACAAGTATCTTCACCAGGTGCCAGATCAACCAGGCTGTGATGGATATGTGGGGCAGCAGTCCTCCAGCAGCAACAGCCTGGTTGACCAGGAAAGCACCAGACGAGCCTGGTCCATGGCCGGGCTCTGAGAGTAGTGAAACTCTCGAAACTCTTCAAAGGTAAGGTCAAGGTACCTGACACTAACACTGTCTTAAGTGTGTGTGTGATGAATGATTTTGAAAACTGACAAGTTGAAGATTGAGACACTTATGCAACATATGGGAATTTTTATTGAGGTAACGCGCCACACAGTGGCTTCATCAGTCCAATACAAAGCAGAAAGGTGTAAGGAAAGGAGGAGTTTAAGGTAATCAGTCCCTCACCCTGGAGTCGATGTGTTCAGTCCATCAATCTTGTAGAATGTACAGCAAAGGGCCGTAGACGTGGCTTATATACTGTAGTCAGGTGAGGCGAAGCAGGAGGAGGTGGGGTCATAGTGGTACCATCCACTAGTCTAAGTAGGTCTTCGTCCAAAGGTTGGACAAGTGTTGAAGAATTCTTTGTATCAAGATCCCATCATCATGGGTATTATTTTTTTTTTATCACACTGGCCGATTCCCACCAAGGCAGGGTGGCCGAAAAAGAAAAACTTTCACCATCATTCACTCCATCACTGTCTTGCCAGAAGGGTGCTTTACACTACAGTTTTTAAACTGCAACATTAACACCCCTCCTTCAGAGTGGAGGCACTGTACTTCCCATCTCCAGGACTCAAGTCCGGCCTGCCGGTTTCCCTGAACCCCTTTGCTCACACTCCAACAGCACGTCAAGTATTAAAAACCATTTGTCTCCAATCACTCCTATCAAACACGCTCACGCATGCCTGCTGGAAGTCCAAGCCCCTCGCACACAAAACCACCTTTACCCCCTCCCTCCAACCTTTCCTAGGCCGACCCCTACCCCACCTTCCTTCCACTACAGACTGATACACTCTTGAAGTTATTCTGTTTCGCTCCATTCTCTCCACATGTCCGAACCACCTCAACAACCCTTCCTCAGCCCTCTGGACAACAGTTTTGGTAATCCCGCACCTCCTCCTAACTTCCAAACTACGAATTCTCTGCATTATATTCACACCACACATTGCTCTCAGACATGACATCTCCACTGCCTCCAGCCTTCTCCTCGCTGCAACATTCATCACCCATGCTTCACACCCATATAAGAGCGTTGGTAAAACTATACTCTCATACATTCCCCTCTTTGCCTCCAAGGACAAAGTTCTTTGTCTCCACAGACTCCTAAGTGCACCACTCACCCTTTTCCCCTCAACAATTCTATGATTCACCTCATCTTTCATAGACCTATCCGCTGACACGTCCACTCCCAAATATCTGAATACATTCACCTCCTCCATACTCTCTCCCTCCAATCTGATATCCAATCTTTCATCACCTAATCTTTTTGTTATCCTCATAACCTTACTCTTTCCTGTATTCACTTTCAATTTTCTTCTTTTGCACACCCTACCAAATTCATCCACCAATCTCTGCAACTTCTCTTCAGAATCTCCCAAGAGCACAGTGTCATCAGCAAAGAGCAACTGTGACAACTCCCACTTTATGTGTGATTCTTTATCTTTTAACTCCACGCCTCTTGCCAAGACCCTCGCATTTACTTCTCTTACAACCCCATCTATAAATATATCAAACAACCACGGTGACATCACACATCCTTGTCTAAGGCTTACTTTTACTGGGAAATAATTTCCCTCTTTCCTACATACTCTAACTTGAGCCTCACTATCCTCGTAAAAACTCTTCACTGCGTTTAGTAACCTACCTCCTACACCATACACCTGCAACATCTGCCACATTGCCCCCCTATCCACCCTGTCATACGCCTTTTCCAAATCCATAAATGCCACAAAGACCTCTTTAGCCTTATCTAAATACTGTTCACTTATATGTTTCACTGTAAACACCTGGTCCACACACCCCCTACCTTTCCTAAAGCCTCCTTGTTCATCTGCTATCCTATTCTCCGTCTTACTCTTAATTCTTTCAATAATAACTCTACCATACACTTTGCCAGGTATACTCAACAGACTTATCCCCCTATAATTTTTGCACTCTCTTTTATCCCCTTTGCCTTTATACAAAGGAACTATGCATGCTCTCTGCCAATCCCTAGGTACCTTACCCTCTTCCATACATTTATTAAATAATTGCACCAACCACTCCAAAACTATATCCCCACCTGCTTTTAACATTTCTATCTTTATCCCATCAATCCCGGCTGCCTTACCCCCTTTCATTTTACCTACTGCCTCACGAACTTCCCCCACACTCACAACTGGCTCTTCCTCACTCCTACAAGATGTTGTTCCTCCTTGCCCTATACACGAAAGCACAGCTTCCCTATCTTCATCAACATTTAACAATTCCTCAAAATATTCCCTTCATCTTCCCAATACCTCTAACTCTCCATTTAATAACTCTCCTCTCCTATTTTTAACTGACAAATCCATTTGTTCTCTAGGCTTTCTTAACTTGTTAATCTCACTCCAAAACTTTTTCTTATTTTCAACAAAATTTGTTGATAACATCTCACCCACTCTCTCATTTGCTCTCTTTTTACATTGCTTCACCACTCTCTTAACCTCTCTCTTTTTCTCCATATACTCTTCCCTCCTTTCATCGCTTCTACTTTCTAAAAACTTCTCATATGCTAACTTTTTCTCCCTTACTACTCTCTTCACATCATCATTCCACCAATCGCTCCTCTTCCCTCCCACACCCACTTTCCTGTAACCACAAACTTCTGCTGAACACTCTAACACTACATTTTTAAACCTACCCCATACCTCTTCGACCCCATTGCCTATGCTCTCATTAGCCCATCTATCCTCCAATAGCTGTTTATATCTTACCCTAACTGCCTCTTTTAGTTTATAAACCTTCACCTCTCTTTTCCCTGATGCTTCTATTCTCCTTGTATCCCATCTACCTTTTACTCTCAGTGTAGCTACAACTAGAAAGTGTTCTGATATATCTGTGGCCCCTCTATAAACATGTACATCCTGAAGTCTACTCAACAGTCTTTTATCTACCAATACATAATCCAACAAACTACTGTCATTTCGCCCTACATCATATCTTGTATACTTATTTATCCTCTTTTTCTTAAAATATGTATTACCTATAACTAAACCCCTTTCTATACAAAGTTCAAGCAAAGGGCTCCCATTATCATTTACACCTGGCACCCCAAACTTACCTACCACACCCTCTCTAAAAGTTTCTCCTACTTTAGCATTCAGATCCCCTACCACAATTACTCTCTCACTTGGTTCAAAGGCTCCTATACATTCACTTAACATCTCCCAAAATTTCTCTCTCTCCTCTGCATTCCTCTCTTCTCCAGGTGCATGGGTATTATATACGTATATAATAAGTATATAATACCCGCTCATTGTATTCTAATTCACCTTGTTATATTCAGAAATTATTAATACTGAAATTTTCGCATAAAACTTCATAATATGGAACTCTAAACTAGTTTTTATGTATATAGCTTGTTAATACTAGTGTTAATCTGCCAGAAATGTCGTGCATAACAAGGGACTTTCAATGGAATGGAATTTAAAAAAAACGAACTGTATTTCTGAAATGAACTGTTCTCTCAGGAGGAGACTTTGCACCCTGTATTCCATTAAAATTATTTTTTATTGTTATTACCATTGTTATTGTAATTATTATTGTTGGTAATATTGCTATTAATTTCGTTAATAATAAAGTATTTTTTTTTATTTTCAGTGAAAGCTGAGTCTGACGAGAGCAGCAAGCAAAATTAGTCTCTATGACTAATATTTGACATTCACCACGATCACTACCACTCACGTTACATCCATCATCCTTATACAATAAGAAAGCTGTCACCTGTGGTAAGTAATTAGGTTCATACATCCATCACCCTTATTCAGTAAGAAAGCTGTCACCTGTGGTAAGTAATTAGGTTCATACATCCATCATCCTTATACAATAAGAAAGCTGTCACCTGTGGTAAGTAATTAGGTTCATACATCCATCATCCTTATACGATAAGAAAGCTGTCACCTGTGGTAAGTAATTAGGTTCATACATCCATCATCCTTATACAATAAGAAAGCATTCACTTGTGGTAAGCAATTAGGTTCATACATCCATCATCCTTATACAATAAGAAAGCAGTCACCTGTAGTAAGTAATTAGGTTCATACATCCATCATCCTTATACAATAAGAAAACAGTCACCTGTGGTAAGTAATTAGGTTCAGAATGGAAAATTAATTCTGTGTTTTACGATATTTATCGTGTTAAGTATATTCTTGAAAGTGTCACCTCATCACATGTCTTTACGAAGGTATTCTGTTAACTTTGCACAAATTATTTCTGAGAACGCTTTCAATCTGAACCAAATGTTTAAAACTGTGGAGACCAAGTAATGTTGAACGTTCATGCCATTAAAATCTTGAACTGCCAAGAAAAACAGGTTACTCTTCATTTCACGGCAGCAAAGTATTCCTTGAACTTGCTTATATAGACAAATGCAGTACAGGATTTCAAGTGCAAGGCTTTGCTAATTATTTGGTCTGCTAATAAGGCATCATTGATGACTTAAGTCATGTTTGATGAGTGCTTCAAACATTATTCCTGCAGTGAAACTATAACTAGCCACAAAAATTGATGTATTCTATCTTCTCATTCTTGATCATTCCTGTACTGTTCTAATCCTCCCACCAATTATAGTCTGTAGACCGAAACGTGAAGGTTGTTTTTACCACCATCAACAATATCTTGAATACAGCTACTGCAACAAACAAAAATTCTGTATCATACACATTAACATAAGGAGCACAGCAATCGTTCATTTCAGGCCAGTAAGGCCATATCAACCAACCCTCTCTACTCACTACCATTTTAACAATCAACGGAAACTAGAATGTAATGTAAAATAAATTATATTAAATGATACACAAGCTCTCTTTTGGTTGGGAGGGGATAGGATTATGACCTTTAAGTCACAAACTTATCTTACTCAAGTGATATGGTTCAGAGAGCATAATTATAAATCTCTCTGAATATCACAGAAATAATGTATTTTGCTCATATTAAATAATTCTGACTAAATTTAGACTGACTTTAAAGAACCTGGATACGACTCAGCTATATTTTGTAAATCTTAACAAGGTTAGTTAAAATTATTTTTGGTGAAAATTTTAGAATTGGCAAACCATGTTAATTCATATAAATGTTGTATATATAACTTTCAGTCCATACGAAGAAATCTGAAAATCCTATTTTTAAGAACATTAGGCATGTTGAACTACTCGAGGTATAAAGCGCGACTTACACAGTACAGTTCAATGCTAATTTTACTCCACCAGTTCCTAAGCCTGAGTGGAATTTTATTAATAAGGGTAATTATTACAGGAAGTGGACGCGCACTGAGGGCCCAGCGAGGTGACTGCTGAGTAAAGAAGCTGACAGAGGATACCTGAGGGTATAATCTCTAACTGACGTGCTGCCAGGACGACATAATGTTCTGACAGATATGGATCTACAAGCTACCATAAACACCTACTTAAATGAGAGATATAGAATGAAGTTTGAAACAGACCCACCCATGGGCACAATAACACTGTCACTAGCCTGAGTCTAAGACTATTCAAACTGCTACGAGTTACTGGCACAGACAGTCTACTTGATCAAGACTATTCAACCTGATGCCAGCAAATATCAGAAATATTGCCAGAACAAGTGCAGAAGTATTCAAGAACAACCTGCATAACTGTCTCTGTCATGTACCACATCAACCAGATTCTGAGGGAACTGTCCTCATGTTTCTCCAGACACTATACGATCCCTACAGGTTTAGCACTCCCACCATGAATGTAATAATGGTTGGGTAAAAACATTATTGACCTTCAGGAATGGTACCTTGACACCATTACAGGGCTATTAACCATAAAATTGAAGCTGCTCTTCCTTTCCTTGGACTGAATGTGATTGCCTCCCATCTCTCTCCTCCCATAGTACTCTATTGTTATTATTATTATTATTATTATTATTATTATTATTATTATTATTATTATTAATATTATTATTTTTATTATCGAAAAAGAAGCGCTAAACCTACAAGGACATAGTACTCAAAGACCAATAAAGGTTTACCATGTGTAGAATAAGAGGTTGTCTGTGAGTTTATGACTGATTAGGTTGGTGAACCATGTCCGGTCATTGTGGAGTTTAGACCAGGAACCTGCCACCTTATTCCTAGATACCTGAATTAATAAGGATCAGCCGGGCTGTGATTCGTACTTTGGACTACGTGGTGCCAGCAGTAACGGCCTAGTTGATCAGGCTCTGATCCACCGGGAGGCTCGGTCATGGACTGGACCGCAGGGGCGTTGTTCCCAGGAATACCCTCCAGGTAGGTAGACCTTCACGCTATTCAGTGTGCAGTGTGATGTATTAGACAGTTGCAGTGGCAGATCTCTAGTAAAGGTATTTACCACCCCTTTGCACGTGGTCACAGATTACAAGAATCAGTCAATTAAGTGGAGGGAAGATGTGCCATGGTGTACAGATATATGCTTGTTGAGTCACCTACAGCTGTCTGGTCCAGCAATGAGAGTTTCTTAATCGTAGTGAAGTGTAACTAATCCGGGTCGTGTGTTAACGGATTGGTACTACACTACACAAGACTGTTGTGGAGAAAGTCTCATACTATGGTTTTCGTGTGACTGAGGCCGTAGGCGCGGCTCAGGTCTCCCATGGGTGCTCTTGGCAGGAAAAGGAGTGGTTACAGCTATATTAATGTGTAGGTAGTGTAATTACTCTGCTAAGCTAAAATTACTTACTCTAATTTAGCTTAAATACGTATAAGGAGTAGTGTATAATACAGTAGACTGTTGAGGCGTTGTTGCTAGGCTAAGTCTGACAAACTAAGAAGATATAAGCGGCACCTCGATAGGCGTAGGCGAGGGCCGCACCTCTCTCCCTCTCCCCCCAACTGGTTGAAGGTTTGTAACGGTTTGTCTGGGAAATCACCGAGAATTCCCGCATAGCACACTCATGATTCTACTCTATGGACAAACACCGTGTACGTCAGGCCCATCCTGGAGTATGCAGTTTGGAATCCACACCTGGTCAAGCACGTCCAGAAATTAGAGAAAGTGCAACAATGCTACTACCAGAGCTAAGGGGAATGTCGTACGAAGAAAGGTTAAAGGAAATCGGCCTGATGACACTGGAGGACAGGAGGGTTAGGGGAGACATGATAACGACATACAAAATACTGAGAGGAATAGATAAAGTGTACAGAGAGAGGATGTTCCAGAGATTGGACACAAGGGGTTACAATTTGAATTTGAAGACTCAGATGAGTCAAAGAGATTTTAGGAAGTATTTCTTTAGTGATAGAGTTGTCCGGAAGGAGAATAGTCTGGCAAGTGATGCAGTGGAGGCACGAACTATACATAGTTTTAAGACGAGGTATGATAAAGCTCATGGAGCAGGGAGAGAGAGGACCTAGTAGGGATCAGTGAGGAGACGGTGCCAGGAGCTATGTATCGACCCCTGTAACCACAAATAAGTGAGTACAAATAAGCGAATACAATGCAATAAATTTATTTTCCCCGTTACTCTGAATTAACCTGATCAGTTGCCGTGTGCTGTACGACATCTAAGAGTCTAGCACTCATCCTTCGTAATAACACTAAGGCCCACTTGGTTTTGGAAAACACTTTAAAAAGTTCACTAAAATCCTTCTGTATATGATATTGGTTAAGATTTCCAACAATTACTGAATGTTGACATATTGAAATATGAGGGAGTCTGCATTTTCAGTCATTACTTGATTAGGTCTGTTTTCTAACAAAACCCTTGCGGATTTTGAATTTTCTTGAATTCATCATGTGTAAATTTGAATAATATAATAATGTTTTAAAAAGATGATTTGACCCTTTGAGAAATTTTATGTGAAGGAGGGTGTGTAGTGGCCGCGGAGTGATACAGTAATTTGTGAGCACTGGTTGTCGTGGAAAATTCAGCTAATAATCTGGTGTCTCTGTATTAATGTCCCTTGCTGAAGAATTGAGTCAGGGAAATTGTGGGACTTCAAGAATTTTGTGTGGATGGCAGAGAATAAGGAATACGCCATCAACTTCTAGAGTCCATTCACCCATAGTGGTTATGTTAGGACAATGAGTGTTCACAAAACCATGTGAACTCACCAACATTGGTAATGATGCCCCTAATGGTGGCTGACAGAATTCTGATACAGTGGGAACTCCTAATATATGTGTGTTCAGTATGACATTGTGTACAGCGATTGAGGCAGACATGACACAAGCATAACCCTATAGTCTTCTACATGGCACAGGACCACCTGCTCAGCTGAAACAGGAGTAGGTGGGTGGGTAATATGTAAGGGTGTTCACCAGATCTCGAATCCTGTTAGTTGGTTCAGTGAGTATATCTCCAAAAAACAACTTATTAATCTTTTTCTTTTGTTTCTTCTTTTTTTTTCCCCCAAAAAACTCTTCTTGACGTTCTTCTCTACGAGGAGAGGTTACGGGAAATAAACCTGACGACACTTAAGGATAGGAGGGATAGGGACCACAAGATAACTTATAAAATACTGAGAGAAAATGACGTGGTTGATAGAAACAGAATGTTTCAGAGATGGGACACAGCAACAAGGAGTCACAGCTGGAAGCTGAAAACTCAGATGAGTCACAGGTATGTTAGAAGTATTTCTTCAGTCACAGAGTTGTCAGGAAGTGGAACACTGTGAAGAGTGATATAGTGGAAGCGGGATCAATGCATAATTTTAAGAGGTTTGATAAAGCTCATGGAGCAGGGAGAGAGTGGACCTAGTAATGACCACCGAAGAACCGGGGCCAGGAGTCATGACTCGACCCCAGCAACCACAAATAGGTGAGTACATACATACATACATGCAATATATACATACATACACACACATATACACAAAAGACCATCAATTAGCTGGTGATGTAATAACACTTTTTTCACGATAACACAGTTGAATAATAGCGTCATATTTTTGAGCACACACGGTACTGATCATTCAATATTGAGTAAGTTTACCGGACAATATGTCAGGCCGTTGGTTCTTCACGCTCCTAGTGCACACGTCCTCCCACTCTATAGCTGTTAGCGTGGACACATAGCTTACTATACTCAGTTTGTAGTAATGCATCATTTTTTTTGGATCTATTCATCTTTCCATCTCTTCTCTGGATAGTTACCATGGCGACCATGAGGAATGTGAGCAACACTGAAAGTTGATAAAAGAAAGCATAAACATGCAAGTCTTGGCGTTTAAAAAAAATCGAGATATTAGCAAGCATAATTAAAAGTGGTGCATATGAGATGGAGACGGCGCGAGCGCTTAGAAATAATGACCTATGAGTGACCCAGATGGTGACCTTCTAAAAAATGACATAACAGTTTCAAAATGATGGGAAGGATTGTAAAGGACTTGCCTAGTATGGGCCAACAGGCCTGCTGCAGTGTTCCTCCTTTCTTATGTTCTTAAATCTAGATAAGACGGAAAAAATTAAGTGGATTAAGCAGAAATCCAATAAAGATCCACCATTTAACTGCATCATAATTAAGAAAAAACTGTAGAGTGGTATAAAAGAGTGGGTGATGGGGAGGGAAGGCCTGAACGAGGGTGTCTTTAGTTCATGCTGGTTCCACAAGTTCAGACTGCGTAATTGATGCATACTAAATTTTCTGGTGTAAGTGCTGTTGACCACAAAACAGCAATGAATTTCCCTATTAAGTTGGAGGAAATTATTTCTCAGAGACGGCTAGGAGCTCCGGCAAGTGTTTAATGCTGACGATACATGTCTTTATTGGAAGATGATACAAACGAAAAGTGCAACAGGACTCAAGGCAGCGAAAGATAGCTTAAGCTTACTATTGTGCGGTAATACAAAAGTGCAAACTCCGTGTTATGCTAATTACTAACCAAAACCACCTTACCAGTGATATGATCCACTCACGATGTTATAAGTATGATTGTTATTTTTATGTGAAAAAAATGTCGAATTATTTATCATTAGTATATACTGATAATTATATTTATATGCATAACTAACTTTTGAATTTGAAGATAGGCTTGTTGACAGAAGAGATGTGAAGAAATTGTTTGCTAAATTGTTAAGGACAGGCGTAATTAGACCTAGTGTTATCATAATTTTTAATTAATGGAAATGCAACACTACTGAAATATTTAAAAAATAATTATTGTAGTGCATAGATTGTTCCTATAGATAAATTTTTGCTTTCATTTCATCCTCTGGCTTCCACAGTCTTCCCTCTGTCTCAATAACTCCTCTGCTTTCTTATCCAACATCTCAACTTTCACTTCTAACAGGCACATCCATTTTCTCCCTGGGCTTTCTCACTTTATATCTCTCAAAAACTGTTTCTTATTCCCTGCAGAATTCGCTGATAAAGTCTTGCCCATTCTTTCTTTTCCAATTGTTGTATTCTTTTTCACTTCTCTTTCATTTTTTCTTTCTGTTCCATTTTATCTGCTTTCTTTAAATCGTTTATGATTGTAAAAAAAAAATTCATATTCTCCCTTATCATTATCTTTCCTCATAACACCATTGAACTTCAAATACATAATTGAGCTTCAAAATGATTTAGACAGATAAATGTTGCGGCCTGGAAAGTGGCAGTTAATGTAAGAATGATTTAGGAGTTATAGTCAGCAGAAATGTGAAGGCAAGACCACATAGGCTTCCATAATAAGATTAACAGACTGAGTGGATTTATAAGGGATATTTATCCAAGGTTATTCAGCATTTCTTCGCATGTTTAGCAAGGCTCATTTAGATTATTCGGTGGAGTTCCGGTGCTTATACCACACCATGTATATTAATACATCAGAGAACATACAGTGATGGATCACAAAATTGTTCGACTACAAGACGAATCTTTCATACAGTGATCGATTGAGAACCCGAACCAACACTTTCTTGTAATCCAATTTCGTTCTTAGGTAGCTTCAAAAGTAGGCGAATGGTTAATACTGGAGACAGTGGAAGAGGTGAAGCTATAATTTGACTCTCCACTATTCCCTGTCTCCAGCATCAACCTCATCACTGTATTTGATTAAGGAAGTCTGCTGTACAGGCCATACGTTTCGACAATAACAATGCCCATGTATTGCACATATGCCTAATTAATCATCTTTTCGATACTGTATGCCTTTAATAAAAAAAAAAGGGTAACTAGTTGGTTTTGAGAAAGACCGACATAGCAAGGGCCAGTAGACCTGCTGCAGTGCTACTCTATTTTTTTATTTTCAATCACCCCGCTTATTTCCCCCACCGTAATTACTCTGTTTCCTTCCCTCATACATCATCACTCATTCTTCCATACTACACCAATTATTTGTCTTTCCACCCACCCCACCACTACTCATTAAGCTCCTCTTGAACACCTACACCTCGCTTATTAAGAACGTATTTTATGTTCTGTACTCTTATGTAAATGGTATATAACACCGACAAATAAATGAGTAAGACACGTGTGCAACAGTCGAATACAGAGGAGACAGTAGAAGGAGTGGAAGCGCAACGATGTTGTCATCAGTCCATCACCGTCGAAAAAGTAATTTTAAGGTGGTCAGTCTCTCAGCTGGGAGAAGATTTCTGCTCCATATTTTTGGAGACTTTTGGAGCAGAACTCTTCCCCAAGTCAAGGGAATGACCACCTCAGCACTACTTCGAGGGCAATGGACTGATTACATTATCTTTACATCTCAACTGCTTCTGTTTCTTCTGTAATCGACTGACGAAGCCTGCAGTGTAGGTGAAACGTTTCGACAATAATGATATCAAACTGCTGCACTTGAGTATTAGTCTGTCCTCTTAATGAGTCTTGATGAAGGTCTCGGCGAGCGAAATGCTGTCTAAAAAACTGTTCAAACCTTACAAACGTGTTCACAAACATAATTTGATTGTAGGTTTACTTATAGCAGTCACACTCTACACTACTCAGTCTTCAAGTTCAACGTTGTTAAGAGAATAGAAGATGGAACGTGAAGTTAATGAGAGACATGTCGGAGCGGGAAGACCCAGGTGACACAGAGTGAGAAAGAGGAGACAAATACATGCATATAACAAAGAGTGAAAAAGAAAGTATGAAAATCTAATGAAGAATGCACCCGGAAAATAATATTATAATGGGTATTATGTGATGACCGTGTTATGGTATCTCAAGACTATTCTTCCTAACATTTCCGACATATTAAGGTTGCATTGCTGTATAGCCCTTGTGGCTTAGCGCTTTTTTTATAATAATAATAATAATTAAGGTTGCAGGTCATCCTCTTGGTAACTGATAGTATTTCACTTAGGCAAAGACAGTCAAAAGGGTGACTGTTTGGCAGGCATTAGATAATGATTATCTGATTTAGACATTTCCAGCTGTTATTGATAGAGGACAATCTATCCTAACCAAATTTAACTTAACAAATTTTAGCCTACACTGCGTAAATCAAAATATATGAAGATACATGATTTATAAAAGGTTTAAGGAATGGTTGAATATAGTATCTGCAATGCCGGGATATTTCACTCACTGAAAAAAAAATGATTAGCATTGCATCTGCGTGAACAATAATTATTATTACATTCAAAACTAAGCTCTAAATCCACAAAGGTAATATAGAGCTGTTGAACACAAATAAATTTGCAACTTGAGTGTGTTGGCAGATTTATGGATTAAGTAGTCTAATAAGTAGAGCTAATCTTCTGCTTCTTTTAAAGTGAATAAAAGGGAAGCAAATAGCGTCCTAAAAATATCTAGCCAAGACAGGACTCGCAGCAATAGTTTCCAGTTGGAAAAATTCAGATTCAGGAAGGATATAGGAAAACACTGGTTTGGTAATAGAGTTGTGGATGAGTGGAACAAATTCCTCAGTACTGTTATAGAAGCTAAGACGTTGTGTAGTTTTAAAAATAAGTTAGATAAATACATGAGTGGGTGTGGGTGGGTGTGAATTGGACCTGACTAGCTTGTGCTAGTAGGTCTAATGTCGTGTTCCTTCCTTAAGTGGATATGACCTGGACCTGAATAGGTTAGGCCAGTGGCATAAGGCGGTAGGCGACTTGGACTTGCCTCATATGGGCCAGTAGGCCTGCTGCAATGTTCCTTCATATGCTCTTAAACTGGGTGGACGGCTTTGCATGGTCTAGCTTACAAGGCTAATTTCCATCGCCTAACCTTATGGTAATGACGAAAAGAATATTTTCCATGTAACCTAACCACGTAACGTTAACTGATACGATGTTACTGAAGAGTTCTGCCTTCAAATGTTCCATGAAAAAGTGGACACTAACAGCGCTGACAGATGACTCATCAAGTTATCTCCTGCTGTTGTACATTGAGGACTGATAAAGCCCACAGTGAGCCTAAATAAATATTCAAACGTTGCAAATGTGTCTATTTACATAGCCTCAAATATTCATTGATCTCCCCACCAAACCATCATCCATCATTAATCAATCATCCCACAACCTCCAACATTCCAACTGAAACTAAATTTTAACTAAAATAGTCTAAATTATTTTAGCATGATCTTGCGTCAGTCTGTTTTAATTTTGCCTACATAATGTTACAATTATGACTCACGAATTCGTAATAACATGATAAAAAACGAACCACGACTGGTCGGAGATTCATCTGTAACAATATGCATTTGTGGTCACATTGGTGCCCACAAATGTATATAAATATGCCTAGCTGAATGAATGTTATTGTAGCCAGGTGACGCAGTTGCTTACGCATTGACTTTGAGTTTTACGACTCACTAGCCATGAATTCAAACCCCACCCATCCCACTGACTAAAATTATTTAACCTCAGTGGAATTTATTAATATCGTGATGTTCAGAATGATTTTCATGTGTTATTTTTTTTATATTATTATATATTAACACATGGGCCGTTTCCCTCTAACGTAGGGAGACCCGAAAAAGAAAAACTTTCACCATCATTCACTCAATCACTGTCATGCCAAAGATTCTTTAGGTGCAAAATTATAAGCTTTAACATCCACATTAATGAAAAAAACTATATCTTTAAACGTATAAGAGTAAATTTCAGAAAGGACTTAATTTTAAAAGAGTTCTTGCTAACTGACCAGTTTTACATATTCGGCACGACATATATATATATATATATATATATATATATATATATATATATATATATATATATATATATATATATATATATATATATATATATATATATCTGTTCATGCCTGTGTAGTGTGACCTAAGTGTAAGTAGAAGTAGCAAGATATACCTGTTATCCATCGTGTTTATGACACAGAAACAAAGAAAATTACAATCCTACCATCATGTAAAATAGTTACAGGTTTCTGTTTCACACTCGCTTGGTAGGACGGTAGTACCTCCCTGGGTGGTTACTGTCTACCAACCTACTACCACAGGACAGTAGAACCTCCCTGGATAGTTGCTCTTTACCAACCTACTACCACAGGACGGTAGTACCTCCCTGGGTGGTTGTTGTCTACCAATCTACTACCACAGGAAGGTAGTACCTCCTTGGGTGGTTACTGTCTACCAACCTACTACCACAGGAAGATAGTACCTCCCTGGGCTGTTGCTGTCAACCAACCTACTACCACAGGACGGTGGTACCTCCCTGGGTTGTTGATGTCTACCAAGCTACTACCACAGGACGGTAGTACCCCCCTGGGTTGTTAATGTCTATCAACCAACTACCACAGGGCGGTAGTACGTCCCTGGGTGTTTTCTGTCTACCAACCTACTACCAGAGGAAGGTAGTACCTCCCTGGGTTGTTGCTGTCTACCAACCTACTACCACAGGACGGTAGTACCTCACTGGGTGGTTGCTGTCTACCAACCAACTACCACAGAGCGGTAGTACCTCCATGGGTTGTTGATGTCTACCAACCTACTACCACAGGACGGGAGTACCTCCCTGGGTGGTTACTGTCTACCAACCTACTACCACAGGAAGGTAGTACCTCCCTGGATTGCTGCTGTCTACCAATCTACTACCACAGGACTGTGGTACCTCCGTGGATGGTTGATGCCTACCAACCTACTACCACAGGACGGTAATACCTCCCTGGGAGGTTGCTGTCTACAAACCTACAACCACAAGACGGTGGTACCTCTCTGGGTGGTTGCTGTCTACCAGCCTAATACCACAGGACTGTAGTAACTCCCTGCGAGGTTGCTGTCTACAAACCTACTACCACAAGACGGTAGTACTTCCCTGGGTGGTTGCTGTTTACCAGCCTACTACCACAGGACGGTAGTACCTCCCTAGGAGGTTGCTGTCTACAAACCTACTACCACAAAACGGTGGTACCTCCCAGGGTTGTTGCTGTCTACCAGCCTACTACCACAGGACGGTAGAACCTCCCTGGGTTGTTGATGTCTACCAACCTACTACCACAGAGCGGTAGTACCTCCCTGGGTGGTTATTGTTTACCAACTTACTACCACAGGAAGGTAGTACCTCCCTGGATTGTTGCTGTCTACCAATCTACTACCACAGGACTGTGGTACCTCCCTGGGTGGTTGATGCCTACCAACCTACTACCACAGAACGGTAGTACCCCCATGGGTTGCTGATGTCTACCAACCTGCTATCACAGGACGGTAGTACGTCCCTGGGAGGTTGCTGTCTACAAACCTACTACCACAGGACGGTGGTACCTCCCTGGGTGGTTGCTGTCTACCAGCCTACTACCACAGGACGGTAGTACCTCCCTGGGAGGTTGCAGTCTACAAACCTACTACCAAAGGACGGTAGTACCTCCCTGGGTTGTTGCTATCTGCCAGCCTACTACCACAGGACGGTAGTACCTCCCTGGGTGGTTGCTGTTTACCAACCTACTACCACAGGACGGTATTACCTCCCTGGGTGGTTGCTGTCTACCAACCCACTACCACAGGACGGTAGTACCTCCCTGGGTGGTTATTGTCTACCACCCTACTACCACACGACAGTAGTACCTCCCTGGGTGGTTGCTGTCTAGCAGCTTACTACCACAGGACGGTAGCACCTCCCTGGGTGGTTGATGTCTACCAACCCCCTACCACAGGACGGTAGTACCTCCCTGGGTGGTTGCTGTCTACCAACCTACTACCACACGACGGTAGTACTTCTCTGGGTGGTTGCTGTCTACCAACCCACTACCACTGGACGGTAGTACCTCACTGGGTGTTTGCTGTCTAGCAACCTACTACCACAGGACGGTAGTACCTCCCTGGGTGGTTGCTGTCTACCAACCTACTACAACAGGAGGGTAGTACCTCACTGGGTGGTTGCTGTCTAGCAACCTACTACCACAGGACGGTAGTACCTCCCTGGGTGGTTGCTGTCTACTAACCTACTACCACTGGACGGTAGTACCTCCCCGGGTGGTTGCTGTCTACCAACCTACTACCACTGGACGGTAGTACCTCCCTGGATGGTTGTTGTCTACCAACCTACTACCACTGGACGGTAGTACCTTCCTGGGTGGTTGCTGTCTACCAACCTACTAGTAATGGTGAAGCTGGAGATTTTGTCCAGGTAGTCGGGAATTATACGCAGGAAGGAATACATATAAATGACCTCATAGGGGACAGGAGCCATAGTAGGGAAACAAGTGTAGTCAAAGATAAGATAAAACCAATATTGCAAACTAGAAATACCGCAGGAAATAGCAAACAAGAGGACTCCACTAGCAATAGTGAGGATATATTACCAAAAACAACTGGTGGGAGCTCCATTGTTGGTGCTAGGGAGGATAGAAGTAAGACAGGGAAACATGCACCAACAGGGAATACAGTCACAGAAACCCAAGGCAAACGGAAACCAAGCCTGTGCACATACTATGCACTTGGTATCTGGTGGCATGGGAAATCTGGAAAAACAGATGGGACGTGCAACTATGACCACCCTAGAAAATGCCATGCCCATATGACAACAGGAAAATGCAAACTCCCTTCCTGTAAGCTTTTTCACCCTGAACTGTGTACCTCTTCAGTGCAGGAAAGACTGTGCTATAACTTAAATTGTCAGGCATACCATCTAAAGGGGACAAAAAGATACAAAACATCCAGGCCATGGGAAAACCTGGGTAGCCACAGCCACTCAAGAGGGAGAGGTTTTTTAGTGCCAGAAAGAAAAAAAACTGGCAGGAAATGGCAGAAATCGTACACCAAATCCAGTCATTCCTGGAGTGGAACCACAGTCGATGGCCTCCACTCCAAACCAACAGATACAGATACTAATGCCGGAAAAAAAATCCCTCCCCCAGTACCAACAATACCACCAGTCCGATAACATTCTTCTTTGCAAATATACAAGGTCTAAAGCCAGCAACAAACAACAAAATACCTTTCATCCGTGGACTGCTTGCAGAGGCAAAGGCAATGCTCGCGGCTTTCACTGACACCCACATAAAGGATCACTTGGACAACGAAATATGGATTCCAAGTTACAACCTATACAGATGTGACAGAGTGAACAGGCAAAAGGGATGGTTGGCCTGTACATTGCAGAGTCACTTGTTTGCATAGAACTGCTTAATGCCTCAAATGATGTAGTGGAAGTTTTAGCAGTAAAGGTCGAGAACCAAAACATAGTCATTGTGGTAGTCTACAAGCCTCCGGATGTAACATCCAGGCAATTCCAGGAACATCTGTTAAAAATTGACCACTGTCTGGAAAATCTTCCAGCTCCTGCACCCAACATCTTGCTCCTGGGGAATTTCAACTTTAGGCACCTAAAATGGAGGAATATAGCAAATAATATTGTTGCAGTAATAACACCAGGAGGCAGCTCTGAAGAAAACTCACACTCACACGAGGTTTTAAATCTCTGCACAAAATTAAATTTAAACCAGCAAATAATAGAGCCTACTAGACTGGAGAATACACTAGACCTCATCTTCACTAACAATGATGATCTGATAAGAAATGTCACAATATCAAAAACAATATACTCAGATAACAACATAATTGAGGTTCAGACATGTATGCGTGGAGCCCCAGACCGACATAATGAGACTAGTCACGAGGGAGCATTCACCAAATTCAACTTCAATAACAAAAACATAAAGTGGGACCAAGTAAACCAAGTCCTAACCGATATAAGCTGGGAAGATATACTAAGCAACACAGACCCCAACTTATGCCTAGAACAGATTAACTTGGTGGCACTCGATGTATGCACAAGGCTTATTCCTCTAAGAAAAAGGAGGAGTAGATGTAAAATAGAAAGAGACAGGGGCTCCCTTTACAGACGACGGAAAAGAATAACAGAGCGGCTAAAAGAGGTCAATATATCTGAAATGCGTAGGGAGACACTGGTCAGAGAAATAGCAAGCATCGAACTTAAGCTAAAAGAATCCTTTAGGAGTCAGGAATCGCGGGAAGAACTAAAAGCCATAAATGAAATCGAAAGAAACCCAAAGTATTTCTTCTCCTATGCCAAATCAAAATCGAGAACAACGTCCAGTATTGGGCCCCTACTTAAACAAGATGGGTCCTACACAGATGACAGCAAGGAAATGAGTAAGCTACTCAAGTCCCAATATGACTCAGTTTTTAGCAAGCCGCTAACCAGACTGAGAGTCGAAGATCAAAATGAATTTTTTATGAGAGAGCCACAAAATTTGATTAACACAAGCCTATCCGATGTTATCCTGACGCCAAATGACTTCGAACAGGCGATAAATGACATGCCCATGCACTCTGCCCCAGGGCCAGACTCATGGAACTCTGTGTTCATCAAGAACTGCACGAAGCCCCTATCACAAGCCTTTTCCATCCTATGGAGAGGGAGCATGGACACGTGGGTCGTCTCACAGTTACTAAAAACAACAGACATAGCCCCGCTCCACAAAGGGGGCAGTAAAGCAACAGCAAAGAACTACAGACCAATAGCACTAACATCCCATATCATAAAAATCTTTGAAAGGGTCCTAAGAAGCAAGATCACCACCCATCTAGAAACCCATCAGTTACACAACCCAGGCAACATGGGTTTAGAACAGGTCGCTCCTGTCTGTCTCAACTATTGGATCACTACGACAAGGTCCTAAATGCACTAGAAGACAAAAAGAATGCAGATGTAATATATACAGACTTTGCAAAAGCCTTCGACAAGTGTGACCATGGCGTAATAGCGCACAAAATGCGTGCTAAAGGAATAACAGGAAAAGTCGGTCGATGGATCTATAATGTCCTCACTAACAGAACACAGAGAGTAGTCGTCAACAGAGTAAAGTCCGAGGCATCTACGGTGAAAAGCTCTGTTCCACAAGGCACAGTACTCGCTCCTATCTTGTTCCTCATCCTCATATCCGACATAGACAAGGATGTCAGCCACAGCACCGTGTCTTCCTTTGCAGATGACACCCGAATCTGCATGACAGTGTCTTCCATTGCAGACACTGCAAGGCTCCAGGCGGACATCAACCAAATCTTTCAGTGGGCTGCAAAAAACAATATGAAGTTCAACGATGAGAAATTTCAATTACTCAGATATGGTAAACATGAGGAAATTAAATCTTCATCAGAGTACAAAACAAATTCTGGCCACAAAATAGAGCGAAACACCAACGTCAAAGACCTGGGAGTGATCATGTCGGAGGATCTCACCTTCAAGGACCATAACATTGTATCAATCGCATCTGCTAGAAAAATGACAGGATGGATAATGAGAACCTTCAAAACTAGGGAGGCCAAGCCCATGATGACACTCTTCAGGTCACTTGTTCTATCTAGGCTGGAATATTGCTGCACACTAACAGCACCCTTCAAGGCAGGTGAAATTGCCGACCTAGAAAATGTACAGAGAACTTTCACGGCGCGCATAACGGAGATAAAACACCTCAATTACTGGGAGCGCTTGAGGTTCCTAAACCTGTATTCCCTGGAACGCAGGAGGGAGAGATACATGATTATATACACCTGGAAAATCCTCTAGGGACTAGTACCGAACTTGCACCCGAAAATCACTCACTACGAAAGCAAAAGACTTGGCAAACGATGCACCATCCCCCCAATGAAAAGCAGGGGTGTCACTAGCACGTTAAAAGACCATACAATAAGTGTCAGGGGCCCGAGACTGTTCAACTGCCTCCCAGCACACATAAGGGGGATTACCAACAGACCCCTGGCAGTCTTCAAGCTGGCACTGGACAAGCACCTAAAGTCAGTTCCTGATCAGCAGGGCTGTGGCTCGTACGTTGGTTTGCGTGCAGCCAGTAGCAACAGCCTGGTTGATCAGGCTTTGATCCACCAGGAGGCCTGGTCACAGACCGGGCCGCGGGGGCGTTGACCCCCGGAACTCTCTCCAGGTAATACTGCCACTGGACGGTAGTACCTCCCCGGGTGGTTGCTGTCCACCAACCTACTACCAAAGGACGGTAGTACCTCCCTGGGTGGCTGCTGTCTACCAACCTACTACCACTGGACGGTAGCACCTCCCCGGGTGCTTGCTGTCTACCAACCTACTACCACTGGAAGGTAGTACCTCCCTGGGTGGTTGCTATCTACCAACCTACTACCACAGGACGGTAGTACCTCCCTGGGTGGTTGCTGTCTACCAACCTACTACCACAGGACGGTTTTATCTCCCTAGGTGGTTGCTGTCTACCAACCTACTACCACTGGACGGTAGTACCTCCCCGGGTGGTTGCTGTCTACCAACCTACTACCACAGGAGGGTAGTACCTCCCTGGGTGGTTGCTGTCTACCAGCCTACTACCACAGGAGGGTAGTACCTCCCTGGGTGGTTGCTGTCTACAAACCTATTACCACAGGAGGGTAGTACCTCCCTGGGTGGTTGCTGTCTACCAACTTACTACCACAGGAGAGCAGTACCTCCCTGGGTGGTGGTTGCTGTCTACCAACCTTCTACCACAGGACGGTAGTACCTCCCTGGGTGGTTGCTGTCTACCAACCTACTACCACAGGAGGGTAGTACCTCCCTGGGTGGTTGCTGTCTACCAACTTACTACCACACGAGGGTAGTACATCTGGGTGGTTGCTGTCTACCAACCTACTACCACAGGAGGGTAGTACCTCCCTGGGTGGTTGATGTCTACCAACCTACTACCACAGGACGGTAGTACCTCCCTGGGAGGTTGCTGTCTACCAACCTACTACCACAGGACAGTAGTACCTCCCTGGGTGGTTGCTGTCTACCAACCTACTACCACAGGACGGTAGTACCTCCCTGGGTGGTTGCTGTCTACCAACCTACTACCACAGGACGGTAGTACCTCCCTGGGTGGTTGCTGTCTACCAACCTACTACCACAGGACGGTAGTACCTCCCTGGGTGGTTGCTGTCTACCAACCTACTACCACAGGACGGTAGTACCTCCCTGGGTGGTTGCTATCTACCAACCTACTACCACAGGACGGTAGTACATCCGTGGGTGGTTGCTATCTACCAACCTAATACCACAGGACGGTAGTACCTCCCTGGGTGGTTGCTGTCTACCATCCTACTACCACAGGACGGTAGTACCTCCCAGGGTGGTTGCTGTCTACCAACCCACTACCACAGGACGGTAGTACCTCCCTGGGTGGTTGCTGTCTACCAACCTACTACCACAGGAGGGTAGTACCTCCCTGGGTGGTTGCTATCTACAAACTTACTACCACAGGACGGTAGTACCTCCCTGGGTGGTTGCTGTCTACCAACCTACTACCACAGGACGGTAGTACCTCCCTGGGTGGTTGCTGTCTACCAACCTACTACCACAGGACGGTAGTACCTCCCTGGGTGGTTGCTGTCTACCAACCTACTACCACAGGACGGTAGTACCTCCCTGGGTGGTTGCTGTCTACCAACCCACTACCACAGGACGGTAGTACCTCCCTGGGTGGTTGCTGTCTACCAACCTACTACCACAGGAGGGTAGTACCTCCCTGGGTGGTTGCTATCTACCAACCTACTACCACAGGACGGTAGTACCTCCCTGGGTGGTTGCTGTCTACCAACCTACTACCACAGGACGGTAGTACCTCCCTGGGTGGTTGCTGTCTACCAACCTACTACCACAGGACGGTAGTACCTCCCTGGGTGGTTTCTGTCTACCAACCTACTACCACAGGACGGTAGTACCTGCCTGGGTGGTTGCTGTCTACCAACCCACTACCACAGGACGGTAGTACCTCCCTGGGTGGTTGCTGTCTACCAACCTACTACCACAGGAGGGTAGTACCTCCCTGGGTGGTTGCTATCTACAAACCTACTACCACAGGACGGTAGTACCTCCCTGGGTGGTTGCTGTCTACCAACCTACTACCACAGGACGGTAGTACCTCCCTGGGTGGTTGCTGTCTACCAACCTACTACCACAGGACGGTAGTACCTCCCTGGGTGGTTGCTGTCTACCAACCTACTACCACAGGACGGTAGTACCTCCCTGGGTGGTTGCTGTCTACCAACCCACTACCACAGGACGGTAGTACCTCCCTGGGTGGTTGCTGTCTACCAACCTACTACCACAGGAGGGTAGTACCTCCCTGGGTGGTTGCTATCTACCAACCTACTACCACAGGACGGTAGTACCTCCCTGGGTGGTTGCTGTCTACCAACCTACTACCACAGGACGGTAGTACCTCCCTGGGTGGTTGCTGTCTACCAACCTACTACCACAGGACGGTAGTACCTCCCTGGGTGGTTGCTGTCTACCAACCTACTACCACAGGACGGTAGTACCTGCCTGGGTGGTTGCTGTCTACCAACCTACTTCCACAGGACGGTAGTACCTCCCTGGGTGGTTGCTGTCTACCAACCTACTTCCACAGGACGGTAGTACGTACCTGGGTGGTTGCTGTCTACCAACCTACTTCCACAGGACGGTAGTACCTCCCTGGGTGGTTGCTGTCTACCAACCTACTACCACAGGACGGTAGTACATCCCTGGGTGGTTGCTGTCTACCAACCTACTACCACAGGACGGTAATACCTCCCTGGGTGGTTGCTGTCTACAAACCTATTCCACAGGACGGTAGTACCTCCCTGGGTGGTTGCTGTCTACCAACCTACTACCACAGGACGGTTTTATCTCCCTAGGTGGTTGCTGTCTACCAACCTACTACCACTGGACGGTAGTACCTCCCCGGGTGGTTGCTGTCTACCAACCTACTACCACAGGAGGGTAGTACCTCCCTGGGTGGTTGCTGTCTACCAGCC